>NC_142461.1:85982500-86315000 GCF_049115385.1 Moschus berezovskii
TCAAATTTATGGTATAACACCTCAAGAAAAATAGTCTCTATCTATGTTCTTTCTGAAGGTGATTTTTTTTTTTTTTTGACTGGTTTCCCCAGAGTATCATTGTGTTTGGGTCTATCTAATGAAGACCTGAATGATGTTCCTTTACCCTTCCCTGGCTCAAGTCCAATGCCTGTAAGTCATTTCTGCTACTTCTCCTTTTCTCACTCCTTCACCAAATGAATAAAAAATTCCTGTTAATTTAATATTTGAAAGAACTTTGGAACCTGCCTGTATCTCTGTATCATCTGCCTTTATCCGGTGCTAAACACTGCTGTAATTGCCTATGTGTCACTGAGGTTAGTCAGAACACCAGTGACACTTAAATATTTTATTACATGATGGAACAAAATTCCAGTTAAAAAACATATTTCATATCAAGTAAGAAATTCAAAGATCAGAAAGTTGGTCAGAGGTGAGACCATGTTCTCAATTGAGGCAAGTCAGCAATCCTTCAGTCCTATTCAATACTGGTTATGTTGCCTAAATGAGTCTTAGTATCTACTCACCTTGGTTTCAAGCATAATCCTTTAAAGCAGTTACATTTCAATAACTAAGTTTGTATGTTTTCAATTTCATTTTTCAATTTGCCTCCTTTTCTGTACTTTTTTCATCTTCTTTCCAACCATCCAAATTTTTTTATAAAGCCATGTTATAGACAAACTACTCTTTTAGGAAATACTTAGATACAAGGCACAAAATAATGAATTTATACTTGTATCTGGAATCATAGAAATCATTTTTTGTTAAACCAAGTACAAAACAGTCAGCCTGAAAGGTGCATGTATGTCTATTGGATATAAAAACACACATGTGTCTGTTGGATACAAGGTGCCCACGTGTGTCTATTGGATACCCGTGCTTATTTTACATTAGTGCACAGCTGCATTAATGTTTCTAAAACAGGATAAATTTACCTTCCTGTTCATTAGAAAGCAGATGTAATTTAGAAATACCAGACCTTTAATAAGAGGAAGATCTTTATTAAAGAGTAAGAATTAAGATCCTCCCAATTTTTAAGGGTGAAAGAAAGAAATATGCTCTAACAGTGGTCTAAGTCCAACATCATCAGCATATTCCCACACTGTATAATTAAAGAGCCTCAGGACTAGATGTCGAAATACAGACTCATAGTCAGACTGCCTGGAGTTGTACCTGGCAACTCCACTTATTGGTTCTGCCTTGTGACAGTTGTTAATCCTTTATGAGATTTTTATCTGTTATCCATAAGGGGGGCTTAGCAGCTATACTCTCTATATTATATGGTAACTAAATGAAGGTAAATATTTAGATAGTGATGAGATATGCTGATGACACTACCCTTATGGCAGAAAGTGACGAGGAACTCAAGAGCCTCTTGATGAAAGTGAAAGAGGAGAGTGAAAAGGTTGGCTTGAAGCTCAACATTCAGAAAACGAAGATCATGGCATCTAGTCCCATCACTTCATGGGAAATAGATGGGGAGACAGTGGAAACAGTGTCAGGTTTTATTTTTGGGGGCTCCAAAATCACTGCAAATGCTGATTGCAGCCAGGAAATTAAAAGACGTTTACTCCTTGGAAGGAAAGTTATGACCAACCTAGATAGCATATTAAAAAGCAGAGACATTATTTTGCCAACCAAGGTCCGTCTAGTCAAGGCTGTGGTTTTTCCCGTGGTCATGTATGGATGTGAGAGTTGGACTGTGAAGAAAGCTGATCGCCGAAGAATTGATGCTTTTGAACTGCGGTGCTGGAGAAGACTCTTGAGAGTCCCTTGGACTGCAAGGAGATCCAACCAGTCCATTCTAAAGGAGATAAATCCTGGGTGTTCATTGGAAGGACTGTTGCTGAAGCTGAAACTCCAATACTTTGGCCACCTCATGCGACGAGTTGACTCGCTGGAAAAGACTCTGATGCTGGGGGAGATTGGGGGCGGGAGGAGAAGGGGACAACAGAGAATGAGATGGCTGGATGGCATCACCAACTCGATGGACATGAGTTTGAGTGAATTCCGGGAGTTGGTGATGGACAGGGAGGCCTGGCGTGCTGTGATTCATGGGGTCGCAAAGAGTTGGACACGACTGAGCGACTGAACTGAACTGAATCCATTATTATCTCTTTTTTTCCCCTGTGAAGTTTATTTTCACTATGATAAGTTTCTAATTGGTCTTCCTGCTTACTGGGTCTCATAAATCCATTCCCCAGATAGCAGTGACAGTGATTAAATCATGTTAGTCTCTTGCTTAAATTTCTTCAGCAGTTTCCCATCATGCAGAGAATAAAGTCCAAGCCCCTTGACCCGGCCCCTCAGGCCTTTGTGCCCTGATGGCTGACCAGCTTCTCCCACTGCGCTTTGGCTCCTCTGTCAGTGTCTGCACTTCAGTCACTCTGGTTGTCCCTGATGGCCTACACTCAGTTCCTTGGATGTGTAGAGTTTCTGATGCCTTGCTGCTGCTGCTGCTAAGTCACTTCAGTCATGTCCTTAGATCCTTCTTATACCTCTCTTGCCTAGAAATCTGTTTTTCTCCTGCTTTTTCTCTGAGCTCTTACAGAGTTCAGCTTAATAGGGTCGCTTATGAGGTCTTTCCTGAACGCTCAGTCTGCAGTAAGTTCCCTGTTTATTCTGCTATTCTCTTTTGTAATATTCTTATTGCATAGCACTCATCAACATCCTAAATTTGTTTACTTGTTTGCTTTTAACCTGAAGAAAGTTCAACTCAAAATATGCACTAAATAATTATGTCCAGTTAACTAATAAATAAGAATATTTATATATATTTAATATTTATACAGATATATTGAATTAACTTATGTATAGGTATATCTGGGCTTCCCCATTGGCTCAGCGGTAAAGAATCTGCCAGTAGTACAAGAGCCACAGGAGACTCTGGTTCCATTCCTGGGTCAGGAAATCTCCTGGAGGAGGATATGGCAACCCACTCCAGTATTCTTGTCTGGAGAATCATATGGACAGAGGAGCCTGGTGGCCTATAGTCCATGGGGTCTCCAAGAGTCAGACACGACTGAAGCGACCAAGCATGCACGTCCAGGTATATCTAGAGTAAATATCTCATAGTAAAAGCTCATTCTCCTTGTCTGGAATACTGGTGACAGTCTTAGGAGTGAACAGAGCAGATGTACGTTTAGATTGGATCCTTTTCTTTGCTTGTCATCTTGGTGTGTGCCTCATCTGCTTCCAAGTCCCGCCCATCACCAGTCAGAGGTGAAGCCATCTACACCATCACGTCCTATCCACACACAGCCAGAATCAGAGCTGCAGCAGCTACCGCTAGGAGCACTCAGGCTTTTGGCTTGTGTTGTGTCAAACTGAGTCGTTCAAATACGGGGATTTCTGTAATGCATGTATTATGCCAGACGTTATGTTTTTGTTACTAAGGGTAAGAATTATATATTATTGAAAAAGAAGGGACACCCTCTACTAGTGCCTTCTGCAAAATTCCTGTTGCCTGTCAGTATTCATGAATGCTGTAGGGGTTGTGGGGAGTTTTATGAAGTCTTTTATGTCTTTGGATATGAAGGACACATTTCTGGAAAGGTTTTTTTGTCAGTTGAAACCCTTTCCCTGTATGGATGGTTTAGTTCCTGATAACTGATGTCACTTTAGAAATAACATTTTCCTTACCTGAGCCTGCAAATTCAGGTTAGGAATTTTCACTGGTTTCTGGCCTTTATTGTTACTATATAAATTTTTTCATGTTCAGGAATCAGTGTTCCAAATTAAGATAAACACTGCCTGGACATATGACGGTTTGATATGGTCCAAAAGCTCATTTTGTTTTAGACAAGTACTGAGGCTGGTGAAATGGGATATTATTTTGCTGTTGCTTAAAGCTAGCAATCACCTTTGTAGAAAAGTGACAATTTCTTAAGGATTCAACACCATTGTAGAGGCAATGTGAAGCATATTAAACTGTGATGCTGATCCAAAAAAAAAAACAAAAACCAGAAACCACGTTTGTCTGGGTTCTTTGACACGAGGAGAGAGCTGAACTTTATATTGTAGTGAAAATTCTCTATCTTTGTAAAGCTGTGTTAAAAGCTTATGTCAATAAAAGTTTCAAAATGGGAAGAACAATGTTCTTGATCAACAATGTCTTTTCTCAAGATGTTTCTACGGTGGGAGAGTCTTTGTGAAACTGAACACAGTCCAACCTGGTCCTCAGCCTCCCAGTCTCAAAAACTTGATTTCAATCACACACAAGGAGTGAATCCATTGTTCAGGGTGACTGATGTGGAGTCAGAATACCATCTTGTTAATTTAGAGTGAGAAATATAACTCATAGATCAGCCTTACAAGCAGACTTGCTCACTTTGGATAGTCCTATCTGGGCATCTAATTTATTAATGGAAGTGTGGTTGGTGAGTCTACATTAGAAGGAGAAGGACAAGCAAGAAGAGAAAAAAGCAGAGGAAGAGGAAGAAGAAAGTCAAATAATAAATAGATTTAGATTGGCATATCTACCTCCACAGTAGGAATGGAATTTTCAAGGTGTTTGGCTAAGTGTTTGCCTCTTCTAGACAGAGCTGGACTGCACTGCCAATATAAGCCTCTGTGATTTATTTTTTAGTGTTTCGGGGGCTGACCAACTCAATTTTGAATGCACATATTTTAAGATCTCTGTTAAAACTGTCAGTTCAAGTACAATCAACTATTGTAGAACTTAAAGTCATTTCTTCTTTAAGGTGGTTATATATGTCTTTGGTACATTGTATACAGATATCAAATTTTTCAAAATTAAATCTGGATTTCAAATATTAAAGCACTATGCTAAGAATACCATATGTTTCAGCATTAAATAATCATTTGTAGTCTAGCAGTTTAGCACTATTTCAGCCAATCACAGGAGGGAAGAATGTTGGAAATAAAAACAGAGAAATTAGATGAAGAGGAAGAGGGGTTAAAGATAAGGACTGGTGTTAAAGGGCTGCTTCTTAGGTTCCATTTGGTTGAGGCACATTGATGCTCACTTGTCTGCTTCTTGCTTAGCCTGGACAGAGATGGTCCTTGTTTTCTACAAATCTGTAAAGTGAGGCTGCACTTTTTTTTCCAGATAAAGTACCTTACTATAAGCTTTTGATTTGAATATTGGATGACAAATTTTAAAATTGTTTAATTATTTTTATTGATTATTTTTGTGTTTCAGCTAGCTAGCCCACATTAAATGCAAATATTGTCTTGCTGACAATCTTTGCTTGATTTGTTATTTTATTACCTGTACAGAGGCCCTGTTGGAGACTCCCTTTTAAACACCTGGCTTCTTACTGTAAATTGTGTCCCTAACACTGGAGGAGAGAAAAATAACTTGCAAGATTTTCTTTCAGCATTAACCATTTGGAGGCCCTTTAAGTCCTTGTAAGTGATTTCACAGAATTTAAAGTCTGAGATCACTATGGATGTGGGGCATTGGAAAACTGGGGAAAATTCACATGGGTATTTGAACTGTCATTCCCTGAACTACATCTGTGGGTTTGAAGTCATTATTAAAGAGACTAGATGGACAGTGAAAAAGTTGGCTTAACACTCAACATTCAGAAAACTAACATCATGGCATCTGGTCCCATCACTTCATGTCAAATAGATGGGGAAACACTGGAAACAGAGGCAGACTTTATTTTTTGGGGCTCCAAAATCACTGCAGATGGTGACTGCAGCCATGAAATTAAAAGATGTTTGCTCCTTGGAAGAAAAGTTATGACCAACCTAGACAGCATATTAAAAAGCAGAGACATTACTTTGTCAACAAAAGTCCATCTAGTCAAGGCTATGGTTTTTCCAGTAGTCATGAATGGTTGTGAGAGTTGGACTATAAAGAAAGCTGAGCGCTGAAGAATTGATGCTTTGAACTGTGGTGTTGGAGAAGACTCTTGAGAGTCTCTTGGACAGCAAGGAGATCCAACCAGTCCATCCTAAAGGAGATCAGTCCTGGGAGTTCATTGGAAGGACTGATGTTGACACTGAAACTTCAGTACTTTGGCCACCTGATGTGAAGAGCTGACTCTTTTGAAAAGACCCTGATGTTGGGAAAGATTGAAGGTGGGAGAAGGCAATGATAGAGAATGAGATGGTTGGATGGCATCACTGACTCAATGGACATAAGTTTGAGTAAACTACAGGAGTTAGTGATGGACAGGGAGGCCCAAAGTGCTGCAGTCCATGGTGTCGCAAATAATCCGACATGACTGAGAAACTGAACTGAACTGAGAAATCAATTAAGAAAGAAATATTTATTAACAGAACCAATAAAGCTATGTTTGTTCTTTACCGAAGATCAAAGTACTGTTAAGAAAAAATGGAAATTAATTAAAGGTCAGATCATTTACAATTAACTTAAAAATCTATATTTTAAATCTGGAGTATGCTCAGTTGCAAGATGTTTCCAAAAGTTTTATATTGAATCAAATGACTGTTTTTAGACTTTTGAAATAAAGAATATGCTTTCAAATCAACAATCTGAATGTTATGTTGTGAAGAAAATGAGATCATCAGGTAGTACTGTTCAGTTTGGTAATATATATTTATTGTGTAATAGTAAATTTATCTCAAGGTGGCAGAACAAAGGCTCACATAATTATGGATTGTAGAATGTGAACAAGACAATCTGTATTCTCATTGTTCTGAATGTCATAATAAATGCTCTCATAAGATAACAAAATTTTCCATTCTTTGGCTGAATATATAAAATCACACACTTTGGCTAATATATAAAATTGCAATTGTATATAAATAGAAAAATTACACAGAATATATCACTTGATTCCCATTCAACATGGAAAAACTTTAGTTTTTAAGACTGACCGGCCCTTGCTTCTTACTATGGGTTGAAGGTTGCTGCCTGAACTTTTGTTTAAAGGTAAACACACAAATAAATAAATTTTGCTTGGTTTTTCTTTAAAAAAAAAAAAAAAGAACAAAATAATTTAAAAAAAGAACCCTGGCATTACCTAGATAGCAATCTTTAAGGGGAGTGACTCTTCTAATGATGCTAACTTTATTGTAAGTTCTGGTAGAACTGTGAGCTCTAAATTAGATGGAGAAATATTCCTTTCAAATTTGTCATGAATATGCTGGTTGCCCTTTAAATAGGCTGGACAGGAAGCTCTGTGCAGGTATCAAGGAGAAGGAAAGCAGACTTTTCCTGGAAAGTAGGCAGGAGACTAAATGAAGCCCTCAGAACAGTGAATCTCAAATATTGGTCAATGGACTCAGGCTAATCTGTGATGACATTTTCACTGGATTGCAGTGAAATTAGGTCTTCAAGGAAAAAAAAAAACTTTTCATTAAGTCTATTCTTTTTAAAAATTAGCCTTTATTGAGAGATTCTGTACTTCCTACTTTTTGGTGTTTATATAATGATGTAATGATGACAGTGGATATAGTTTCATTCCTTTTATATAATATTTTTTCCTTCATAAAATTAAAAAAAAATAATGGTAACTGCTTTTAACATTTTTGGGGATTTTTACTGATTCAAAAAATTTCAAAGACTAAGGAGGCCAGGATTAGGAGAATGTTAGCCTGCTAAATAACAGCTTCTTAGCTTTATTCTTGCTTAGCTTTTACAGTGACAGTTTGATCATTAAAACTGGTAACTCTGGTCTGATTTTATGTGAGATTAGAAATCAGATACAGGGGCAGTGTTAAAGCTACTTAACATTACCCAAAGCTTAAGAATTTTTTGTAAAATTTGGCCAATATAATTATGGCCTAAATATTGTTAACAGAGGGCCACTGTCAGATTCTGAAAGTGTCTCATAAACAAATATTACATTTTATACTGGCACAGTTTGTTTGTTTGTACATTATTTATGCTTAACTCTGACAAGTGACGGAAACAAAGTGGATTTTGCACCTTTAGAAAACATGTTACCCAGTTAACAAGAACGTTTTCGGTAGTTTATATGCCAGAGCTAATCTGGGTTTCCATACCTTAAAAGCATACCTCTGAAGACTAAACCCTTCCATAATTTCAGCAGTTGTACACATAGCATAAGCCCAACCTGGAGATGTCTTCTGAAACTGTGTGAATGCGCTTGGGAACTGTGACATGTATTAATACTACTTACTAATAGGGACTCAAATGTAGTTATCAAAGCACAGAATATTCAGATGAAAGAGACTTTTGAGTTCCTGTAAGTCAGCATTACCCAAACTAACTTGTACTGCAAATTGCTAAACAATCTAAATTCTGTACCATAGATTCCAGATATGGCATAGATAAGAAAAAAGAGGATGTAAGTGGGAGGGCGTAAGCTTGATTAAAAATTTTGTATTATTATTCTGACTGAAACTCCATCTGCTTACCAAGACCGCTATTTTTCTAGGAGTCTCGTTTTATAGTGTTAAAAAAATCTTTTATACTTCAATTATTTTATTCAACAACAGGTTACATTTAAAAATTTGTATGTGTGTGTTTTCAGTCACTCAGTCGTGTCTGACTCTTTGCAATCCCATGAAGTGGTGCCAGCTTGGCTCCTCTGTCCATGGGATTCTCCCAGCAAGAATACTGGACTGGGTTGCCATTTCTTTCTCCAGAGGATCTTCCCAACCTGGGGATCAAACTCACATCTCTTGCATGTCCTGCATTGTCAGGAGGGTTCTTTACCATGAGCCACCTTGGAAGCCCCCTAATTTAATACCTATCTTTATTTTTAAAGGATTTTGAAGGAAATAGCAACCTACTCCAGTATTCTTGCCTGGAGAATCGCAGGGACAGAGGAGCCTGTTGGGCTGCTGTCTATGGGGTAGCACAGAGTCAGTCACGACTGATGCGACTTAGCAGCAGCAGCAGCAGCAGCAGAGGTATGTCATGTTTAATTATAATAAATTCTTAACAATTATTGAAAACAAAAAATTACTTCATTGTTTTGTTTCATTTTGCTAAGGAGGATACATAGGTAACTGGTAATATAACTAAATATATACCTGTTTCATATGTCTTAATATATGTATATATATTACTATAACCATGGCTGCACATTAGTGTCAACTGGGGAGTTTTAAACCATACTGGTGTCTGGGTCCATTTGGTATGGGATTGGACTCAATAGTTTTTAAAGGTCTCTGGTGATTCTAGCAGCTTGGAGAAATGTGTGCTCTGTCCTTAGGCAGGTGCTTCTGAAAATGGTGACTACACAAAGAAATAGTTCTCTTACATATTATTTTTCCTTATAAAATTTATTTACAAAGATTAAATTTAAGATGTTTATTAGTGTATTTCTATGGAAAAAGATGGAAAAAGGCATTTTTGGAGGGAATCTTGGTACTTAGTTTCTCCTACACCCTTATACTATCCTCTGCATATATTATCCATTTATTTACTTCCTTCCATCTCTTCTAGATTTATTTACTTCTTTCAATCTCTTTCACCTCCCACTACTGTTAACTCTCATCCAGAAAGAAGCTTATGTCTTTCATTCTGAGTGGGCTGTAATATCCTTGCGTATATATTAAATGCCTTAAAGCATCAATAAAGACCAGGAGACATAGGAATGATGCCAGGAGGATCTGTATTAAGTGGAGGAGAATCTTTCCTCAAGAGACTGGAGGTATTTCAGTATCAGGTTTTATATATGCATCTGTATATATTTATGTGTATAGCATATATGCATGTATATGTGTTATAGATGTTCTTTATGTGTATGGTATATGCTATGTTGTGTTGCAGGGTGTGGGAAAGGATGGTGTGACAATGTGTCTTTTTCTTTCACTGTATTTGTTCTACTTAGGCTCAGATATCCTGATTTATTGTTTTGTGTCCTCAGCCTTGCCCAGTGGCTAGAATATTACAATATAATAATGTAATATGTGCTTGTTTGTGTCCAATTCTTTGCGACTCCATGGACTGTAGCCTGCCAGGGCTGTCTGTCCATGGGATTCTCCAGGCAAGTATACTGGAATGGGGTGCCACTTCCTTCTCCAGGGGATCTTCCTAACTTAGGAATTAAACCCGAGTCTCTTGAGTCTCCTGCATTGGCAGATAGGTTCTTTACCACTATTGCCAGTATTAGTGTTCTGTAAGTGTTGGTGTAATGAATGCAAGTTAAAAAGAGAGAAGGAGGAAAGGAAGAAAGAAAGAAATAAGGATGCATTGAAGGTGACACAAAGTGATAGGACAGGGAATAAACAGTAGTGATATTTTCAGCTGTACATAGGGAGGAGGTATGCTTGGTAGGTCACAAAAAGGAGAAAGGGGGAGACTCTTCAGCAAAACCTAGCCCTTCTGGTCTCCAGGATCACTTCTGTCTTCAAAGGCATATACATATTTAGGTATGCTGCTGCTACTGCTGCTTAGTCACTTCAGTCGTGTCTGACTCTGTGTGACCCCATAGACGGAAGCCCACCAGGCTCCCCCATCCCTGGGATTCTCCAGGCAAGAACACTGGAGTGGGTTGCCATTTCCTTCTCCAATGTGTGAAAGTGGAAAGTGAAAAGTGAAAGTGAAGTCGCTCAGTTGTGTCCGACCCTTAGCGACCCCACGGACTGCAGCCTACCAGGCTCCTCCATCCATGGGATTTTCTAGGCAATAGTACTGGAGTGGCTTGCCATTGCCTTCTCCGATATTTAGGTGTATATACATATAAAGGGGCTTCCCAGGTGGTACAAGTGGTAAAGAACCTGCCTGCTATTGCAGGAGACATGAGAGACCTGGGTTCGATCCTTGGGTCAGGAAGAGCCCATGGAGGAGGGTATAGTAACCCACTCCAGGATTCTTGCTTGGAGAATCCCATGGACAGAGGATCCTGGCAAGCTAGTCTATAAGGTCACAAAAAGCTGGACACAACTGATGTGGCTTAGCAACCACGCAGGCAGTTTTCAATGACTGGGGGATTGTACTTCTGTATTTCTAAATGTCTTCCTCCTAAGATTGCTTAATAAAGTAGGATGTGAACTACTGATTTGTAGAAAAAACAAAAAAAAAACCCACAAAACTTTATGCAGTGATCTAAAGAGCAGTGAGATTTCAGGGGATCCTTGGATTGCTGCTTCTAGAAATTTATAAGAATTCTGGGGCTGCACTGTGAGGAAGAAAAGGAAAATGAAAAGAGCCATGTTTCAGTTAATTTTGAGTTAGACATGGGTCCCTGGTGGCTCAGTTGTAAAGAATCTGCCTGCAATGCAGGAGATCTGGGTTCGATCCCTAGATCCCCTGGAGATGGAAATGGCTACCCACTCGAGTATTCTTGCCTGGAGAATCTCATGGACAGAAGAGCCTGGTGGGATACAAGTCATGGGGTCACAAAGAGTAAGAGACACGATTGAGCTACTAACATGTTCTTACAGTTAATCTTCACCTTGCTCACCTGTCCTTTCATGTTTTATTTTTTTTCCCTCCTTATTCTCATATGTCATAACATTATTTTGAGGCATATTTAATAAATGACAAAGTGAAAGTGAAGTCATTCAGTCGTGTCCAACTCTTTGCAACCCCATGGACTGTAGTTTACCAGGCTCCTCTGTCCATGGGATTTTCCGGGCAAGAATACTGGAGTGGGTTGCCATTTCTTTCTCCAGGAGATCTTCCTAACCCAGGGATTGAAACCAGGTCTCCCACATTGTAGGCAGATGCTTTACCATCTGAGCCACCAGGGAAGTCCCAATAAATGATAAGTGACAAGAAAATTTTTTAAATGTGCTTCCCACCCCATCCCCGCCCCCAAGGCTGGTTGCAGAGTTTTAGAGTTATCTGTTTTTACATTCTTATGTTTTATTGTCATAACTTCATATTTTAAAAAATCTTTTAGTTTTATAAGTTGACTTCTACTTTTCTTTTGACAATAATTCAGTGTATGTGTGTGGGTGGGTGTGGGTGTGTACACATATATTTTTTTTATCTCCGAGTACTGTCAAATGTTCTTTCTGAAAAAGACATCATGTTTTCCTTCCATAAGGTCATTAACATTTTGCATTAATGTTAAGAAATGTTTCCTCTCCACAATTAAGTTATTAAAAGTCACCTGTGCTGTTTACCTTTTGACTGCCCTTCCAGGCCACCCTCTCTCAGGGTGGCTGGTCACAGAAGCTGTCTTCTGACTAGTCTCTATCAAAGACTGACAACAACCGTGGAGCAGTGGGTGGGAGGAGTGTGGGGTCAAATATTTGTTCTCCCAGTTCTCTCTGGTGAGTGGCTGCAGTTGGCGGTGGCCCTCCAGCAAAGCCCCTCTCCAGTGAGTGTTGCTTTGCAGTTACCACTCTCTGGGCTGTAGTAACCATCCTTCTTCTTGCCTTTTCAGGTCTCTGGGTGTACCATCTCACCACTGTTGCTGGCCCTGGTGCAAAGAGTAGTGTCCAACTCTTTAAAACCCCATGGACTATACAGTCCATGGAGTTCTCCAGGCCAGAATACTCGAGTGAGTAGCCTTTTCCTTCTCCAGGGCATCTTCCCAACCCAGGTATCAAACCCAGGTCTCCCACATTGCTGGCTTATTCTTTACCAGCTGAGCCACAAGGGTCCTCTTATTAACACTTTTGGTCTCCAGGCTTGAGTGTGTCATCTGCTTGGACTGTGACCCTGCCAAATACAGCAGATCAGGGCATTTATCCTAGGTCCTCACTAAATGGTCAAGGTTTGGAGAACTAAATATCTTTTTTCATTCTTTTTGTTTCTGAGAGGAGAAATCTATCTCCTGCTTTTGGTCTTTCACTCTTCCTTTTTCTCCAGGAAGGATTTTGAACTTTTAGCTCCTCTTCAACTTGCCCCAGTTGAGAGTGTTTAAGTATCAACCTATTTCCAGGGACATGGAAAATGTTAAGGAATGCATTCTCAGACTTATCCTGGTGTGAGCTTCATGGCAATGGATTGAGATCTGAGGGTCCTGGCTTCATCTTGAAGGCAGACGTAAGTAAGTTGTTTCTGCTCTGCTGTGTATTTTCTGAGATAGTAAAGGTATCTGAAATTCCTGAGGGAAGAGCCTGTTTTTATTTTATCAAGTCATTGAAAGTAATTTCTTATCATTTATTAAATATTGCCTCAAAATAATAATTTTCATTTTTTTATTTCTCAAATTTGGATATGCCTATCATTTACTTTTCACCTATGACTTGGAAAGGGCTTCTCGGGTGGCTCAGTGGTAGAAAAATTTGCCTGAAATGCAGGAGATGCAAGTTTGATCTCTGGGTAAGGAAGATCCCTAGAGAAGGAAATGGCAGCCCACTCCAGTATTCTTGCTTGGAAATCCCATGGATAGAGGAGCCTGGTGGGCTACAGTCCATGGGGTTGTAGAAGAGTCAGACTTGGCTTAGCAACTAAACAACACCACCGATGACTTTGAATAAGTTTGTGTGTACAATCCTGGTAAGTTGCTCAATGTTTTTTTCCCTTTGTGAGCAGTTTGTATTGACTTTGTCAATCTTTAAAAGAAGAAACACTTAATAAAATTAATTAAATATAAATTTCAAGATATTTCTTTAATGGAAATTAAATACTGCTTTCATATATTGTATCTTCATTTTATTTGAAAACTTAAAATTGTTTGTAGAGAAAGCATGGGAATAAATGCTCCCTTTTAATCTATTGTGAGAGATATATAACATGTTGACAGATGAAAATAACTAGGGACTATTTTATAAACCTTCAATCATCAAATAAGTGACATGCTTGAGTCAATCAACTTAAGAGGTTACTGGTCCACTGATGAAACCATTTGAAGAAAATGTGCTGTTTGATGTTACAGAAGCCAAAAGCTGAATAAATATGTCATCTGTTTTTCATTTTAATTCACTATTTCAGAAGTATTTACTGTGTATTAAAAAATCTTTTTACCCTTTCAAATCTTTTGGACAACCTGGAAAAATTCAGAACAGTTTAACATATATCTATAAAAGCACATTCTCAGCTGAGTTATCTTGTTCATATGTGATATTAATGGCATTATATATGAACTTTTTAATTTGTGTAAGAAAACTGTTATTTTACTATTTAGCTGCTGAGTTTTAAAAAGCATACATAAAATATAAAAGACTTTTAGTTCAGGACAAAAATTAATTAATAACAGAAAGTTTTGAAAATTTTACTTCTATATTATAAATCAATCTGAAAAGAACATGTTACCTTTAAAAAATAAATATGTTTTGAAAGGACAAGCTCTGTTTTAAGAGACTTATTTTGTGCAGTTGTCCATGAGGAAACACTGTTAGATTAAGGGATTCTCCTAATTCAATTCTCCCTTCAGTTCCTTTTTTCCTTGAAATTAACACCCAATTGCTGTTTTTTTTCTTTCTTTCTCATTTTAAAACCTCTCTCTTGTTCACAAGTTGTTTTTTAAAAAGATCTCGCTCTTCTCTCCAGATGCTTTTCTTTCTTCTCTACTCTCTGCCCTCTCACCCCAGCCCATTCCCTTTAGCCTGGATCCATCCAGTCCAACCTCTTGACAAAGCTAATTTCTTCTTCTCTGTTTGGCTACTAAATCTTACACTCAGTCCTAAACAGGCTACTTGTGATGCCTCTGGATATCCATAATGCATCTCCAAACACTCTGAATGCCACCACTCCTTAATTCACTGATTTTTAGCCAGAAGCAGGGAGGGAGGGAAATATCAGTGCCTTACTTGAAAGCTATTGTCTTCCACTGGTTTTCATTAAGGGGATGGGAGAATTATATGTAATACTTCTCAGGTTTTCTTGAATTGGTTTCTGGAAGTGTGTGTCTTTACCCAGCCACATTCAGGCAGCAGAATGAAAAGTGGCGAGGGAAAGCGACAGGGGTGTTGAAAGCCTCTAAGTGGGAACCTATAATTTCTAGAAAGAAATAGTTCTGCAAACAGGAGATGTGATTACATAGGCTTAATTAACAGTTCAAAGTATTGGGGAGGACTTATCAAGGTAGGATGCATGCTTCTTGTTCTTTAATGAGTAAATGACCCATTCCAGTGCATGAGCACACATCAGAAGCACATGGTGATGAAGAAGTGCTGTGGTGGTAGATCTGATCAAAGTTTTCAAAACTGACTCCAAGTATTTGATGAAGAAGATTAACATGGAGACAATTTACCAAACAAATACAGCACAAAGAGCCAAGAGACCTTCTAAGGGACTTCAAGGCTCCGGCTTGCCCACATAAAGAATATCATTCAACAGAAAGAAAACAAAGACAAGAATAAATATCTAAGAGCACTGAGTCCGTAGAATAACTGAACTGCCGATTTATGACTTTTTTGTTCTTTTTTTAATATATACATTAGAAGATGCTTTCAGTTTTTAAAAGCAAACAAAGCCATGAGTTTGACCTGGGTTCTAACTGTGTAACTCTCTTAAGTGTTCTAAAAGATGTCTGGACCAGAATTGGTTAATTAGCGCTTTGTGTTGCACTATGTTACATATGACCTAACCAGAGATAAAAAGGTTTAAAGGTCTCTTGTAACCCTGCAATGCCATTTGTAACACAAAAATAACCCCCTTTCATTACTAGCATGCCACTGTAGCACGCAGGTTATTTTTTCCCTTCACTGCAATAAGGGCAGCTTTCGCATCAGAAGAATTCTTGGCAAATTAATGCGCTACCTCTTGGGCTAATTAAATTAGAAAGGATCAAAAATACAGAGCAGCTTTTGTGGTGGACACAATGTCGTGCTTCATGCATCTTGCTCAGAGAGGAATTTCTGCCATTTAGCCCCCTTTGCCTCTAGCAGTGTTCTGGACTCTCTAACACAGTCAAGTTCCTAATTTGCCTCAATGAGAGAGAATTATTAACTGATAATAAGAAAAGGAGCATTCACAGCTTCAGGCTGGGCTGTGTGGAAAAGGGTGATCTACCCAGCACCTGAAGCACATGCAATTTTTATTAATTCCTGCCTAAAACAATGCATTCAGGAGTAAAATTGCTGTGCAGATGACAAAAACAATTACGCCTTTGATTCATTCATTCTAAAAATGTGAACTACTTTAGTTCAAATATAACCAGATTAAACAACTAAAGCGGTGGCTCACCTCTCTTTAAATCCAGTTTGGATTGCAGCAAGCGTATTTTATGTCGAGCATTTGCCACTGCCACTTAAACTGATTGTTCCTATTGAAATCGCTGAGTGCACAAGTGATTTTGACAATAATTAATATTGTTCTCTCTATATTGTGGTCTTTTGTTTGAAGATGACACTGATGATGGTGTTGCTATCTTTATGGGCATTAATCCCAGAAAGAGAGATTCGGCAATCGTAGGCTTCAGCAGTCAATTCTTGAATGACTATGTGCTTCCTTAGACCTTGGTGTTTAGTTGCTGCTTACAGAGTCTTTTTTAAGTCTGTCAGTTTGTTTCTCAGGTATCATGGAAGCTTTGATCAAAACAGATACCTCATTTCTACTTGCCAAAAGTTAACTAACAGCCTGTTGCTTTCCTGGATATGATTTCACAACTGCCAGAGTTTGTTCGGTTGATATTTGTAGAGTTTCTTCTGCTGTTCTTTGGAAGATGACTTATGTTAGTGAATTTTGCTGTCTTCCAGGTTTCGCACATCTACAATTCACAGAGCTTGGACTCGCCTACATATGTATCAGTGTTAAACTGAGTGCATGTCTTTGTATATGAAGAAGGAATGTAAGTGTGTTTGTAAAAAAAATTATTGAAAGAAGTGTTGCCTGTTGTGCCAGAACCATACTTATTCTTATGTAAATCCTTGGCTTGGTTATAATTTTTGTTGATTCAAACCATTTGACAAGATGAAAAAGTCTCATCATGCTATTGTTTGGTATGTGTGTGTTGTTCATTCTTGAGCTCCCTTCAGTTGTAATAGAAAGTAGTGATTGTGTTTGGATATTCTGTTTGCATCTTTGACTTTTTAAAAGATTTTCATGGTATATGTAAGTGCGAAAGCAGATCTTGATCTGCTTCAATACTTCCATGGCGAATTGTTGTTTTTAAACTATGTTCAGAAATTCCCTTCCAGGCTGCTCTCTCAGTTCCTCCCATCCTGTCATTCTCGCACTGTCTCCACAAGTCTGTTCTCTAAGTCTGCGTCTCCCTTGCTGCCCTGCAAACAGGTTCATCAGTACCATCCTTCTAGATTCCATATACATGTGTAAAATAGTTAGCCAGTGGGAGTTTGACCTGTGACACAGGGAGTTCAACCCAGTGCTCTGTGACAAACTAGAGTAGTGGGATGGGGTGGGAAGTGGGAGGGACGATCAAGAGGGAGGGAGCATATGGATACCTGTGGCTGATTCTTGTTGATGTATAGTAGAAACTAGCATAATATTGAAGTGAAGTGACGTGAAGTCGCTCAGTCGTGTCCAACTCTTTGTGACCCCACGGACTGTAGCCCACCAGGCTCCTCCATCCATGGGATTCTCCAGGCAAGGAGTGGGTTGCCATTTCCTTCAGGATACAAGATATCCTAATACCCATAATAGGATAAAGCAATTATCTTCCAATAAAGAATTAAAAAAAAAAATCCCTTTCTTGTGTGTAGCCTGGACTCATCTGCAGTTCACTAGTTAAAAATTCAAGAACCACTGGTGATATTTACAATGTGTTAAACCAATGATTTTTCTGAAATCCAGACAATAGTCTAATGTCATTTTGAAATTTCCTGTTTCAATCCCCAAACATAATGAGCAACAAATTTGTTCTCTTTGAGTCTGTTACTTTGCCTCCCCCCATCTTTCTTTGATTGCTAGAAAATCTTTCTAAACTAGTATTACCCATTTTGATATCATTACTCATATGACTATGTACTAGGAACCTTAGAAAATCAAACTTCTTTCACTTTAATTAATGCTTCCTCTTTCAATATTCATCTCAAGTACTACTGACAAAAGTTTTCTTAGATTATTTCATGTCATACTCATAACATCTTCCCTTCAATATAATTTAATTCACAAAATAAAAAGATTTGTGATTGTTACATGCTAAGAGTCTTTGGTCACTATAATTTTCATGCATGATATTTTAATTACTTGAGAATTTATATCATGTAACATGTATTCTTTTATTGCCCTTAGCATCTAGCTTGGCAAACTCTAAATATTCAATGAATTCTTTTGTTTTGCCAAATGATTTCTTTTATGGGTACCAGGAATCAGTTTTATCAGTAGTGCTATACGTTTGTGTAAAAGAAAAGATGTATAGAGTCTTACCTTATGGAGCTATGAACTAGCTTCTAAAATGAGAATATAAGGAGAAGATTGTGTTAGACAAAATTACCTTAAGAATTCTTTCTTAGGAAGCTGCCGTATTGGAGACCAATGGATTCTATTTCCTCAATATGTCCAAAACAAAAGGTTTTTCTCCAGTAATGGAATATATAACATTTTTTGTTTGAATATAAATAAATAATTGGCTAGCATTTGAGGTGCATATTTTAGGAAATAATGGTTTTCTGAGTTACCCTCAGAGCGGGAAGCTGTTTACTATATGAAAGACAAATGAGAACTGAGATTGGCTAAAGGAAGAGAGGTCTCCTGTCTCTTATTTCATGCTCGTTCTGTAGAAACAGCTGGCAGCATTGCCTTGATACGTAAAGAAATCTTTCTTCATTTATTCATTTATATTTTTGGTCAAGTTATGTATAGTTGTGATTCCATTATTTCAGTGTACATTATAATGTGCCTCCATTGTGCGATTTCTCTCTTACTCCAGACAAAATGCTTCCTGATACATTTTGAAGCTGTGTTCAGTGCAAGGACCTGGCTTGTAAAGGCAGTTTTGAGGCTCTTCTTTGAATGTTAGATCTACTTTGCCCCATTTTGTCTTCATTATGACCATCTTAGTATGGTGGTCAAGGGGTAATTGATGTATAATCCTTCATATGGAAAATATGTCACTCTTTATTTTCATTTTAAAATTTTTAATTGGAATATAGTTGCTTTACAATGTTGTGTTAGTTTCTTCTGTATAGCAAAGTGAATCAGCCACATGTATATATATATACATATATATAAGCTTTCCGTGGTCACTCAGTCAGTAAAGAATCTGCTTACAATGCAGGAGACCTGGATTTGATTCCTGGGTCAGGAAGATACCTTGGAGAAGAGAATGGCAACCCACCTCAGTATTCTTGTCTGTATAATTCCATGGGCAGAGGAGCCTGGCAGCTACAGTCCAAGGGGTCGCAAAGAGTCTGACATGACTGAGCAATTAACACACACACACACACACACACACACACACACACATGCACACACACGTATATATGTATATACAGTCCCTCTTTTTTGGATTTCCTTCCCATTTAGATCACCACAAAGCATCGAGTAGAGTTCCTGTGCTTTACAGTTGGATCTCCTTAATTGTCTAGTTTATATACATGAGAAATGCTGGACCAGATGAAGCACAAACTGGAATCAAGATTGCTGGGAGGCATATTAATAACCTCAGATATGCAGGTGACACCACCCTTATGGCAGAAAGCAAAGAAGAACTAAAGAGTGTCTTGATGAAAGTGAAAGAGGAGAGTGAAAGAGCTGGCTTAAAATTCAACATTCAGAAAACTAAAATCATGGTATCTGGTCCCATCACTTCATGGCAAATAGATGGGGAAAAAGTGGAAACAGTGTCAGACTTTATTTTTTGGGGCTCCAGAATCACTGCAGATGGTGGCTGCAGCCATGAAATTAAAAGATGCTTGTTCCTTTAAAGGAAAGTTATGACCCACCTGGACAGCTTATTAAAAAGCAGAGACATTACCTTGCCAACAAAGGTCTGCCTAGTCAAAGCTATGGTTTTTCCAGTAGTCATGTATGGATGTGAGAGTTGGACTATAAAGAAAGCTGAGTGCTGAAGAATTGATGCTTTTGAACTGTGGTGTTGGAGAAGACTCTTGAGAGTCCCTTGGACTGCAAGGAGATCCAACCAGTCCATCCTAAAGGAGATCAGTCCAGAATATTTGTTGGAACGACCGATGCTGAAGCAGAAACTTTGGCCACCTGATGTGAAGAACTGACTCATTGGAAAAGATCCTGAAGCTGGAAAAGATTGAAGGCAGGAGGAGAAGGGGACAACAGAGGATGAGATGGTTGGATGGCATCACCGACTCAATGGACATGAGTTTGAGTGAACTCTGGGAGTTGGTGATGGACAGGGAGGCCTGGCGTGCTGCAGTCCTTGGGTTCACAAAGAGTTGGCTACAACTGAGTGACTGAACTAAACTGAACTGAACATATGCCAATTCCGGTCTCCCCATCAATACCATACTCTCCTTCCCCACTTTGTATCCATACATTTGTTCTCTATATCTAGAAAAATGGTAGAGATGAACTTATTTGCAAAGTAGAAATAAATATGTTACTCTTTTAAATCCCAGTGTTGTCAAAAGAAATATATCTGCAGGACCATAAAAATCATTAAGGAGCTTTTTCACTGTTTTCAAGGAGTCCTGTAGAATTTTCTTATTGTTCTGAGATAAACAAACAAACGGAACAAAACAAAACAGATATGTGGTCAACTTCCTTGCTTCATGCTGAACTCTCCAACTTTGTCATTAATGTTTGTCTTAACTCTTACAAAAAGCTAGCATCCTAAAAGTCTGGAAAAGCCTCAGGGAGGGAGAGATCACACATGCTTCCGAGGAGGCCTGTATCTTTAGAAGAGAGATTTCAAGGTGTTGGATTTTCAGAATTATATGGCATTCTTTTCCTTGAAGATTATTTTCCCTAAGTTATTCTTCCCTAAGATGACACTGATACAAATAGATGGTCTCGGGACAAACTACTCTACTTTTCTTTTTTTAATAAAAAGCTTTTTTAGCAAACATATTTTAAAATGGTTCAAATTTATCTAAGCTTTCCTTCTTCACACAGTGATTGTATGTGAAGCACACACACTTTTACCCACTACACACTTTTCACAATGGAATGCACATTCTTTCATAAATTTTAACATTAGGTAGGTGGACTGCATAAAAGATGCCAATTCTTTTCAAAATGACAGTTGTAACATTTTAAAGTCTACAATCTAGTCTTGATCTTCTCTACTTTTAAGATTTTACTTTCCCTGAACATATATTGGACCCAGAGAAACAGAACATGCCTATTTTCTTTCTACTATATGAGAGTGCTGTGTTTGAAAGTATCATCTGTATGTGCTTTATTTTTATTTCAACCATACGTGCTTTTATAAGTATTTGAAAAGAAAATATTTTAAAGATTTGAAATAGAAAGAAGGGAATATATGTGAGTTACAGCAGCCCCAGGGTAACAGTATCTCACACACTAATGATTCATATGGAGTTTATATGTCTATTTATGCTGTCATTTATTTGGGGGAGGGGTTGCTAGAGAAAGAAAGCAGTGTACAGAAT
Source organism: Moschus berezovskii (assembly GCF_049115385.1). NCBI lineage: Eukaryota > Metazoa > Chordata > Mammalia > Artiodactyla > Moschidae > Moschus > Moschus berezovskii. The sequence goes on from NC_142461.1 coordinate 86,003,765, forward strand.
ATTCCCAAGTACCAGCGGTTTCTGAAGGAAAAAAAAGGATACCCTGAGCATTACCCTTATTTAATTAGGAGCAATCATTACATAATTATCCACATTAATTCAGTTTCTTAAAGCAGTCTTACACTTATTGGCACTGCCTCTTTTTTCCCCTTTGTTCTAAAAGAAAGGAGGTGTGTTCTGTATTATTTGAAAGGGAAAAGGTTTATCTTCGGATGAAATTATATAAAAATATTCACATTTGGGGGCCTGGAGTCATGTGGTATCTGATTTTATATTTGATCCTGGACTTTTCTTATAATTATCCCACACTCAAATAAATAAGTAACAGTATCTTTAAAAGAAGCCAGAAAACTTGAACTCAGATCTCTCTCATAAATGTAGGATTTAGATGATCAGAGTCTAGATTCTGACTTGGAGAAAATGAGTGCAACATCTAAGAGCCGTGTGTAATGATAACAAAACAGTAGTTATACGGGGACACTCTCAGTGAAGCCAGAACTCCTATAAATGACTGAAGGTTGTTAAGAACGGATGGAACATAATTAAGTCAGCACACCAACAAGATATTTTTACTTCTTTACAAATTTCTTGTTCATGTAGCTTACCCAGAAAATTAGCTGTCTGAAAGATGTTATAAAACAGTTGTTTTTATTTCTATATGTATTAATAAAGTCCAGAAGACAATTACACCAAGAAGCACATAGACTGATTTGCATCATCATCACAAAGGAAAGGGTGGAAGAGTCTGAAAAAATTTTCAGAAGTCATTCCCTTTTCTGTGGTGTGTGTGCATTGACATACCAGAGGAGTAAAAGGAGCAAACATTAAGGAAATTAATTGAAAAATTATTAGTTTTTACCATGCAGGGGCAAGAATAAATTAAAGCAGATACACATTGGAAAGTTTCCTTTCTACTTTCACCCGCACATCCATTTCTTTGCCTTTTGCAGTTAACTAGGAAAGAAAGAGAAAACTATTTCCAGGTGTCTTCACTCAGGCTCTCAGTTTCAGAAATATCAGTGTATGACTTTACTACTGAAAGGGGACAGAGAAAGAGGATATCATCTCTTCTGATCCTCTGTTGCAAATATAGTTACAAAACGGTGTAAAATAGTTCTATTGAGTTCCAGATTTGTGACTACAAAAAAAAATTGAGTATTTCTTTTTTTCTTTGCTTGAAAATCAAGTCCACCCTGTCTCGACCACATAAATAGAACAATTTTCCTCTGTGACTGCTTGATGAGGCTGTGGCCAGATTCATATAAATGTCATAAAAACAGAGTACAGAATGGATTATTTTATGATTAAGATCTGTATGGATCTTTGTATGAATGCGACGTGCTTTGGCAGGGTTCTGCTGCATGCACACTACTTTTAGTGTGTGTGGTGGAAAAAATGGCCTTCCACACTGTCACTTTAATGTCTTTCTGAAAAGGAACAAAAATCACTGGGCTCCACCAAAGTTTACAGCAATCATACAAAAGTTTGGTCTGCTAGCCAGTACAGTGTGTGTTCTATTTCCCATTGTGATAATAATGAGATTCAATAAAATGCCACAATATTTCTCAGCACTTTGTCATTAAATGGCATGTTGACATCCAGTAGTAATCACAAGGTAAAATTTTCCTGTTCTCTTATGTAAAGAGATTCATTTTTCCAATGAGCTGATATCTTTCTGTATCTTACTCTTTCTCTCTTCTTCAGCTCTTTTAGGGGAGAGAGAGGCATCATTCAGATTTAATTTTTTGAAACATCAGACAAGCTGCTATCAGCATGTGGATGCCAAGATGGCCCTTGAATAAAGAATTGTGGTTTAAGAATTTCAACCAAAGGATTAATGTATTAAAGTGAATAATAGCATCCAGGCAGTAGCAAAGATGATGATCAGAGCTGGTGAAAGAGAGATTATTGATCATCTGGCTCTATCAGTCACAAACAGGGAGGAGGAAAACAAAAGAGAGGGAAAGGAGATTAAAGAAAACGAAATATGGTTTAGTAATGCCAGTTGATTCTGCTGCTAATTATATATCCTTGGCAAGAAGCCTTTGGTTGTACAGTAACACTTCACTTATCTGGTGGTCTGATTTCCAGCAATCCTTACCACTCAGAACACAACTGAGATCCTGGAACTGTACTTTACAAAGCTTTGACTGTGTAAAAGTAACTTTCTTTATTGGAGATGTTCAACTATTTCCTAGAAAGTTCATTGAATTGATTTTATATACATTTAATTTTAAATGGGTATACATTTAAGATTGGTTATTTAATGTATTTGGTTGTCTGGATATTTTAAGGCCACTTTAAGTCATTACTCAGGTTTTCAAGGACGTAAGTGATAGGGAGAGTCCAGAAAAGTTTTGGGAAGGGGGAAGGATGCCCAAGTTAGCAGGCTGTAAAACATAAATAACCATTTTTTGAAAGAAAACAGTAAGTACTATAAGAGAGAAACTGCTGAACTATCTTGATCACTTAGAAGAGGGAAAGATAGTTTAGAACTGTGGAACTCAGGGGAGTCTTCATGGAGAGAGGTCACTGATACTGGTCCTGGTAGGAGATCTAGGATTTGAAAATGTAGGAATTGGAGGATAGAGATTTGGGAAGGTGTGGAATGAAAAGAGGAAGGCAGGAATATTTAGAGTTGTTAATGAAGTACTAGTTCAGTTCAGTTCAGTTCAGTCGTTCAGTCGCTCAGTCGTGTCCGACTCTTTGTGACCCCATGAACCACAGCACTCCAGGCCTCCCTGTCCATCACCAACTCCCGGAGTTCACTCAAACTCAGGTCCATCGAGTCGATGATGCCATCCAGCCATCTCATTCTCTGTCGTCCCCGTCTCCTCCCGCCCCCAATCCCTCCCATCATCAGACTCTTTTCCGGTGAGTCAACTTATCGCATGAGGTGGCCAAAGTATTGGAGTTTCAGTTTTAGCATCAGTCCTTCCAATGAACACCCAGGACTGATCTCCTTTAGAATGGACTGGTTGGATCTCCTTGCAGTCCAAGGGACTCTCAAGAGTCTTCTCCAGCACCACAGTTCAAAAGCATCAAGTGCAAAGATTAGCCCAATTTGGTTAAAGTATAAGATGAGAGTTGTAGAAAATGAGTTGAAATGACAAATACAGACCAGGTATTTGGTATTGAATGCCAAATTAAGGTACTGTGAATAGAGAATAAGGTATTGTGAATAGCATCCAGGCAATAGCAAAAATGATTTTCAGAGTTGGTGAAAAAGAGGGTGTTGAAGGAAAACAAAAGAGACTTCATTGTAGGCAATTGGAACAACTTCAAGTGCTCAGTTAGGGGTAATAAGATGTCAGAGTTGTGCTGTAGGAGGTGGTAACAAGAATTTTGGCTTGTTTGACTCTATAAGTGGTGGTCTTATTACCAAAGTGGGAAACAAAAGAGGAAAAGCGTACTATAAGAGTGGAGATGGTGGTATATTTTGTATGGTGAATGCAATGTTTGACCTTATGAACTGCCAGTAGATGGCTCGCCTGCTGTGGGAGATCATGAGATGGGGAGACTGGAGAGAGATATGAAGACAAGTAACAAAGCCTTTGACTGTGGGGATCACAATAAACTGTGGAAAATTTCTGAAAGAGATGGGAATATCAGATCACCGGACCTGCCTCTTGAGAAACCTGTATGCAGGTCAGGAAGCAACAGTTAGAACTGGACATGGAACAACAGACTGGTTCCAGATAGGAAAAGGAGAATACCAAGGTTGTATATTGTCACCTTGCTTATTTAACTTATATGCAGAGTACATCATGAGAAACGCTGGGCTGGAAGAAGCACAAGCTGGAATAAAGATTGCCAGGAGAAATATCAATAGCCTCAGATATGTAGATGACACATCCCTTATGGCAGAAAGTGAAGAGGAACTAAAAAGCCTCTTGATGAAAGTGAAAGAGGAGAGTGAAAACGTTGACTTAAAGCTCAACATTCAGAAAACCAGTATCATGGCATCTTGTCCCATCACTTCATGGGAAATAGATGGAAAAACAGTGGAAACAGTGTCAGACTTTGTTTTTTTGGGCTCCAAAATCACTGCAGATGCTGATTGCAGCCATGAAATTAAAAGACGCTTACTCCTTGGAAGGAAAGTTATGACCAACCTAGATAACATATTAAAAAGCAGAGACATTACTTTGCCAACCAAGGTCCGTCTAGTCAAGGCTATGGTTTTTCCCGTGGTCATGTATGGATGTGAGAGTTGGACTGTGAAGAAAGCTGAGTGCCGAAGAATTGATGCTTTTGAACTGTGGTGCTGGAGAAGACTCTTGAGAGTCCCTTGGACTGCAAGGAGATCCAACCAGTCCATTCTAAAGGAGATAAATCCTGGGTTTCATTGGAAGGACTGATGCTAAAGCTGAAGCTCCAATACTTTAGCCACCTCATGCGACGAATTGACTCACTGGAAAAGACTCTGATGCTGGGAGGGATTGGGGGCAGGAGGAAGAGGGGACGACAGAGAATGATATGGCTGGATGGCATCACCGACTTGATGGACATGAGTTTGAGTGAACTCCAAGAGTTGGTGATGGACAGGGAGGCCTGGCGTGCTGTGATTCATTGGGTCACAAAGAGTCGGACAAGACTGAGAGACTGAACTGAACTGAAGCAAAGAAAAAGGAAATTCAAAGGTAAAGATTATATTTCAAAGACTGGATGGGGTTATAAAGTATAGAATGTAAAGAACGAAACAATCAGGAATATGGATAGATCTTTAGAATCCATTTTAAAGGGAGAAGAGTCATGGAGGAGTTTGAGAAGTGACAAATGGTATAGCACTGAGACAAGAGGCCTGTCATGGACTGTAGCATCGTGGAAAATGGAAAATGAAACAGTATAGAGGAAGAGCAAAAAGAATATATATTGAGTATCAATGATAGATCAGATCTGAATGTACACAATATTATTTAATCTTCCCAGACAGACTGTTAGAGATATATTCTTACATTAATTGTACAAAGGAAGAAACTGATGTTCAGAGAGATAAGGTAGCATGACCAAGGTTACACAGCTGGCAAGCAGCTGAGCTGCAGTTTGTGCTCAGGTCTGTTCAACTCAAAGTCCATGCTTTTGCACAGTTCAGTGTTGCCAACAGGTTGAAGCACATGGAAACGAGAAAGGGCTGTTTGATTTGTCAAACTTCAGCAGAGTTGTGAGAGTAGAAGTCATATTTTAAAGGATAAGAAGTAAGTGGGTGACTATGTATAACTGATTACATAACTGATTACACACACACACCACATACATATATATATATATACATTCCATTTAAAAATATTATTTTCCAATATACTTCATTATAGGATATTAAATATAGTCCTTTGTGCTATATAGTAAGACTTTGTTGTTTATCCAGCCTGTATATAATAGGTTACAACTGCTAATCTCAATCTCCCACTCCATCACTCCCCCAGTCTTCTCCCCCTTGGCAACCATCAGTCTGTTCTCTATGTGTGTTTGTTTCTGTTTCATAGATGTCATATTTTAGATTCCATATATAAGTGATATCATATGGTATTTGTCTTTCTCTTTCTGACTTACTTTGGTTAGTATGATGATCTCTAGTTGCATCTATGTTGCTATAAATAACATTATTTCATTCTTTTTTATGGCTGAGGAGTACTCCACTCTATATGTACCACACTTTATTTATCCATTCATCTGTTGATGAACATTTAAGTGGTTTCCATGTCTTGGCTATTGTGAGTAATGCTGCTATGAAATTTGGGGTGTGTATATCTTTTTGAATTATAGTTTTGTTTGGCTATATGCCAGGAATGGGATTGTTGGTTCATATGGTAATTCTATGTGTAGTTTTCTGAGGGACTTCCATACTGTTTTCCATAGTGGCTGCACCAACTTACATTCCCACCAATAATGTAGTAATGTTCCCTTTTCTCCACATCTTCTCAAGCATTTGTTATTTGTAGATTTTTAAATGATGGTCTTTCTGACTGGTACCTCATTGTAGTTTTAATTTGCATTTATCTAATACTTAGCAATATTGAGCATCTTTTCATGTGCCTATGGACCATCTGTCAGAGAAGGCAATGGCAAGCCACTCCAGTACTCTTGCCTGGAAAATCCCATGGATGGAGGAGCCTGGTAGCCTGCAGTCCGTGGGGTCGCTAAGGGTCGGACACAGCTGAGCGACTTCACTTTCACTTTTCACTTTCACACATTGGAGAAGGAAATGGCAACCCACTCCAGTGTTCTTGCCTGGAGAATCCCAGGGACGGGGGAGCCTGGTGGGCTTCCGTCTATGGGGTCACACAGAGTCGGACATGACTGAATTGACCATCTGTATGTCTTCTTTGGAAACATGTCTATTAAGGTCTTCTGCCCTAAGTTGTCTTGAGGAAAAAAAAGGGAATAATCTGATATTATCCATGAATATATTTAACAGAAGCCTTTGTTATGCATGTGCTATGGAAAAGAATTAGACCTAAGAATGTTAACTTAATGTTTTGTGTGTGATTAATATTATTTGTGAGGCAGACTACTTTGCCATCTTTGGCCACCTTTAGCTGTCTATGTGTAGAAGGCATAAACTCTGGGCAGTCAAGACCAAGGTGGAGAAAGACTTTTTCATAACAGCTTATTTTCAGACAAAAGACAAACAAACAGATCTATAAATTGTATAGAAAAAAATCCATTGTGTTTAGTCATTACTGTTCTAATTTTAAGGGATAAATACTTTTAATACATTTTAGAACTCTGATTATGGCAAAAGTTGTTATAGGAAAACAGTGTCTTCCTCATCTTTCTCACCTAAGAGAAAAAGTAACTTTCATGTTCTTGTGCTAGTTATTACTTTGGTAATAACTAAATTACCAAAGTAATTAGTAATTACTACTAATAACTACCAAAGTTATTACTTTGGTAGATTTTGTCATCTCATTATATAATGGCTGTAGAAGATTGTCAGAAATCTTGTCTTCATGGTGTTCTCTATAAGCTATTCTCCTTCCTAATTTTTGTTGTACTTTTCCCCATTCACCCATGCATTTATAGTTTATCTTAACAGGATTCAGGCTATGGTCTATGGTAATGTAGTCTCTCTCTCTCTTTCCCTCATTTTACTTTATTTTATTGATACATTATCATTTCTTATTAGCATCTCTACTTCTTGAAAAAGAAAGATTCACTATTGTGTTTTGCTAGAGCAATACATGCTGCTAGGGGTTGAAAAATGGAAAGAGATGTGTGTAACAATGGTTTCACACGTGGTATTACTAAGAAAGTGAAAGCAAAAGTCGCTCAGTTGTGTCTGACTCTTTGCGACTGCATGGACTATACAGTCCATGGAATTCTCCAGGCCAGAATACTGGAGTGGGTAGCCTTTCCCTTCTCCAGGAGATGTTACCAACCCAGGGATTGAACCCAGGTCTCTTGCATAGCAGGTGGTTTCTTTACCAGCTTAGCCACCAGGGAAGTCAGTATTACTAAGAAGGCACCTATAGAGAATATTTTGTTTTTGACACATTAAATATTAAATAAATAATGTCTACTTCTCACTGGTAACTCAGTTCTAATAATAATGCAAAATCTGTGAACAGTTTAGGTTTTAATCATACAATGAAAAGAGTCTGATGCTGGGAGGGATTGGGGGTGGGAGGAGATGGGGATGACAGAGAATGAGATGTCTGGATGGCATCACCGACTCGATGGACATGAGTTTGAGTGAACTCCGGGAGTTGGTGATGGACAGGGAGGCCTGGCGTGCTGTGATTCATGGGGTCGCAGAAAGTTGGACACGACTGAGCGACTGAACTGAATAGTCATGTAGTCTACAATACCAATAATCACAGGTTTGTCAGCTTACTAGAAATGATAATGATAACTTTGTTTAGAGCTGCATTAAGGGGAGTAAGCTCTTGACCTGATGATCCTAGTGTAGTTGTTCAACTCTTACTAGCACTGCTAAACTATTAAGGCTCTGTGAAGATTCATACATAGAATTGAGATGGAAAGCATCCACAAAACTGATGTTAAGAAAACTATCTGCTATTTTATAGGAAATGTAACAGTATTTTCGTTAACCCAATATTTTATGAAGAATATAATATTTGGTTATTAACATCATTCTTTACCACCAAAAATGCTTTAGCAAAATCAACCAAGACTTATAGATTTGCTTCCAGTCATATAGGAAAAGATTCAGAGGCCAACACTGATTTATAAAAGTAACAATAATCTAACAGTGAATCCCCAAAATAGCAATGACATTTTAATTTATTTTATGAAATTGTATGCTTTATAACCTTTGCTATTTCAGTCTCTGATAAGGTTAGACCCCCTTCACCCAGCCAAAATGACTCACAACCTACAAGTTATATCCCATGTTTTGAAACTCACATAATGATTTTGGCCTTTTTAAAAAAATGGAATCATACAACCACAGTCCACTCAAATCTTGGTGTTATAATGCTGTAATTCAACTTAGCAGAGTGCTATAGTAATCTGCAATCTTTACCATATGATAATTTTCTTTTTTTATTCCTTTCTTCTTGCTTTCACTACTATTTATCTACATTCCCCCCCTTGTTTTCTTTAGAGTCTTCTCAAGTTATCTCCTTTCTATACTTCTTTTTTACTATTACTATTTCCCTCAACCATGTTTAGTGATATTATGTTAATGCAATTATATTTTATAACACTCTATATTAATGCCATGTAATCTAAGTTAGGCAATTCTCAAGGTGTGGATTTAAGGGAATATTTATTAAAAAAATAAAATGCCTGCTATTATATTGGTGCTGATGCTTATTTTTCTAACTCCAATTATTTATAAATATCTGGTGCTAGATAAGGCAAATATATTAAATAACAAATTTCTTCTCAGAAGTTTTCAGATTGGAATTCTAAGAAGTATTTCAGGACCATACTAAGAGGCTCTAACCATAGACTGTGGTGGCTGTATCAGATTGAAGCCCAAGGGCATGGCCACATCATTATGATAATAGTTTAGTTGTTAAAAGCTCAGGGACCAACAAGTGAGAAAGTAATTCTCCATCAAGATTGCCAGTTGTTTTTAAGTGTTTGGAGACCAAGATGAAGACCACAAGAATCAGTGGCAGATTGTCAAAGCAACGATGCAGAAGCCTACCATTACCATTACAAGCCACAAGAGGTACAATTGTGTTTCTTGTGATGATGGAAAGCTTAGTATAATTAGTTTGTGGCCATTTCTAGAATTCAAAAATCTTTTTCTTAAGGAAAAGAATTATCTGAATACAAAGCAAATGAAATAGTATCTATATTTGTGAGCTAAAACTGGGATAAAAATTATTTGCACAGTTCTCTTGCTGGTTCAAACATTCTTAATTAGATTTGTGGATTTTATAGTAGAATTAGTAAAGGGCATACTGTGAAAAAGAAATTCAGGAGACAAAAGTTTTGTTCCAAATGGTTTTACTTTGGAGATGAATGTATATATGCATTTTTCTATTGGCAAAATTTAACAAGGCAGAAACATCTATCCAAATTATATTTAACTCATTATCACTAATTTTTAGACAAATACAAATTTGCCTAGAGTAACAGGCAAATTTGTCCTTGGAGTACAGAATGAAGCAGGTCAAAGGCTATTAGAGTTCTACCAAGAGAATTCATTGGTAATAGCAAACATGCTCTTCAACACCGCAAGAGAAGACTCCACACATGGACATCACCAGATGGTCAACACTGAAATCAGATTGATTATATTCTTTGTAGCCAAAGATGGAGAAGCTCTATACAGTCAGCAAAAACAAGACCAGGAGCTGACTGTGGCTCAGATCATGAACTCCTTTTTGCCAAATTCAGACTTAAAGAAAGTAGGGAAAACCACTAGACCATTTAGGTATGACCTAAATCAAATCCCTTACGATTATACAGTGGAACAGAGAAATAGATTTAAGGGAGTAGATCTGATAGAGTGCCTGATAAACTATGGATGGAAGTTTGTGACATTGTATAGGAGACAGGGAGCAAGACCATCCCCAAGAAAAAAAGAAATTCAAAAGCAAAATGGCTGTCTGAGGAGACCGTACAAATAGCTGTGAAAAGAAGAAAGCGAAAAGCAAAGGAGAAAAGGAAAGATATACCCATTTAAATGCAGAGTTCCAAAGAATAGCAAGGAGAGATAAGAAAGCTTTCCTCAGTGACACAGTGCAAAGAAATAGAGGATAACAATAGAATGGGAAAGACTAGAGATCTCTTCAAGAAAATTAGAGATACCAAGGGAACATTTCCTGCAAAGATAGGCTCAATAAAGGACAGAAATGGTATAGCCCTAACTAAAGCAGAAGATATTAAGAAGAGGTGGCAAGAATACACAGAAGAACTGTACAAAAAAGATCTTCACGACCAAGATAATCACGATGGTGTGATCACTCACCTAGAGCCATACATCCTGGAATGTGAAGTCAAGTAGGCCTTAGAAAGCATCACTATGAGCAAAGCTAGTGGAGGTGATGGAATTCCAGGTGAGCTATTTCAAATCCTGAAAGATGATGCTGTGAAAGTGCTGCACTCAATATGTCAGCAAATTTGGAAAACTCAGTAGCCACAGAACTGGAAAAGGTCAGTTTTCATTCCAGTCTCTAAGAAAGGCAGTGCCAAAGAATGCTCAAACTACCGCACAATTGCACTCATCTCACACACTAGTAAAGTCATGCTCAAAATTCTCCAAGAACTTCCAGATGTTTAAGCTGGTTTTAGAAAAGGCAGAGGAACCAGAGATCAAATTGTCAACATCCACTGGATCATCAAAAAGCAAAAGAGTTCCAGACAAATGTTTATTTCTGCTTTATTGACTATGCCAAACTTTTGACTGTGTGGATCACAACAAACTGTGGAAAATTCTGAAAGAGCAGGGAATACCAGACCACCTGACTTGCCTTTTGAGAAACCTGTATGCAGGTCAGGAAGCAACAGTTAGAACTGGACATGGAACAACAGACTGGTTCCAAATAGGAACAGGAGTATGTCAAGGCTGTATATTGTTACCCTGCTTATTTAACTCATATGCAGAGTACATCATGAGGAATGCTGGGCTGTATGAAGCACAAGGTGGAATCAAGATTGCTGGGAGAAATATCAGTAACCTCAGATATGCAGATGACACCACCCTTATGGCAGAAAGTGAAGAAGTATTGAAGAACCTCTTGATGAAAGTGAAAGAGGAGAGTGAAAAGGTTGGCTTAAAGCTCAACATTCAGAAAACGAAGATCATGGCATTCGGTCCCATCTCTTCATGGTAAATAGATGGAGAAACAGTGGAAACTGTGGCAGATTTTATTTTTTTGGGTTCCAAAATCACTGCAGATGGTGACTGTAGCCACGAAATTAAAGATGCTTACTCCTTTGAAGGAAAGTTATGATCAGCCTAGACAGCATATTAAAAAGCAGAGACGTTACTTTGCCAACAAATGTCCGTCTAGTCAAGGCTGTGGTTTTTCCAGTAGCCGTGTATGGATGTGAGAGTTGGACTATAAAGAAAGCTGAGCACTGAAGAATTGATGCTTTTGAACTGTGGTGTTGGAGAAGACTCTTGAGAGTCCTTGAACTGCAAGGAGATCCAACCAGTCCATCCTAAAGGAAATCAGCCCTAAATGTTCATTGGAAGGACTGATGATGAAGCTGAAACTCCAATACTTTGGTCACCTGATGAGAAGAGCTGACTCATTTGAAAAGACCCTGATGTTGGGAAAAATTGAAGTTGGGAGGAGAAGGGGATGACAGAGGATGAGATGGTTGGATGGCATCACCGACTCAATGGACATGAGTTTGAGTAAACTCTGGGAGTTGGTGATGGACAGGGAGGCCTGGTGTACTGCAGTCCATGGGGTCACAAAGAGTTGGACCCGACTGAGCGACTGAACTGAGCTGAACTGACTCACTGATCAAGATGGCCATCATTAAAAAGTCTAAATAATAATTGCAGGAGTGCATGTGGGTTAAAGGGAAACCTCCTACATTGTTGATGCAAATACAAATTGGTGCAGCCTCTATGAAGAACAGTATGGAGGTTCCTTAAAAAACTAAAACTAGAATTACCATATGGTTCTGCAATCCCATTCCTGTAATTTGAAAATATACATGCACCCCAAATTTCATAGCAGCACTATTTGTAATAGCCAAGACCTGAAAGCAACCTAAATGTCCATCAACAGATAAATGGATAAAGATGTGGTATATAATCGAATAGTACTCAGACATAAAAAAGAATGAAATAATGCTATTTGCAGCAACGTGGGTGAAACTAGAGACTGTCATATTAAGTGAAGTTAGAGAAATACAAATATCATTATATTACTTATTTGTGGAATCTGAAAAGTGATACAAATGAACTTATTTAAAAAACACAGAAAGACATAGAAAACAAACTTATGGTTATTAAAGATGATAGGGGGGAGGCGAGAGAGATAAATTATGAGTTTAGGATTAACACATATACACTCTCTCTATATATATATAATAGGTAAATAACAAAGATCTACTGTATTGTACAAGGAATATTACTCAGTATCTTAGCCTATAATGGAAAAGAATCTGAAAAAGAATATATATATTCTTTGAATCCCTTTCCTGTATACTTGAAACTAACACAATATTGTAAATTAACTATACCTCAATAAAATATTTAGAAAATATTCTTGTTCTAAATCTACCTCCATTTAAGGCACTTGAAGATTATGACAGTAATCTTATACTAGAACTATATGCAAATCTGTCTGACCCTAGAATACATATGTTAATTCTGGAAGAGAGATATATCACTTTTATTCATCTTACTTTTAGTATCTTTCGATAAATTAGTCTCTTTTTTATTGAATTGCAAAGCTTTTACTTTCAAAATGACAAGTAGAATCCTGGTTTAAGGTGGATGGCTATTAAAATAACCCTTGCCTAAGCAGCAGAATATACATATTATTCCCTACCGTATGCTCCTAAAATAGTCTTTCTAGACTCTATTAGAAGATTTGGAGAATGCTTCCAACAGAGACATTGTACAGAAAGCAGTATTTAGGAATATATGCTTTGGAGTTGGACAGAAATGTGTTCAAATACTAGCTCTTACATACATCAATAATGCAACCTTAGAAAAAATAGTCGAGTCATCTTTTCTGTGTAAAATGTGAATAACATTATCTAATACCTACAGTTGCTGAGAGGATTCCATATAATAATTCCTTCTAATTTCTTAACACACAAGATGACATTTAATGAGGATTTGAGAATTCCAGGGAATGAGGATCCTGGCAGGCTACAGTCCATGGGGTCGCACACGACTGAGCTACTAACACTTTCATAAGAAATTATAACTAATAGAATTGTGTTAGATCTTAAATTAGTCTGGTTCCCTGTGACTCACAAAGTTTCTTTTTTTGTTTCAAACAAAGATTACCATTTTAGTGAGGTTGAGACAATCTGGAATACCCCTATTTAAAGTGGTTGGTTGAATTTACCATGAATAGTTAGATATTCTAGGCCCAAGTTGCCTGCTATTATGTGATGTTAGACAGCTATCCATCCATTCATATTGTGTCATTCTGTTTTCCTAACATATGGTCCTCTTTTAGATTGTTAAATAGGCTGTGTGTAGTCAGAGTTTACTATATTTTGGTGGTCAGTGTTTACTATATTTTGGGAGCATTTTGTTCTTGAGGGAAACACATATGGTCTAAGATTGGCATTGAACAAAGAGGAGAGTTTGATATTTTCACTTGGTACTCACAGGATCTCCAGTTGAGCTATTTCAAGTCTTGAAAGATGATGCTGTGAAAGTGTTGCACTCAATATGCCAGCAGATTTGGAAATCTCAGCAGTGGCCACAGGACTGGAAGAGGTCAGTCTTCATTCCAATCCCAAAGAAAGGCAATGCCAAAGAATGCTCAAACTACCGCACAATTGCACTCATCTCACACGCTAGTAAAGTCATGCTCAAAATTCTCCAAGCCAGGCTTCAGCAGTATGTAAACCATGAACTCCCAGATGTTCAAGCAGGTTTTAGAAAAGGCAGAGGCACCAGAGATCAAATTGCCAACATCCGCTGGATCATGGAGAAAGCAAGAGAGTTTCAGAAAAACATCTATTTCTGCTTCATTGACTATGCCAAAGCCTTTGACTGTGTGGATCACAATAAACTGTGGAACATTCTGAAAGAGATGGGAATCCCAGACCACCTGACCTGCCTCTTGAGAAACCTGTATGCAGGTCAGGAAGCAACTGTTAGAACTGGACATGGAACAACAGACTGGTTCCAAATAGGAATAGGTGTACGTCAAGGTTGTATATTGTCACCTTGCTTATTTAACTTCTATGCAGAGTACATCATGAGGAACGCTGGGCTGGAAGAAGCACAAGCTGGAATCAAGATTGCTGGGAGAAATATCAATAACCTCAGATATGCAGATGACACTACCCTTATGGCAGAAAGTGAAGAGGAACTCAAAAGCCTCTTGATGAAAGTGAAAGAGCAGAGTGAAAAGGTTGGCTTGAAGCTCAACATTCAGAAAACAAAGATCGTGGCATCTGGTCCCATCACTTCATGGGAAATAGATGGAAAAACAGTGGAAACAGTGTCAGACTTTGTTTTTTTGGGCTCCAAAATCACTGCAGATGCTGATTGCAGCCATGAAATTAAAAGACGCTTGCTCCTTGGAAGGAAAGTTATGACCAACCTTGATAGTATATTAAAAAGCAGAGACATTACTTTGCCAACCAAGGTCCGTCTAGTCAAGGCTATGGTTTTTCCCGTGGTCATATATGGATGTGAGAGTTGGACTGTGAAGAAGGCTGATCGCCGAAGAATTGATGCTTTTGAACTGTGGTGTTGGAGAAGACTCTTGAGAGTCCCTTATACTGCAAGGAGATCCAACCAGTCCATTCTAAAGGAGATCAATCCTGGATGTTCATTGGAGGGACTGATGCTAAAGCTGAAACTGCAATACTTTGGCCACCTCATGCGACGAGTTGACTCACTGGAAAAGACTCTAATGCTGGGAAAGGTTGGGGGCGGGAGGAGAAGGGGACGACGGAGAATGAGATGGCTGGATGGCATCACCGACTCTGTGGACATGAGTTTGAGTGAACTCCGGGAGTTGGTGATGGACAGGGAGGCCTGGCGTGCTGTGATTCATGGGGTCGCGGAGAGTCGGACACGACTGAGCGACTGAACTGAACTGAACTGAACTCACAGGATCATCTTATCTGCAAACTCCTTATCCACTAGATGATATAGCTGAGGAACAGAGGAATAAAATACTTTAGTAAAATGGGTATGGCAATAGCTGGAATCCAGGACACTTGACTTTTGGTCCTATAGTACAACTACTCTTTACAATTCTTGTTTACTTGAGGACTGCTTGAAACTGAAAATGTCTTATATTGAATACTCTTTCCAAAAGACAAATGGTATAGTCTTATTTGAGACACTTGAGATAACATTCAGTTATTAGAAAGAAGTGTTTGATTTTGTAAATTTTCATCAAAAGAAGCTTTAATGCTTAGTAATGAAAGGGTCTTTTTCAAGGCCGTGATGCTGCTATCTGGGTTATTCCTGATTTGTTTTTCTCAATCCGGGTCTTTTCCAATGAGCTGTTTCTTTGCATCAGGTGGCCAAAATACTGGAGCTTCAGCTAAACATCAGTCCTTCCAATGAATATTCAGTGTTGATTTTCTATAGGATTGACTGGTTTGGTCTCTTTGCAGTCCAAGGAACTCTCAAGTATATTCTCCAATACCAGAATTCAAAAGCATCACTTTTTCAGTGCTCAGCCTTCTTTATGGTACAACTCTCACATCCATACATGACTACTGGAAAATGTGCTGAACAGTATTGTGTAAAACCAAGCTACTGAAATCACAGATGATTTAAGTTGGATTAACACCTTAACCTATATTTTTAGTCACTTGCTGAGGGCATGAGTTATTTTGCCCATCTTAATAACTTACTAGGTTATCAGGAACTGTGAAAATAAAATGGGAAATTTTCTTAAGGTTGTAGAAAAATTGAGACAAGTTATTTTAGTCTTATTGAATTTATGTTAATTTTTGAGTGCTTTTGTATTTTGTAGGGAAGGTTTCTATTATTTCAGACTAGTTGTGATATTTAGAATGAGTTTTCAGTGCCATGTAGGTTTCATATGGCACACTGCATCCTATAATAATGTGTATCCCACTTCATGACCAGAAAGTTCACATAAAAGCCCTATAAGTCACATGAGAAACTATTGTGAGCAGTCTCACACTGGCTAGGGTATTGTTCACAATACTATATATTGTGACTTGAGGCCCTTTAAGACCTTTCGACTTTCAGGAAAAGGCATTGTAATACATTGTGATCAACACTTCAAATACAAATTCCTTTAAAATAATCTTCATAAAAACCTAATAAGGTAGGCCTTATGTTCATCTTATAGAAAAAGGAAATTGAGGCGTGGAAAGGTTAACCAAATCAGGAATCATCCCAGGCTAGTCTGATGCCAGAGCCAATTCTTAATCAAGGCACTAGATTCTTTGTGTTACAGGTGTCAAGCCTTAACTCCTTCTGCATTTTAAAATTCCCATATTTCATAGGCTGCTTTTATTCTCTCTTCTATTTAGCACTATGGGTAAACTCCCATTCTTCATTTGGCTTTCTTGAATTAGCAGGCTAATTTATTACTTTTGAACTCAGCTCTTATAGTTTTGCTCTCAGGACACTCAAGAACTTTGGATTAGAGTTACCTTTACTTGTGGTGCTTTTTTGTTTGTAATTTTAGTTGGATTGAAGTTGGAGAAGACTCTTGAGAGTCCCTTGTACCGCAAGGAGATCCAACCAGTCCATTCTGAGGGAGGTCGATCCTGGGTGTTCATTGGAAGGACTGATGCTAAAGCTGAAACTCCAATACTTTGTCCACCTCATGCGACGAGTTGACTCACTGGAAAAGACTCTGATGCTGGGAAATGTTGGGGGCGGGAGGAGAAGGGGACGACCGAGAATGAGATGGCTGGATGGCATCACCGACTCTGTGGACATGAGTTTGAGTGAACTCCGGGAGTTGGTGATGGACAGGGAGGCCTGGCGTGCTGTGATTCATGGGGTCGCGGAGAGTCGGACACGACTGAGCGACTGAACTGAACTGAAGGAAAATATTGGTCATTTTCAGGATCAATTTACGCTTGAGGAGTCAGCATAACAAAGTAGCAAGAACAGAGATACTAGATTAAGATCAAACTAGATTCAATCCAAGATCCAGCGCTTGTAGCATCGTCACTTCAAGTGAATTTAGAGTCTTACTGAGCCTTCTTTTCCTAGAATACAGGATTTCTATAAAGATTTAGTGAAGGAATATATAAATAAAAATACAAAATAGAAATGATCTGGAAGATTAGTTTCATTTCTACTTCATTGGTTTTTAGAAATTGTGTAATTTTTTATTATTGTTTTAAAATATCTCCTTTATTATTTAACATTTAATACTCATTCTAACTCTAGATGCATAATCTATATTGCGATATGTTTAAGTTAGGGACTGTGAGTTTCTGAGGATGTTAGTAGTGTAAGTTGCACTAGAACCATGCCCAGTATGACAAAAAATTTTGCTGTTCACAGAATATACAAGGGTTATTCCATATTCCCGTCCCTTTTATAAGTCAGCCAGTCCCATCTGATTCATTCTGGCCAAAAAGCTGGGAGGGAAAGTAAAAAGATAAAAAAAGCATCTATGAACTGATGTGTAGATTCTTCAGGTCTCTCTTTCTCTGATGCAATAACCTGCTATGGAATGTTCCTGTTGACATAATTACAGGATAGAAGTATTCTAAATCCCTGTGACATCACTCAGAATCTACTAGACCCATAAAGAACTTAGGATGAACAGTCACTAAATCTTTATGAATTATGCTGAGATTCTGGGGTATGTTTCTTATTGCAGCATAGCCTAAGGTAACCTGACATACATACAGCCTTTGGAGGAAACTGTTTCTTTTACACAGTAAGGATACAGGCATCTAGAAAATATTAAAAGGAGTTGCAATAGATTACCTAAGTAATCCAAGTAGACAAGTAATAGGATAAGTCATTACTGCCAGTAACCAACTCTGTGATTCTATGTAGAGAGAAAATTCTATTTTTCCCCTAACATTTAAAAGCAAATATTTTGTCATTGAGTATTTTCCTGTGTGGATTAGAGATTGATTCAGACCATCCTGTGCTTGAATAAAAAAAACTCTTCAATAATAAAAGAAAAGAACCTCAAGTACTTGTGTTATTCCAAGTCAGGCCATTGCTTTGTATGTTCACATCTCTTATATTGTCAAATACTTTGAGGCAAGACTAGAAACTCAAAAGTAGAGCTGTTTGCTACTAAAGATTGTCTACAAAGACAATTGAATTTACCAAAAAATAAAAATTCCTGAAAGTTTCACAATTCAGCTATTTCACTTACCATTATGACAAAATCAGATCAATGACACAGCAACCCAATTAACATCATAGCAATTTTCCCAAAATTGGTTAGATAACTTATGTGACTACTCTGTCCAGTAGGCCAGATGCCTAGTGGAATGCTTTAAGCCTTCAGATTTACTTACTTATTTGCCAAAATATTTGTTTGAATTTGATAGTGTGGAAACAGAAAAATTTTGATTTCATGTTCTGTATGATTTGATTTAGAATTTGTGGTTGATAAATGGACGGCATTTAAAATATATATGGGATTCTTACTGATTATGTTAACTTGATCAAGTTTTTTTGTTTTAATTGGAGAGCCAAAATGACATTTCACATTATTCTCTAATCACACATTCTATGCCTAAAGGTTCAATTATTGCTGTTTTGTTAGTGATGATATGATAAATGAGCAGGATAATGACAGAGTGGTGTGTACCAGCATGACAGTTGGTCTGGAAGTCAGGAGTCCTGGAGTTTGCTCTTGGCTTTCTTACAATGCATTTGTTACCCTGGTGACCTTGGGCTGGTCAATAATTGTTCTGGGATTTTCCTACCTGTAGAGTGAAGATATTTCTCCCTTCCATCCTTAAATTACAGAGTCAGTGTGAGGTTTGGATTAGCTGACACATGTGAAAATGGCTTGACGTCATAGAAATGTTATATTTACATTTATTATAACTTGTGGATGGATATGTAAATATATATTTATTTCAAAAGTTAATTCTCTTGGGTCTTTGTCTTCCAACTTAGAACACTAAATCTGTTCTGCAGTCTCATCTTGTGTCCATTTCCTAACCTTTCACCCCACCCCCAAATCTTGCAGACATCCCTTATCTGTGCTCCAGAGGACCCTTTGCATAACTTCATTACAACATTTACTGCATTACTCTGGCAGGACATCTCTGCTTGTCTCCTCCACTAGACAGTGAACTTCTTGAAAGCTGTGACAGCACGGCTGTTATTTGTGTATCTCCCATTCCCAGCATAATGCTTGGCACTTTGTCGAGTCTCCTAAATGTTTAGCAATCTGATCATAAAGCTTGGAGACACTATGATGACTACTATATTTTTAAACAAATATTCTCATTGAAAAATATGATTCTACTTGGCTGGTTGACAATTTACAATGATTATGACTTTGCAATTTTTAATTGGAAGCCTTTTAATTTCTTAATTAGCTTTATACAATTTATGTTACATCTAGTAGATGGCATTAGAGAGTAATTATTTTTTTTCTGCTTCTAATATTACTAGGGATATTTTTTGCCAAACACAAAAATTTTTTGCAACTTTTTCTTTTTTAAGTTCTACCGAGCAGTTTATGGAATTGGCAACCTGCCAAATGGTGATCCATTTTCTCAAAAACATCGTTTGAGACCATGCCAACCAGGCACACTGAGCTTATCTACTGCATCATAGCACAGTCACATAATTCGTGCAAAATTATGTTTGACATTAAATTATAAACCCTTAGTGTAATAATAAAAAAATAAATAACCCTAAAAGCAAATTAAAAATATGTTTTCACTGGAGCACGTTATTAGCCCACTGGAAACTTGATCTGTAGTAGTCAATCCATGGGCATGCTTCCATTTCTAGAGGGGTTTGAAGTTTCTCTCTGTGCAGAGAAAAATCCCTAATTCATGAAAGGAAAATTAGCTAATAAAATAATTTTTTCCTCCTGAACTGCTCTGTTGATGAAAACATGTCCACTGCAATCATAGAAATGAGTGACTTTTCAAATAAAGTAGTTTGTGTTGCCATAAACATAAGGATGGTAAGGCCATTGCTGTTCTTTGCCAAAGGAAAGGGTAACCAGCTGTGTCTGGCTTTTTTTTTTTTCTTTACTGCAGTATTCACATAAATAGCCTCTTCTTGGAACTGAAGTAGTTCAAATGAAATCCCATCAAAAGGAATTTGGGTTCCTTCAGAGTTTGTGTATTCTAAAGCCTTGTTCATTAGTTTTAAAAAAGAAAAAGTGATGGAAGAAATATTTTCATGTGATTACACCTAGTATTTCAACCATTGTAATTGTTTTTATGTCTCAGTTTGTTTCCTTAGTTGTCTGACAGGGTGCTAATTATAGACTGAGATGGTGGTGGTGTCTCAATGTTCATTCTTAGGTTTTTATATGCAAATCCAGGAGTTTATCACCAGTTAAAGCAATTCACTGCAGTCTAGGTTGCCCTAATGCTGAGATTAAATTATTACGTAAGTGCCTTCCATGATGAACCTCAAAAACAACCATGCAATAACATCAACGTTTACCTCCAACTTTTATTTATGAGGTTTAATTTAATTGCTTTTCATATAAGTATAATATTTATTCTTACTTACTTGTAGATATAAATTAATACTTTTTACAGTTATATATTTTTGCATCTATAAAAATGTTTATGAAAGGTAGCTTGTATTCCTTTATAAAAACATCAAAAAAGGATATGTTTTCTTTAATATAATGAGAAATGAAGCCCACGAATCAGACAGACTGCATCTGTAGGGAAGATAGAAGACTACATTTTACCCAAGATGACATTTTAAAATGACTGCCAGGTAACATGCAAAATTGTAATGTGTTCTGCTGCCAAATTTGTCTTAGCACTGGCAATTAATTTCCCAACATGTTTTGGAAGTAAGAGGTGAATTAAGTATTTCAGGCACTATGATATCACTGAAAGTCTGAAGTTAGATAGCAATTCACATGAACATGGAACCAGTAAAATAATTGGACTTTTTTCCTTTATCTTTCAAGGGCTCTTTTACATGACAACACAATATTCTCACTGCTCCAAGGAATACCTTTGGCACTTCTACAATTCTAATTTCTTTCCATGCTTGCTAGTTCGTTGTTGATTCTTGGACCCAAGCAGGATAGTGGGGGATGGAGCAGAGCCTGGTGTCTGTCTGGCTTCCTCAAGCAAGCCCCAGTTCCCTTATTAGGTTAGGGAGTATTTGCAAGTTTTCCAGAGAGAGTAATTGCTCTTCCTAGCAAGCCACTCCAGTACTGTTGCCTAGAAATCCCATGGATGGAGGAGCCTGGTAGGCTGCAGTCCGTGGGGTCGCTAAGGGTCGGACACGACTGAGCGACTTCACTTTCACTTTTCACTTTCCACTTTCACACATTGGAGAAGGAAATGGCAACCCACTCCAGTGTTCTTGCCTGGAGAATCCCAGGGACGGGGGAGCCTGGTGGGCTTCCGTCTATGGGGTCACACAGAGTCGGACACGACGGAAGTGACTTAGCAGCAGCAGCAGCAGCAGCAAGGAATGCAAAGCTTTGCGAGAAATTTCAATAGGATTCATGACTCTGAAGGATCTGAAGGTGAACTCAGGCTAGCTCACCAGACACTGTGATTGATCTCCCACTGTCTTGGAGAAGCTGCACTGTTAGGCCTGTGATGGAGGTCAGCATTGGACCAGGAGCAGGAGAGAGAATCAGGTGGTTTAAGCCTTCCCAACAGACAAGTGTGGAATGCTGTCAAGTAGCATGTTTGCCCTTGATATTAGAGATCCAAAAGACTATTTCAGCAGGGAAAATAAGTCCCAGGCCTATAGAAAGGAATGAAATGACAGTAGCATGAAAAGCAGCATAATGTCTCTACAAACAGTTTATTTTCTTCTTTCTCTCAGTTTTCTAGTATACACTGTTTTTTTAAAAATTTTTTCTTTCATTTTTCAGAACAGAACTAGATTAGTAGGCATATTTTATTATTTGTTTGTTGATCTTATAATATTTGTTAGTAGGCTCACATTCAGTCAGAAGTTTTTTTTCTTTCCATAATAATAAGTGTAAAAGGAACCTCAGCTGGTAAGGCAGAGGGTATTTTAAAAAAGAAGTAGCTTTAATAGCGCAGAGGGTTTTTCTGGTGCAACTGCTTTCCACAGCTCCAAGTCTACTTGGTCAAAGACTCAGTGGTTATGAGTTTGCAGCACTTATATTTGGCCTTGGAGTGCCAGATTGAACATCTCTCCTCTGGCCAAATTTTATTACCATGTAATAAAATAAAATCCAACGTACTTAAAACTCTTTCTAATGAGGACTACCAAAATATTTTTAAGTTATTCTGTGGCTCTCCCTTTCTTCTCTCCATATTTTAATGAGTTTTGGAGAAAAAAAAACCAACGAACATTTAGACCATGTCTATACAGCTTCCCTTGTGGCTCAGCTGGTAAAGAATCTGCCTGGGTTTCTTTACCAATGTGGGAGACCTGGGTTTGATCCCTGGGTTGGGAAGATCCCCTGGAGAAGGGAAAGGCTACCCACTCCAGTATTCTGGCCTAGAGAACTCCATGGACTGTATAGTCCATGGGGTTGCAAAGAGTTGGACACGACTGAGCGACTTTCACTTCACTTCACTTTATACGGCATTAAGATAATGATGGGGACATAAAAAATTCAGATCAATAGTCATGTCAGATATGAAAGAAGATAACCAAGGCTTTCTTTTTTTTTTTTTTTCTCTCCTGCTGAATTGATCAGGTTAACCAGGTGTTTGCCTCAGAATTAAGGAAATTATAGCTGCTTTCATTAAAGAAAATAATATCACTTATACATTAATTTTCATCTCCTTTTTTCTTCAACCTTGCCCATTTGCTTATTTTAACCTTGCATCTGGACCACAGTTTTTCCTTAAAGAAAACAGCCAACTCCAAATTGCCAATTCCAGTATTTTCTTTTTTTGAAGATTGCTTTTTGTAAACTGGGAAATTGACATTTTTCAATATGAAATGAAATTTATGATGAAAGTACAAGTTTTGGATCCTGTCTTAGCTGATACAAGAAGTAAACCTTATATGTTTATTTATTTATATATATATATATATATGTTAATGTATATATACTCAATTAAAGCAGTCTCTCAGCAGCAAATTTCCTGTTTTTTAATATCACATTTGACTATTTGACTACATAGTTATTCTGTTGTAGGCCTTCCTCTCTATTAAAAAAATAATAAAAAAATAGGGCAATATCATGGCTAGATCAGGTAAAACTATTTTAACTGAATTATTGTGTTGAGATGAAAAAAATTTTAAATGATTCACTTAACTTTTTCAATGAGAAGTGATATGAGTTATTCTTCAGGCATTTTGCATGTAGCTATTTGAAGTTGCACTAATTTTGTATCAGATAAAGAAAATTACACATATCTTCCCAAACCAACACACACAGCAGAGCACACTGGCTGTCTCTTGCTAGCATATGGTATTCATCATTAGCAGTAGCGGCAGCAGTCACCTCCTTTAGTTGACTGGTGGAAAATAGAGCTCAAACTCAAATCTCTGTCTGCTCGCCATAGTTTTTTCCAGTTAAATTGGTACCGCAATCTGTATGGTTTCATCACTCCATTGGCAGTTTAATATAAACATCTGTTTCCAGTCTTTTATATCCTATCTGAGATTTATTCAGTCCCTCTGAGTTATCTATCCTTTTCTCCTACCCTATTTATTCCCCTTGACTTCTAAATGATTGTATTTTCCAATATTTCCTTGATCTTTTGCTCAGATGTATGCATCGTTAAATATATTTAATTATCTCTTTTTTTCTTCGGGAGCCTGAACTGTTTGTTTATAATCAGTCCTCTCCTGATGCATTAGGAAGCTCTTTACCCTAACAGTGCAATTTTCCTTGGAAATAAAGTAACATGATTCCAGGTTGCAATGATTAAGGTTATTATTTCATTGTGATTGGCATCAAGATTAAACTGTGAAGGATTTTATTCAAGTTAAATGAGTTTGTCTTTTCTCCACCATATTTTGCATTTATCCTTTTATAATGCAAGTATTTAAGGTCCTGGTGCTCAGAATTCATATTATTTTGCTCTCTCTTCTATTAAATTTATAATGTTCTAAAGTAAGGGCATTTCCTGCAAGGTAATAATCTGTGGTAGAAGCAGAGACCCTGAATCAAAGACAGTAGAGTCTTTTAATTTGACTATTGGTTAAATGTCAGGAAATGTCCGGCCCAGAGGTCATTATTATTAAGTCAAATAGAAAGCTTTGATTTTCCTATCTCCTTTTTATTTGGGGAGATTTTCGTAAAGATTGATACTGTCTAAGTCCCTAACTACAGGGAAATGGTGGAATTCTGTAAACAATTGGCAAACAGAACTTTGTTCTTATTGTCCCATTAAGCTTAATATGAGGTGTTAAATTTAATGAAATGTGGTGAGTGAAGTGTTATTTTCCTATTGGTTACTGTAACAGTCATTAACAAGTAGGACATGACTAGTACTGAAAATAGAATACTGTATCCATGACAACACAGAGTTCAGCTTTTCCATTTTCAGCAAATGGGACAGCAATTACTTAATATTTTCTTGATTTATTAATTTCTTTATAAGTGGGAGTAACAAGAAGACTCTTAAGCTGGGCAGTTAATAGTCCAAATTAGCTAACATTTTTAGTGACATCATTTATATAATCACTTAGTCATTTATTCATTCCTATAAACATTTGTTGAGTTTCTACTATGGTAGACATTAAGCATACAGAAATGAGTGAGACACAGTTTCTAGCCACAGGTTGTTTATGATCTAATTAGTGCAGTGGTTCTCAGATGAGGGTCTCTGGACAAGCAACATTGACACCACTGGGAACTTGTGAGGAATGCAGATTTTCTAGGCCTTTTCTAGACCTACTGAATCATGCACACTGGGGTGAGACCCAGTGATCTGTGTGTTAATAAGCCCTCCAGGTGCTTCTGGTACTTCTCCCTAAAGTTTGAGAACCACAAGTTGCATGAAGAAATTAAAAACCTTTCAATTAATATTATCTTTTTTATATTCAAAATGATTATAAAATAATAGGATACTTCCATTTAAGAGAGTTATAATTCCATAGAAATTCAGAGATTCTATAAATATTTATCCTTTAGGTTTATGGCCAAGAAGTATTGACCATAAACTAACTTCACATAATTGATTAAAAATACTAACAACAACGCAACAAAAAAACCCAATAAGTATCTCACAAATCCCATGGATTTTGCTATATCTCTTTGGTGATCCTATTGTTTCAAGAATATTAAAAGACTGCACTTTAAGATAGAATCATGTATTATAAGATGCATTCATAGGAAGGTACATAGGAAGATGCATAGAAAGGGTCACTATCATTTATAATAAAATCTTCAGTTTAACATAAAGTGAGACAAATAAATGTCCAGCCCAATTGTGGATTTAAATCTTGGAAAAAATCACTTAACCTTTCCATTTATTTCTTCTTTTTGCAGAATGAGGGTGGAAGTAGGACTTGCGAATTACAATACTCTGCCAGATCTCCTCCAATCTGAATAGTTTATGATTCTATCTTTAGAAGTCTCTGTTAATATGTGTCCCATGTACATATATACACTACATGTATGTACATATAGCCAATTTTTCTATATATATTCTCTCTATTCCTTATTAAGTCTTGATCCTCACTACAATTATAGCTTAAATTTCTATATAACCATGGTCTTGAATCTTTGCCCTCTCAGAGCTGTATGTGTGTTCTCCCAAGCCTTCACTCTACACCCAGAACTGCTTTTTCTTGAACACACACAAGATACCTCACCCTTTCACTCTTAGGAGTCCATCTGTTCTGTGAAGCACTCCAGTGAAAATAACACCTACCACTTTGTGCTGTTAAACACATCTTTTACCACCCTTCATCCTGTAGATCTTGAGTATATTACTTAAGATGAGCACTTTTCTTCCTCCTTTGCTTTTAATTATAACTGGTGACATGCTTTATAAACTCACAAAGATAATATTACTTTCATCCCATGTATTGGGTAGAACCACTTATAACAATGTGACAGCTATATAAAGTTAGTTTCATTGCAGGTAGGGTAATAGATTAGCTCCATGGTTTTTCATACTGTCAAGCTATTTGTGGTGCAAGTGTGAGTCCTGTGGGTCCTGTTACCTTTATTATCTGCTGTAGTTGAAAACTGTAGCTCTACAATCATCAGCTATTTCAAGATATTTCAGTATGATGGAGCCAGAGTGACACAGTGTAAAAGCATTATTCAAACTTTCAGACCTGGGTTCAAATACTATCACCAGTACTCATTTGTTGTGTGATCCTAAACAAATTAAATGACCTTTCTGAATCTATTTTCTCAAATGCAAAGTTATGAAAATACCACATTTTATGTTTACCATGAGGGTTAAGTGTAAAAGAACCTATCACAGGGCCTAACACAAGCCTGTTCAACATATGTATGTCTGTGATCCAAACCTCTACCAATTAAAACCTCTCTACCTATCTCTCCATGTGAATTTTACCCCAAGCCCTTGTATTAACATGCTGAAAAATGGACTCATTCCACCCACCTCCCACAACCTACTGCTACTGTATTCTGTCCCTGAACAGTGTTGCTACTCAGACATTGTCCCAAAGCAGAGACTCCCTTATTTTTCACTCCACACATCCAAAAACATGCTAAAAGCAGATGGTTTTCAACTCTCACTTTCATCCCTACCATCCCTACCATTAATTCCTTAATTAAGACTCAGAATACCTTCCTTGGATAACAGTTCTGTCTCTAAATCAGACCTCAACTCTCCATCTATGGTGTTGCAATGCATACTCTTTACACTGCTGCCAGGGAGATCTTTTAAAACAAAGATTTTAAACATGTTATTCTGTTGTTTAAAATCATTCAGTATTCTCTATAACTTTTTGGATAAAATTCAAAGTTTTGAGCATGACACACAAAGCTCCCTCTAGTTTGAAAAACAACTGTCCTCCATCCACTGTGATCCCTCTCATTATTGCTACCCATGTCTCTACAGTCACCTTGAATAAGAGATTTTTGTCTCTTTTGGATTCTCCTGAGGCAACGACTTGGTAGCAGGGAGTTTATTTGGGTGGCTTTATAAGGAAGCAGAAATGAGGGAGGAGGAATAGAGTGATGGAGTGTTTCTTCAGGGTATGTCAGCAGACGTCCTATACTGAGTGGTAGAGATTCATTCCTGGAAACCTCTGAGAAGCCTGTCATACTATCTGAATTTTCAGAAGAACAGGCAGCTGAGTCGTTCTTCTACCATCTCTTGCTCCCCCCTCCCCTGGTTGAAGGATATCTTTGAGTATAACACCCCAACCCTTTCAGGCTACATTTGTTCAGAAGCCAAGTGACTTAAAGAACTTAAGAAAAGGTCCTTAAGTGTGAAGTGTTGGAGTGGGATGTCACCTCTGAGTTTGCACAGAACTGTGTATTACAGCTGTAGCTGAAATCACAGAAGGGCCATTGGGCAACAAAGAGATGGCTCCATCATGCTATGGGTTTCTGCATTCACAGAAGTGTGCCCATGTGCTTAAATGTTTTCATTCCCTCTTCTTCTTCACATCATATAATTAACTCATACTGATATCTCAAGTTGTAGTTCCAGAATTGGCTCTGCCAGGATCCCAAGTATTATCTCTTTCTCTCCAATCACAAGAATTATTGGGAAATCTTTCTTCTCAATATCCATAGTATTCAGAGTGGTGCTGTACCATGCCACACATCACAATCAATGGCACTTCTGTCTCTAGGATAGAAGCATCTTGAGGGTGAGAAATGTATCTTACTTGTCTTTGCTTCTAATTACAGTATAATACCTGAATATTTTATAGCTTGAATCAATATTTGTTGAATGAATGGAAGCATGAATGATTAGACAAAAATGAATTCCCCAAACTAATTTTCATAAAATATAATTACTTATCATATCATTTCTCATCAAAAGTCATCCCTAATGGTACCTTGCTGACACATAATAACTAAATTCTCTAACTTGGTTTTTCCAAACTGCTTTTCTAGCCTGATTTCCCATTATGCCCATTTAATAATTTTGGACTTCAGATACAATGCTCATTCACTGTCCTGTAGAGATATTCTAGATCTCTATCCTCACGCCTCTGGGATTCTATCTATTTTTAAATGTGCATCTTACTCTTACACATATTTTGAGGCCACTTTAAACCCTGTTTTTCTAAAAGAAAAAAAAAACACACACACTTCTTGACAATTAGCATATAGTGTTCATTTTCTCTTCTTTGAATACTTACATTTCTGGTTGTCCAGTGATTACCAAAAACAATGCCATATATATGTCGCCTTCATGGACTGTATCTCTTCAATTAGACTTTATGGTTCTCAAAGTCAGATACCATTTCTTGAATTTAGTTTGGAAAGAGATTGTAATTCTTGGTATCTAATCTACTACTAAAGAGCCTCTTGATGAAAGTGAAAGAGGAGAGTGAAAAAGTTGGCTTAAAGCTCAACATTCAGAAAACTAAAATCATGGCATCTGGTCCCATCACTTCATGGGAAATAGATGGGGAAATAGTGGAAACAGTGGCAGACTTTATTTTGGGGGGCTCCAAAATCACTGTGGACGGTGATTGCAGCCATGAAATTAAAAGATGCTTACTCCTTGGAAGGAAAGTTATGACCAACCTAGACAGCATGCTGAAAAGCAGAAACATTACTTTGTCAACAAAGGTCCATCTAGTCAAGGCTATGGCTTTTCCAGTGGTCATGTATGGATGTGAGTGTTGGACTATAAATAAAGCTGAGCACTGAAGAATTATTGCTTTTTAACAGTGTTGTTGGAGAAGACTCTTGAGAGTCCCTTGGACTGCAAGGAGACCCAACCAGTCCATCCTAAAGATCAGTCCTAAATGTTCATTGGAAGGACTGATGTTGAAGCTGAAACTCCAATACTTTGGCCACCTGATGCGAAGAGGTGACTCATTTGAAAAGGCCCTGATACTGGGAAAGATTGAAGGCGGGAGGAGAAGGGGACGACAGAGGATGAGATGGTTGGATGGCATCACCGACTCAGTGGACATCAGTTTGGATCAACTCTGGGAGTTGGTGATGGACAGGGAGGCCTGGTGTGCTGTGGTTCATGGGGTTGCAAAGAGTTGGACATGACTGAGTGACTAAACTGCACTGAGCTGAATCCAGTACCTAGAATGGGTTCTTGTATGTATATTGCAAGCTTAATACTGTTTCTTTATGGATACATAGACTATTCAGACATATACTTACAAAGCAGTCATTTCAAATGTATCCATGATTCTGGCTAGTGAAATCAGAAATGAATTCTACTAAAAATAAGTCTTGAGCTTCCTGATGAGGCAAAGCAGATAGAAATTTGCTTAAAACTTTAGTTGGTCAGGGAAGATTCCACACGTGCCATGGGCAAGTAAAGCCTGTGCACCACAACTACTGAGCCTATGCTTTAGAGCCTATTGGCCACAGCCACTGGAGCCTGCACACCTAGAGCCTGTGCTCTGCAACTAGAGAAGCCCCCACAATGAGAAGCAAACGTACCGCAATGAAGAGTAGCCCCTACACACCACGCCCGGAGAAAGCCCACGTGCAACAGTGAAGACCCAGCACAGCCAAACTCAAACAAACGATTTTTAAAAACAACCAGAGAATATAAGTTTATCTTTGATGAAAGTTTAAACCAGTATTGAAATTTATCTTAACAAATTTATTCAATTTAATGTTTTAATGAGGGAACGTGACATGTAGTTAAATGATTTTAACATAAAGCCAGTTATATGGCTATTGCATTTTATGAATTATTAATATTTAAAAGATAAGAACTTTCAATTTTGAAAGAACTTAAAACAGAGGGAATTTTTTCTTTTTTGTAGAGGAAAACTGGAAAACTGGGAGACTAGGGGTTAAACATTGGTACTGTAATACATTTGTATAATCTCAATTTTTTATTACCACTATATGTTATATTATTTAATGTAAAATACTAAAATATTTTAAAAAATCTTCCTTAATTTTCATCCTTTCAAGAAATGGAAGCACAAATATGGATGTGACGACAGTGGCACTTTAGCTTTTTACTCTTTGTATTATTTAATATTGGAACATTTATGAAATGTGGAAATCAAACATTTTAAATAGACATTGGTTTAATCAATCAATAGATATGAACTAGGAGACTAGGATGAATGATAGAAAAATCATTTGTTCATATGTAAGGAGTTGAACAGACTGACCTTTGTTTAAATTATATTTTATAAGCTTTAATTAATATAATTCTGAGTTTTCAGCACAACATTTTTTTCAGGTTAATTTTGTGGGGTTACTTGTTTTTCTTTTTTTAAAACATGATCAACTTAAGCAGAAGATTCGCTTATTGTATGGGAGAAAAGGAAAGGATTAAAAAAAATTCTTCCTTCCCCCACAGGGCTATCTTTCCGTTAATTCTTCCAACATTAATACAATGTTGCTGAGTATGTTATGTTGTTACTAGGTTGTGTTAAATCAAGAGAATAATTGGACATTAAGATTCAACTCTGAATGCATTAATTAGATGATTTCTTTATTTCTGTCTTAAGTTACTAATGATTTCCTCTCCATAACTAGGGAAACTCTGAAGAACTCATTAGCCTTTTGGGATTCTATAGCTACTTTAAGATGATTTTGGGGAGATGTAGTCTTTCTGGTACCAGTAGACTCTCTATTAAGTTCCAAAAATGAAAATTTCAAAAAGAAAGGGTACTATTTAGATTCAAAATGCACACCCTTCAGGGGGTTATTTCTTTTCAGCTGGAATATGTTCCACAACAATGGTACCTATGGAGAGACATAAGCACCCCATGAATACTAATATGCTCATCAAGATGATCATTGAAAAGCCACATTTTTTCTAAATGCTGAGAGTCTGTAAATATCTCCTCTACATGTGGAAGACATGGGCCATTGTTTTCGGGGGTTTTATGCCTTGCTGCACTGGAAACTCATTGTGATCAGATTCTTGTTCTTATTCACCTTTGTTTTCCTAGTACCTTGTATAGTACAGGAGGAGCTGAGTAAATATATGTTATCAGCTGATTAATAAAATCACTTAATCTTTTTGAATCTTTAGCATATTAAACCAGAAATTAAAATCTGAAAATTTTCCTGTTTTAATATTCTATGAACTTTAAGCCAGCATCCTTCTGTAGATAGTAAAAACTTTTCAAAAGGGTTTTTCAATAAAAACTTTGCAAAGAATTTATTCTATCATAATATAATTTAATGATATTTCCTTTAAGTAAAATCTCACTCTAAAATGATTTAAAAAATTAATCAGATACTTTACCCTAGTCTTCAGTATCAATACATACAGAGTGAAACTCATTAAATCCTAATTCCACTAACAAAAGATAGGGTGATGATCTGAAGTGGTACCAACATGGAGTTCAGAGCTGGGAAAAGAACTCCAAAGACAAACTCAGCCCTGATCACCATTACTCTCCTTGGGCCAGTCCATATGTGATGATTTTTTCCTACTACAGTTGGCCCATGTACCTTGGCACATCTTCTACTTAACACAATGAATATTGTCACAGAAGTCATCAGTATAAATTGAATTTTTGTAAATTAGGTTACAGCATTCAATAGAGTTACTGAACTTTAACATCTACTGTGGGTAGAACCAAATCTTGACCTCACACATTTATAAACCAGTGAAAGAAACATGAGCACATGGATGATGATAATGTGAGACATGGTGCTACTGGGAGAGCAAAAGATGAATCACTCCTAGGACTGACAAGGAAAGTTCTGGGAAGCCATGCCTTGGGACCCAGCAATAATAAAAAAAAAAAAAGCAGGTTGCAAATGTTCTTCAAATTTCTTTTTTTTTTTCTTCAAATAACATGCTCTGAAATTTACCTGTAGTAGGTTTGCATTTTCTATGCATTGTTTTCTGTAAAACAAGTTTCATCAAAGAGCTAAAAGTCAAATGACTCAAATAGAATAGGAATTTTTTACAGCTTCCACTTACTGCCCATTGTCCATTTAGAATGGCTTATGCTCCTGAAAGCTAACAAATATGCTTTCACTTTCTACATAATCATTATAGGTAAAGACAGATAAATAGATTTCTTTCAGTGTTTTCTTTGAATTGACAAGCAGGGTCACTCTGTGTCAAGGAGATGTAGGTGCTGCTTTTCTGTTAATAGTAAGCTGTAATATTACAGGTATTGTAGTGACTGGTTAAACAGAAACAATTATATTAATTTGACAATAATGAGTTCAGTTCAGTTCAGTTGCTCAGTCGTGTCCGACTCTCCACGAACCCATGAATCACAGCACTCCAGGCTTCCCTGTCCGTCACCAACTCCCGGAGCTTACTCAAATTCATGTCCACTGAGTCGGTGATGCCATCCAACCATCTCATCCTCTGTCGTCTCCTTCTCCTCCTGCCTTCAGTCTTTCCCAGCATCAGTATCTTTTCCAGTGAGTCAGTTCTTCGCATCAGGTGACCAAAGTATTGGAGTTTCAGCTTCAGCATCAGTACTTCTAATGAAAATTCAGGACTGATTTCCTTTAGGATGGACTGGTTGGATCTCTTGCAGTCCAAGGGACTCTCAAGAGTCTTCCCCAACACCACAGTTCAAAAGCATCAATTCTTCTGTACTCAGCTTTCTTTATAGTCCAAAATCACATCTGTACATGACTATTGGAAAAACCATAGCTTTGACTAGACAGACCATTTTTGGCAAAGTAATAATATCTTTGACAAGAATATTCCTCCATAATTTTATTTTACCTGTTCAGTTCAGGTAATGAAAGTAACATGCTAAAATAACTCAAAACAAGTTTAGATTTGGCTACTGGATGAATTTTTTTTTTTGAGTATTTTTGACCACACATTGTATTCTAAGCACTATGTAGAGACCTGGAGATGGCAATGAGGACAAAAACTAATTAAGTTCCTGCACTAAAAATTGAATTTAAAGTCTGTTAGGAAAGACATAGATCAATTAAATAATCACACAATAAATGTGGAAAATAATAAAAGCAATAGAGTCATGAAATACAATTTAATGGTTTTAGGGGTGGGTGGGTGTATATGTAGGTTAGTGTTGTCCTGTGATCATATTTGCATTTTTAAGTACTCTATCTTCAATGTAATTGGTATTGCCAACAGCAGATGTAAGAACAGTTAGAAAGTCCAGAAAAAAAATGACCATGTACTAACATGTACATGGTAATATAATGTAATACTAGTGATGATGAGAGAAGTAGATAGATGAGCAATTATTACTTCTGTAATGGATTTAAGGCAATTTAAGTCTTAATATTTATCAAATGTCTATAATGTGTCAAGGTCTTCCCTGGTGGCTCAGCTGGAAAAGAATCTGCCTGCAGTGCCGGAGACCCTGATTCGATTCCTGGGTCAGGAAGTTCCCTTGAAGAAGGGATAGGCTACCCACTCCAGTATTTTTGGGCTTCCCTTGTAACTCAGATGGTAACGAAACTGCTTGCAATGCTGGAGACCTGGGTTCGATCCCTTGGTTGGGAAGATCCCCTGGAGGAGGACATGGCAACCCACTCCATTATTCTTGCCTAGAGAATCCCCATGAAGAGAGGAGCCTGGTGGGCTACAGTCCATGGGGTCGCAAAGAATTAGACACACCTGTGAGACTAAGCGCAAGAATATAATATATCAAATGCTCTTTTATGTGCTAGGGACACAAACACAAATATGTTTTAAAAAAAACTCTTCCCTCAAGAAGCTCCTGGTTCACCACGGCATTTCCAAGTATGATCAACTATACATTCATAAAGTAGCTGTCCATATGTGTATGCTCAGTCATGTTGGACTCTCTGCAACCCCATGGACTGTTGTCAGCCAGGCTTCTCTCTCCATGGGGATTCTCCAGGCAAGAATACTGGAGTGGGTTGCCACTCCAGGGGATCTTCCCAACCCAGGGATCAAACCCATGTCTCTTGTGTCTCCTGTATTAGCAGAGGGATTCTTTACCACTGTGCCACCTCGGAAGCCCTGCTGCTGCTGCTGAGTCACTTCAGTCGTGTCCGACTCTGTGTGACCCCACAGACGGCAGCCCACCAGGCTCCCCCGTCCCTGGGATTCTCCAGGCAAGAACACTGGAGTGGGTTGCCATTAAGTAGCTAATGTCAGATAATTCATGTTGTTGTTCAGTTGTCCAGTCATGTCCGACTCTTTGTAACCCACAGACTGCAGTGCAACAGGCCTCCCTGTTCCTCACCATCTCTGAAGTTTGCCCAAGTACATGTCCATTGCATCAGTAATGCCATCTTGCCATCTCATCCTCTGACTCCCTCTTCTCCTTCTGCTCTCAATCTTTTCCAGCATCAGGAACTTTTCCAGTGAGTCGGCTCTTTGTATCATATGACCAAAATGCTGGAGCTTCAGCTTCAGCATCAGTCCTTCCAATGAGTATTCAGGGTTGATTTCCCTTAAGATCGACTGGTTTGATCTCCTTTCTGTCCAAGGGAATCTCAGGAGTCTTCTCCAGCACCACAATTGGAAGGCATCAACTCTTTGGCACTCTGCCTTCTTACAGTCCAGCTTTCACAACCATACATGACCACTGGGAAGACCATAGTCTTGACTATACAGACCTTTGTCTGCAGAATAAATTTCTGCTTTTCAACACACTGTCTAGGTTTGTCATAGCTTTCCTGCCAAGAAGCAATTGCCGTCTGATTTCATGGCTGCAGTCTCCATCCACAGTGATTTTAGAGCCCAAGGAGAGGAAATCTGTCACTATTTCCACCTTTTCCCCTTCTATTTGCCATGAAATAAGATCCAATCAGTCCATTCTAGAGGAGATCAATCCTGGATGTTCATTGGAAGGACTGATGCTAAAACTGAAACTCCAATACTTTGGCCACCTCATGCGATGAGTTGACTCACTGGAAAAGACTCTGATGCTGGGAGGGATTGGGGGTGGGAGGAGACGGGGACGACAGAGAATGAGATGGCTGGATGGCATCACTGACTCGATGGACATGAGTTTGAGTGAACTCCTGGAGTTGGTGATGGACAGGGAGGCCTGGTGTGCTGTGATTCATGGGGTCGCAGAGAGTCAGACACGACTGAGCAACTGAACTGAATGGAGTTGGTTGCCATGATCTTAGTTTTTTTAATATTTAGTTTTAAGCTGGCTATTTCAATCTCCTCCTGCACCCTTATCAAGATGTTCTTTAGTTCCTCTTTGCTTTCTGCCGTTAGAGTGGTATTATCTGCATACCTGAGGTTGTTGATGTTTCTACCGCCTATCTTGCTTCCAGCTTGTAACTCATCCAGCACAGCATTTCTCATGATGTGCTCAGCATATAGGTTAAAAAATAGGGTGGCAGCAGACAGTCTTGTCTTACTTCTTTCTTAATCTTGAACTAGTCATCTGTTCCATACAGGCTTCTAACGGTTGCTTCTTGACTGGCATACAGGTTTCTCAAGAGACAGGTAAGATGGTCTGGTATTCCCATCTCTTTAAGAGCTTTACACAGTTTGTTATGAACCACACAGTCAAAGGCTTTAGCATAGTTAATGAAACAGGTATATTTTTTTTGGAATTCCCTTGCTTTCTCTACGATCCAGTGAATGTGGGCAATCTGATCTCTGGTTCCTCTGCCTTTTCTAAACCCAGCTTGGACATCTGGAAGTTCTTGGTTTGCATAATGCTGAAGCCTAGCATGCAAGATTTTAAGCATAACCATGCTAGTATGGGAGATGAGTGCAACTGTCCGATGGTTAGTACATTCTTTAGTACTACTCTTCTTGGGAATTGGGATTAGGATTCATTTTTTCCAGTCCTATGGACACTGCTGGGTCTTCCATATTTGCTTACATATTCAATGCAACATCCTGATGGCAACATCTTTAGGGTTTTTAATAGCTCTACTGGAATTCCATCTAATCCACTAGCTTTATTGATAGAAGTGCTTCCTAAGGTTCATTTGATTTCACATTCCAGAATGTCTGGCTCTGGGTGGCTGAGCACACCATCGTAGTAATCCAGTCCATTAAGGCCTTTCTTGTACAATTCTTCCCTGTATTCTTTCCATCTCTTCTTGATCTCTTCACTGTCCACTAGGTCTCCACCATTTCTGTCCTTTATTGTGTCCATCTTTGGGTGAAATGTTCCCTTTGTATTTCCAGTTTTCCTGAAGAGATTTCTAGTCTTTGCCATTCTGTTGTTTTCTTCTAGTTTTATGTACTGTTTAATGAAGAAGGCCTTATTGTCTCTCCTTGCTATTCTTTGAAACTCTACATTTAGTTGTATATGCCTTTCCCTTTTCCCCTTGCTTTTTGCTTCTCTTCTTTCTTCAGCTATTTATAAAGCCTCCTCAGATAACCACTTTGCCTTCTTGCTTTTCTTTTTCGTTGGGATGGTTTTGTTTACTGCCTTCTATACATTATTATGGATCTCCACTCATAGTTCTTCAGGCACCCTGTTTACTAGATCTAATCCCTTGAACGCATTTGTTACCTCCACTGCATATTCATACGGGGTTTGATTTAAGTAGTAACTGGCTATCCTAGTGGTTTTCCCCACTTTCTTTAGTTTAAGCCTGAATTTTGCTTTGAGAAGCTGATGATCTAAGCGACAGTCAGCTCTAAGTCTTGTTTTTGCTGACTATATACAGTTTCTCCATCTTTGGCTACAAAGAATGCAATTAATTTGATTTCTGTATTGACCATTTCATGATGTCCATATGTAAAGTCATCTCTTGTGTTGTTGAAAAAGGATGTTTGCTATGACCAGTGCATTCTCTTGGTAGAATTCAGTTAGCCTTTGCCCTGCTTCATTTTGTTCTCCAAGGTCAAACTTGCCTGTTACACCAGTTATCTCTTGACTTCCTGCTTTTGCATTCCAGTCTCCAGTGATGAATAGAAAATCTGTTTTCTGGTTTTAGTTCTAGGAGGTCTTCTAGGTCTTCATGGAACTGATCAACTTCAGCTTCTTCAGCATCAGGGATAGGAGCATAGACTTAAATTATGGTGATATTGAATGGCTTGCCTTGGAAAAGAACCAAGATCATCCTGTTAGTTTTGAGGTTACACCCAAGTACTTCATTTCAGACTCTTGTTGATTATAAGGGCTTCTCCATTTTGTCTATGGGATTCTTGCCCACAGTAGTAGTTATAATGGTCATCTGAATTAAATTCACCCATTACTGTCCATTTTAGTTTACTGATTCCTAGGATGTCAATGTTTATTCTTACCATCTCCTCTTTGCCTCCAATTTACCTTGATTCATGGACCTAACATTCAGGTTCCTATGCAATACTGTTCTTTGCAGCATTGGGTTTTACTTTCATCACCAGACACATCCAAAACCATGCATCATTTGTGCTTTGGCCCAGCTGCTTCATTCTTTCTGAGGCTATTTGTAGTTCTCTTCAGCTCTTCCCCAGTAGCATATTGGACACCTTCCAACCTGGAGACTCATCTTTTGGTTTCATATCTTTTTGTCCTTTTATATAGTTCATAAGTTCTTGTGGTAAGTATACTGGGGTGGTTTGCCATTCCATCCTCCAGTAGATCATGTTTTTTCAGAACTCTTTGCTATGACCCATCCATCTCAGGTGGCCCTATACAGCATGGCTTATAACTTCATTTAGTTACACAAGCCCCTTCACCATGACAAGGCAGTGATCTGTAAAGGGGAGATAGTTCATATTCACCATCATTTAATTTTGCTGCATATTATTTAACTTTCACTCTTGGAGATTCTTTAAGAATCAACAGAAATAATGCATTTGGAAATGCTTTCGAAGTATAAATATAAGATGTTATTCATTTTCCTCTTCATAGCTTCCTAATAATATCGAGGAGATCCAACCAGTACATTCTAAAGGAGATTGATCCTGGGTGTTCATTGGAAGGACTGATGCTAAAGCTGAAACTCCAATACTTTGGCCACCTCATGCGACGAGTTGACTCACTGGAAAAGAGTATGATTCTGGGAAGGACTGGGGGCGGGAGGAGACGGGGACGACAGAGAATGAGATGGCTGGATGGCATCACCGATTCGATGGACATGAGCTTGAGTGAACTCCGGGAGTTGGTGATGGACAGGGAGGCCTGGCGTGCTGTGATTCATGGGGTCGCAAAGAGTCGGTCACGATTGAGTGACTGAACTGAACTGAACTGAATAATATCTAGCTTAAACTAATATTTAAATAAATTGTTTCCTAAGTACACACAGAAACTGCACCTTATATAACCAAATACCATAGACAAGGTGGCTGATGGCTTTGAAAATAGACATTTCTCACAGGCGTGGAGGCTGGGAAGCCCAAGGTCAAGATAATAGCAGGTTCTCTTCCTAATGAGGTGAGGAAGAAGGCTCTTCCTGGTTTGCAGACTGCCGCTTTCTTGCTCTGTGTCACATGCAGAGAGAGAGTTCTGGTTTTCCTTAATCCCATTATGGGGGCTCCACCCCCATGACTTCATCTAGACCTAATTCTCTCTCATCACTTTGGGAGTTAGGATTTTAACATATGAATTTTGGGGAAAAGCACAAACATTTGGTCTATAATAAGAAGTCTCTAGAGTATGCTAACCAGTGACAAAATAATTTACACTGAAATATGAGCTTGGGAACAAAGGAGGTGACAGACAAATATTGGGATTACTGAATTTCTTCCAGCAGTAGTATCACTGTGGTGCCTGCACTTTCTTCAGTCAATTAAAGTAGAAGTAAAATTAGGCTTCTCTAGTGGCTCTAGTGGAGAAGGCGATGGCAAGCCACTCCAGTACTCTTGCCTAGAAAATCCCATGGATGGAGAAGCCTGGTAGGCTTGCAGTCTGTGTGGCCGCTAAGGGTCGGACACGACTGAGTGACTTCACTTTCACTTTTCACTTTCACACATTGGAGAAGGAAATGGCAACCCACTTAGTGTTCTTGCCTGGAGAATCCCAGGGACGGGGGAGCCCGGTGGGCTTCCGTCTATGGGGTCACACAGAGTCGGACACGACTGAAGTGACTTAGCAGCAGCAGCAGCAGTGACTCTAGTGGTAAAGAATATGCCTGCAGTGCAGGAGACCTGGGTTTAATCCCCAGGTTGGGAAGATCCCCTGGAGAAGGAAATGGCAACCCACTCCAGTACTCTTGCCTGGAGAATTCCATGGACAGAAGAGCATGGCAGGCTGCAGTCCATGGGATTGTAAAGAGTTGGGACATGACTGTGCGATGAACTTTCAAAGTTAGAGTTGATGTTATTTTACACATTTGAATTCAGGGTTTTTCAGACCATTAATTTTTTATTTCCTAACTTTTCATTATATACAATTTTAACATGAACAAAAGTAGAGAGAATGATAATGTATTGATTCCTTATTTCCATTACCATCTTCAGCAATTATTAACATGTTAACAATCTGATTCCACCTATTCCTCACTTTATTTTTTGCTTTTTAGCTGGAGTTGTTCAGTCTTGAAGTTGTGTTTGTTTGCAACCCTATGAAATATCCTTCATATTCCGGGGTTTGCTCAAACTCCTGTCCATTGAGTCGGTGATACCATCCCATCATCTCATCCTCTGTCGTCCCCTTTTCCTCTTGCCCTCAATCTTTCCCAGCATCAGGGTCTTTTCCAATGAGTTAATTCTTTGCATTAGGTGGCCAAAGTACAGGAGGTTCAGCATCAGTCCTCCAAAGAATATTCAGGGTTGATTTCCTTCATGATTGACTGGTTTGATCTCCTTGCCGTCCAAGCTGTTTAGTTGGAGTATTTTTAAACAATTCCAGACAAAATATCATGATTTCACCTATGAATACTTTAGTATGAATTTCATTTTATAAGGCATTTTTTAAACATGACCATTTCACTTTGCTAATCAACCTAACAAAATTAACAAATATTTCTTAATATCACCCAATAATGTATTCAAATTCCCCCATTTATTTTCAAGATAATTTTTTTTTATTGTTGGTTTACTCAAATCACGATTCAACTGAGTTCTCATAAATACTCTACTTGATAGTCACGTAGGTCTCTCTAACTGCAAAAGGCTTCTTTCTTCCTCTCTTCTGCCCCTTTGTCCTTCTTCCCCCTCTCCCTTCTATCTTTTATTTTCAGGCATTCTATTTGCTTGAAATTCCCAGTCCATCCTGGGAAAACTGGACATCCCTTGAGTCAACAGTGATCCTGTTCCTCTATCTCTTGTATTTCCTGTAAATAGATAATTCGATATAGGTTTCATCAACAACTTAGCTAAAGCTCTTCTGAAAGCATGGCTTGCAAAGAAGGACCCCAGTGCCAGTGCCAGTAGTTTATTTGGAAAGTCACTCCGTAAGACAGGACAGAGGAGTAGCGAGAGTGGGCCAGGAAGAACAAGACCATTTTAGGTTGTGTTACCAAGGTGACAACTGTAGACAGCAGAGCTCTGTTCAGTGGGGACCTCTGGGGAGTTTAGAAAGCACCTCTCAAGCTCACCACTGGCTTCCCTTTCCCCTTGGTTGAAGGTTTCCGTGGAAGCTGGTGCTTGCACACAGTGAATTGGAACCATTCCCCAGACCTGCAGCTGAGATCAGAGGTGGGCAGAGGCCTGGTATGTGAGCGCTAGAGCCATTTGCTACAACTAGTTTCATTCTAGAACATTTCATATGTGATTCAGTGTATGCCTTTTGTGTGAGACATGTAATAACCGGGTACCCTGTTTGAAATGATTCTAAACTTGAAAAGTCATGTCAGCTTTTTAAAGTTCCTCAATAATCATTCAATAATGATTTTCCGTTCATTAATGATCATTGCCTGTATCCATCATTACTTTCAGGGTTGCAAGCTGGTGATTTTTCTAATTCCATCGTTCTTCCTCTATTTACTTATTGGAATTTTTCTAAAAGATAAACTTTCTTTTACTAACCATTTAGTTACCTCGAAGCAACTGAAGACATAAATTCTCGATACTTTTCTCCTCCACCCCTTTTACAAATTAATTTACAGGGTAATGAGTTTGTGCCCTGACAACCTCTAATGTAATCCACTGAATCTTTTTTTCTTCCCTTAAAACAGTAGGGAAGAATTTCCATGCTATTAAAAAATGGTGGGATGGGGATAGGTTTTTGGTTGTTTCACATCATTAACAAGTTACCAGGCTCTCAGGCTTAGTAAAGGGAACAGAGGCATAATAGGATGGATGGATAACAGCAGTAGGCAGATGACAAGAAGCAAGATAACTCTTGATTGTAGCACAAGATGAGTCAATGAAGTAAGACAGGCAATGGTCTTAGTGTGGGCAGAACTCACAAAGTTGCTTGCATAAATTGAGAAGTTTGAAACTCCAGATTTCTGTTACTGAAGTGCATTTTAGAGCTCTTGGTTCTCAAAATAGAAACCTGGATCTTTTCAGTCCCGTTTTCCCTAAAATGTTTTATAAAGGAATGTTAAAGACTATGGGTAGTGGTGTCAAATTAAACTGCAAGCCAATTTATCTCACAGCTAAGTAGGGTCAAAAACTCACTGAAGTTTGCCTGTGATTTTCCCAGTTTCAGCACAGAAAGTTCATCACAGAAACTCCCTCAAGTCCTAGGCAAACCAGAATTGTTGGTGACTCCAGTTAAAATGAATCTTTTTACTGAAAAGATGTTTATAAACTATGATCAGTTTTGAGGAGTATATATGCCATTTCCTTAGTCTGCTGGCTGATCCTGCTATTTTTTCCTTTCAGAAATTCTCCTTTGTGACTGCCAGCATGTGTTTATAAGGAACTAAGAAGGAAAGGCTATGTTCTCTATTCAAAAAACAGAGAAAGTGAGGTCACCAGGCCACATGGGGATCAAAACATTGCTGTTAGCATCACTAACACCTGTTTTAAGTTAATCTGAAAATGAAGGCTGGAACAGTGATTCTGCATAATTGTTTTTGTATTTGTATTAGTTGTATTTTGCTGGGAAAATTAATCTTTTGAAAAAGTATTTTCTTGTAGACTTGAAACTTGACAGCATTACTGAAGACATATTACTCAGTTATCATCCCATGTTACATATTTGTGAAATCTATCTTCCCGCACACATCTTTGTACTATGACCTGATAAATATCTTATAATATTTTTGTATAACTACGTGGATCTAATTGATTTGAGGCAATTATTATCACATATGATAATTTTTGCTTCACCATCTGAATACCTGTCTATGGGATAAAGTATCCTTCCATGACCTAGCTCTCCTATATTTTATCTGGTTACCATATTTATGTGTGTCTTTGTCCTACTCTGATATGCTGCAACCAGACAGATGTATTACTTCCACCCGTTGAAATTAGCCAACTATTGGGATTTTATTCCCTTCAGATCCAGCACATACACAGATGGGATAAAAAGAATGATTCAGCTGCTTCTCAGAATCCCTACCTTATTGGCAAGGATTTTCAACTGTGGTTCTGACTAGGAAAATTTTAGCAAAAGCCATGTGGGAAACATGTAGGAAATTTTTAGTGCCCAATATGCAGATGATTGGAATCCAAGGTATAATTTAAAAAGGAAGATAATTAACAGTCACATGGGTTACTTCAGTTTTTATTTTACAGACAATTTTGGGCACACTGACTCATGAAAATGGAGCCTAGGTACAACACAAATGATATTTTTGAACATCAGCCAACATATCAGTAATCTGTTCCAGAGAATGAAGAGCTATTGTTGCTTTAGCCAGAATCTTCACATTCATTTGTATTCTATTTCTGATGGTACAAATATAAATAATGCCTTAAAAAAAAGAGTTTAGTTTTAAACTCTTGGTTTAAAGAGTTTGGTTGAAGTCGATTTTGGATTCTTAGGGAACCATGGGAAAACCAACACACCTCTCTAAACTTAGGTTTCCTCATCTTTAAGTGAGTGATAGAGATGACTGCTCAGCCAGCATCACAGATAATGTAGAAAAGATGGATGGATTATAAGGTAATAATCACCAACCAAATGTTAGTTATAATTATACAACTACTATTTCTAGGCTTTGAGGGACCCTTTCTATTGCTTCTCTGGTGGCTCAGAAGGTAAAGAATTTATCTGCAATGCAGGAGACCCAGGTTCAATCCCTGAGTGGGGAAGATTCCCTGGAGAAGAGAATGGCTACCCACTCCAGTATTCTTGCCTGGAGAATTCCATGGGCAGAGGAACATGGTGGGCTACAGTCCATGGGGTTGCAAAGAGTCAGACACGACTGAGCAACTCTTTCACTTTCACTTCTATTTGTTGATATATTTTTCATAAAAATCATGTCAAATTTTAAAAAATACTCAATAGCACATTATGTAATGATTGGCACAAGGTCAATTAAACTCATTAAATCTATTCTTTTTTAATTTATTGGATTATATCTCCATGTGTATTTCTTTCTAGAAAGAAAATAATATGGAATTATAGCATATATCTGGACTTTGGATGCTGGTTGGTGTTTTCAAATATTCTATCTACAGATATTCTCTTCCTTTGTACTGAACTATTTTAGGGGAGGAAACAGACTGTGTATTCCTAATAATATAATTTTTATTGCACAAAATATCACTGAGTTACTGTCTACTGTTTTAAACATCTCTCAAGGAAAAATTTTCATCCTGGACTAAACTAGATGTCTAAATAGATCACTTCTTACCCTGAAGTACTGAAATAACATTTTAATGCCACTTCCAAAACATAAATTTGCTATAGTTTTTGAAAGGTGAAATGAATAAAATCTTTGAAGCTATAAATAAAGGAGAGACTATGACAATCATTTTACTACCAAAATACAGACACACACACTCCATTTGTTATATTCTAATTTAAATAATTTAGTGGCTACTGAGGGACATCACAATATTTTTGCCAGGTTTTATTATGCGCAGATGACAATTATCAGACATTTTGAATTGACCGTATAGGGCCTTTGGGTAGATTTCTTTAAATTTGTCCTAAGTGCTTCCAATCCTGTTTGCTTTCTTTAGGTTTTACTGCATCACAGGGAAACAGACTTCTTTCTCCTGTGACAAAGAGAGAACCCAGGAAGGGGCAATTTTTTCCCCCTCACAGGTGATGGAGTTTGTATAAAGAATGCAGTGGATAATAGCTGGCTTGTCTTCTG
Source organism: Moschus berezovskii (assembly GCF_049115385.1). Classification (NCBI taxonomy): domain Eukaryota; kingdom Metazoa; phylum Chordata; class Mammalia; order Artiodactyla; family Moschidae; genus Moschus; species Moschus berezovskii. The sequence goes on from NC_142461.1 coordinate 86,048,047, forward strand.
AACAGATGGTGATGGTCTTGTTGCTAGGATAAGGCCTCAAGAATTTAGTTTTTAATTCCACATTATTTGCCTCAGTGCCATGAATATCCCTAGGTTTCCCAAGGCAAAAATACAAAAACAAAAAAAAACCAACCCCACACAGGAAGAGTGACACACAGAGAGAGATGGGGGGACAGAGCAAAGACTGGAGCCAGGTCAATAAGGACTTTGGGGAAAATGCCTGCTCAGCTGTCTGCAGTCACCTGAGTCTGAAAGGCAGGCAGGAAGAAAGATTGGTTTGGCAGAAGAACTGGATCTTTTGATGCCTCTGATACCACAGAGAAAAATACCCATTTCTTCCTATTAGAAGTTTGTTGACTTTCCTAATTAAGATAAACATGTTTCTGAAGGAGTTAGCTCTTACAGAATGACATTTATAAAAACAGCTATATATACATACAGGAATGTTTGCCAAGAATTTGGGCCAATGGTGGTCTAGGAAGCATTTTACAGAAATATTTTTAAATAGTTGCCGTATCTAAAAGTGAGTGACTTTCATTCCCTCCACTCAATTAAATATCTAATTTCAACTCTAGAAGATCATAACTGAAGTGTTTTTTTTATATAAATGAACAGTTAAAAAACTGTTAAACACATAGCCCTGAAGCATGAAAAATATATTCGTTTAACAGCTTCATTCTTTTATTGCTAATTTATTTCAGAGAATTTCCTCTAGTGTAATTTTCAGTAAAATGCTGTTATTTTGAAGTCTTCTTTACTGAATACAAGAGCAATGTATGTGATTATAGGCCAATAGTCTAAAAGACTTGAGCATTCAGCTATGAGTGAGGGTGTGTCTGTGTGTTAGAACAAGATTACCTGCCAGGGTTGTTGAATCATATGCTTGAATTAGTCACTTCCATCAAATCCTCCATTATGTTGCATGTCCTCCCCTCACCACACACACACACACACACACACACACACACGCACATGCACACGCACTGCAACTGACATTGCTCGCTTGTCTCTGAACTCTCTGGATGCAACTTTAATCATTCAGTAATTGACCATATGATTTTTATGACTAATGTGACTGGTGGCACTGTACACAGGTCTTTCACTTAACTTGAGTCTCAATGTAAAATGTTAATGTGTGTTTGCTGAGTCTCTACACTCTGGTTCAGACTAAGATGGGGCACCTGCTAGTGCTGAGAAATTGATACCTCACTCAAAATTGTTATTAGGCATAAGGTATTGCTAGTTGTAGCTAAAGCTTGTATCATTTAGATGGAGAGTATAAATCACATACTACTTTTGTGTTTCAAAAGCTGCCAGTTGCACTCAGGTTTTCTATTAGTTTGTTTGGAGGGAAAGGATGTCATAGGTTTTCTCCTTTCCACACCTCCTCTAACCTGACTCACTGCAACTCTGCCACCCCTGACAAACCTCCAGGTGTTTTAGGGCTCTTCTTGTAAAATAACCTAACATTTGTCTTTTTAAAATCCCTTCACTTGTCAAAATTACCTGTTTGGTGTTATATTCCCTCAGGTCCTTTAAGTAAAGTCTCTGTATCGTCTGATTGATTTAATTCAAGGTAAGGTGTTAATGACTTATTAGTGTCTTCGTAGATAATATCCTTGCTTTCTGGTAAAGATTTTTAATGATATGCAAAAATAATGACCAGTGATTAGAATTCTAAATGTTATAGGAAAAATGGTAATAAGAACATGGGGTGGGGTGGAACAGATATTTTTGGTAGAAATGCTTTTCACTGTTTCTCAACGGGTATCATGTAGACAGCTGCCTTTTCTACTAAATGTCTGACCAGCCCTGTTTTAGAGAAATTTTGCCATATTCAACTATATGTGTGTCTGGAGATGTGGTAGACACCATAATCTGGCTCTTTACTTCTACTGGCTGAAAAATGCTATAATATAAAATGTGTCCCCCAGAAAAGCAGACTTCATTTAAATAACCAATTGTTTTAGATATGCCCAATTACTAAACTACTCATTTGGCCAAATTTACTTTAAAAAATTATTTCTAAACTTATTTGCATGGCTGTGCTGTGCTCAGTCACTCATTCATGTCTGACTCCTTGCAAACCCATGGACTGTCACCTGCCAAATTTCTTTGTCCATGGAATTTTCCAGGCAAGAATGTTGGAGTGAGTTTCCATTTCCTACTCTTAGGGGATCTTCCCGACCCAGGGATTGAACCTGCGTCTCTGCATCTCCTGCACTGACAGGCATATTCTTTACCATTGAGCCACCTGTGCCATCTGTATTTACTCTATATTTGGACAAGTAGGTTTTTAAAAAAGAGCGTCATGCTGTAGGATTACCAGATCCCCAGAAAGCTGGCTTTAACAGCTGTGAAGTCCTCTTGAATGTGGCCTTAAATCTCCCCCTCCCCTTTTAAACATACAGTCATGCTGGCAGCAGACTTTAAAAAGCTGATTTACGACTATTCCCACTTAACACTTTCATGATTTGAATGACCACTAATGGCAGCTTTGAAACCGGAAAGAAAAAGCAAAAGGTCATAGCTGTTGCTACAGAAATCTTGTTGGGTTTTGTGGGACCAGTTACTTCTGATTAAGACATTTCAATTGGCCAAACTTATCAGTGGGCATTGAGAAATGGGTTTGCAAAGAGGTCTGCTTGGAAAACAGAAAAATTAAGGCTGGAGAAAACAATCATGAGCCTTTAAAACGTTTTCTCTATAGGTACCTCCTTTTTCCCCTTGATTTTAATGAACTGTATATGTTTTCTGACAGCCACAAAAACTATGAACTGCGATATGAAGAGAAATGCCATTGTTCTTACTGGATGATTTCCTGTCAGAGCCCAGCAGGGGGTCCAGGCATTTACAGTGAAGACCAGTAATTGTACTATCTTGCTTGGTGGGTAAGTCATTCAGAAGGGAACAAACTGTAAAAACTGAGCCTGCTAATTTTTTGGTGAATACGTTATCAATCTGTTTAAGTAAACTTTGGTATTACCCAGAAGATTCTTCTTTGCTTATATATTCTTAATGCTGTGTTCAAATTGTGTGAATGTTCTGTCTTAAATGAACTCCCCTGCATGTAGATTTTTCAGTTCAGTTCAGTTCAGTTCAGTCGCTCAGTCGTGTCCGACTCTCCGCGACCCCATGAATCACAGCACGCCAGGCCTCCCTGTCCATCACCAACTCCCGGAGTACACCCAAACTCATGTCCACAGAGTCGGTGATGCCATCCAGCCATCTCATTCTCCGTCGTCCCCTTCTCCTCCCGCCCCCAGCCTTTCCCAGCATCAGAGTCTTTTCCAGTGAGTCAACTCGTCGCATGAGGTGGCCAAAGTATTGCAGTTTCAGCTTTAGCATCAGTCCCTCCAATGAACATCCAGGATTGATCTCCTTTAGAATGGACTGGTTGGATCTCCTTGCAGTATAAGGGACTCTCAAGAGTCTTCTCCAACACCAGGGATCTCTAAATAGAGGGTGGTTTCATTATGTACCACAGCTATGGATACTTTACATACAGCCAAGTGAGTTAAAGACAAAAGTTTTTTTTTTAGCAGTTTAATGAAAGGAGTATAAATTTATGTACAAATATGAAAAAATAGAGGGGAATAGAGGAAAAAATAAGGGTATTACTTGATATTGTATGGTTTTATATCTAAGTGTAGAACTCACCCTCCTGCTTTTTTCTTGGCAGTCCCTAAAGAGCTTAGCATTGAACACAGCATAGAATAAAATAAATAACTGACCAGCATAATGGATAGAAATTAATTAGATCTAATCACAGCCTGCTTCAAGTGCAAAAAATAAAAGGAGCAGATTTAGAAAAGATATTTGGGGGAAATTTGGGATTAGAATAAAAGCAGGATGTCCATTGAGAAAGCTAACATTTCATCCCAAATCAAAATACTTCTGATTCATGGAGTGTGGACTAGCTGGAGGGAAGGAATGACAAAGATAAAATAAAGGGACATGTTGGCTTTATAGTCTGCAAATGATTGACTTCATAATTATATATTGGAGAATAGGATCTCAGGGCATAGTGCACCAATCAAGAACTTTTGAGATTATGACTAAGTAAACTAGAGTCTGAAAATTGTGAAAAGGAAGGAATAGTTCTTCCTAGGGGGATGAACCAAACTGTCAATTGGGTACATGGAGAGTCTGACTCAATACAATAGAGATAACACACACCATATGATATGTTATGTGAACTGTATGTTCCTTACTATTGAATATTTTCAGTACCATTTTGAAGGTTGTGAGATTTATTCACCCTCTTGTCTTGTGGAGTCTCCCTGGTGGTTCAGATGGTAAAGCATCTGGCTGCAATTTGGAAGACCCGGGTTAAATCCCTGAAGATTCCCCTGGAGAAGGAAAGGGCAACCCACTCCAATACCCTTGCTTGGAAAATTCCATGGATGTAGGAGCCTGGTATATTACAGTCCATGGGGTTGCAAAAAGTCAGACATGACTGAGCAACTTCACTTTCGTTTTCCTTTCCTGTCTTGTATTGTTTTTATTTTTTCCTAGAAAAAAGGGAGATAGTTATATCTTACTGAATATATATGTTAGTATATTCTCCATGAAAAAATAGAAAATCATTCTTAGTGCTTTAAGAGAATGAATTATTTTTATTTCCATTGCCTGTAGATTATTCTTTGTAGTTTCCTTTTTCTATTCTAACAAATGATTTTACTCTTTGAGCCTAACACTATAAAGAAAGGATGAGAAAATTAGCAAAACAGAGAAGAAATAGAGGGCTTCCAGGTGGCTCAGTGGTATAGAATTTGCCTTTCAATTCAGGAGATGCACGTTCAATTCCTGGGCCAGGAAGATCCCCTGGAGAAGGGAATGGCAACCCACTCCAATATTCTTGCTTCAAAAATCCAATGGATATAGGGCCCTGGTGGGCTACAGTCCATGGAGTTGCAAAGAACTGGACACAATTGAAGCCACTGAGCTTGCACTCACCCTCTAGAATATACTTCAAATCCTAAAATGTTTTACCTATGATGATGCTGGAGCTGATTTACTCAAGATCCAAACTCATTCAGTCATCTTTCTCTAAGCCTCAGAATTTGACTATGATTATGATATTTGGTGATGGACAGGGAGGCCTGGCGTGCTGTGATTCATGGGGTCGCAAAGAGTCGGACACGACTGAGCTACTGAACTGAACTGATACTTGGTAATGCATTTGAACGATATCCAAAGGGATTCTTTTTGCTTTGTATTTTTTGCAGAGAGCAAAGAGAGAGAGAAGTAAAAAGGAATAACATTCAACAGATAGTTATTTGCAAGGCACTGGGCTAAGTACTTTGAAATGCCCCTTTAATAAAAATTTTCTCTTTATAAGAGCTATCCAGAATAGCTTTCTTGATCCTCAATTACCATTTAAGAACATAGATTCAGAGAAATTAAATAACTTGCACAAGTTGATGAGGGCAGGAACCATGTCTTTTCCCCTCCTCCTCTCATTACCCTCTCTCTTAGTACCTAGCAATAGTTGGCACCTCAGTAGTACTCATTACATGTATTCATCTTAGATTGAATCCAGTTCCAAAACTTGTGCTTTCCTCATAATTGTTATAGCATCCATACTCTGAACTAAACTATGTACAATAACTGAAATGTGTTAGCTTTAACTATATGGTATTTAGAGTGTGCTTTATTTATTAGCAGTATTTTTTTTATACTTCAGTTAACAAGTATGGGTTTGGTGAAACTATAAGCCACTCGTTATTGAAAAACCGGAGAAACCTTTAGTTAGCAATTGTCCCCGTGGTTCATCTCCAAGCCCTGTTCAATCTGTTCAAAATAAATTGCCATCCAAGGGTAAGCTGCCCCTCAACAGTATAAGGTCAAAAGAATCTGGTCAGCAGATATGAGAAAATACATTTGGCTGGCTGCTTTGACCCAATCCACTTTCCCCCAGATACTCCCCACTATCCAATGTAAACCAATGTGGATATCATCTCTCCAGATTTCTCTAGGAAGAACTAGGCAACTTGGCTTTTCATCAAGTTCAGGGGTGTCTTGAGTACACAGTTTCTTCATTTTTTCTGTCCATTAGACTTTAAGTTTCTTGCAGTCAGGGATCATATCAGAATGTTTTACTACTGAATTAGCAGTATCTAACTCAGTACCCGTCTGCAGTACTTATTCAATAGCTATCTTCTGGATGAATGAATAATCCTTGCTCACTGGCTACTGTTTATTGTTGGAAGGTTTCAAACATGCCCTGTTACTTCTCCTAAACTTAACTATATGCTACCCCTTTTACCATGTGTATTAGTTTCCTGGGTCTTCCACAACAAAATGCCACAGATGGGGTGGCTTAAACAACAGAAATTTATTTTCCCACAGTTCTGGAGGCTAGAAGCATGAGATCAAGAAGATAGTAGGGTTGGTTTCACCTGAGGTCTCTCCGTGGTTTGCAGCTGGCTGTGTCCTCATATGGTTGTACCTAGGTCTCCATGTTTTCTGTGGTTTATTCTCTTCTTATAAGGACACCGGCCATACTGGACTAGAAGTTTCCCCCAACCCTTGCATCTGACCCCACTTTATCTTAATTACCTCTATGGGGGCCTTATTTCCAGATACAGTCATATTCTAAGATACTGGGATTTAGGGCTTCAACATATGAATTGGGAGGAGGGGACGCAATTCAGCCATAAAACAGAGTGGGAGTAGAGAGAAGCTGAAAATGACACTTGCTTTATTAATTTTCCCTTATATGTGGTAGAGTAGAAATTCTACCTCTGTCTGAAAATATGGGAATTGGGGAACTGGTATATTTTCTCTCTAGATACATCTCCCGCAAATGAGTGAAATGCAGAAGATGTTAGGAAATAAAGCTCCTTTTTAATGTTAGCATGTCCAGTAAATGCTCCTTTCAACATGCTTGCAAACTACCTCTAAAAAAAACTTCAACCTAATAATGCTTTGTGTCTATAATAGCCCACAGAAGTCTCCAAGTCTATGATGAAAAGATTATATATATATATATAATTTTTTTTATTATTTTTTTAATTTTATTTTTTTACAGTTCATAACTTTTATAAATAAAATAAATTAAATGTACAGTGAATAAGTTCTCTGAAATATTTCAATATTTCTGCAGGTTTAGTAACATCATAAAATACATTTCAACTAAAATTCACAAATCTAAAAACCTGTTAGGCATTTTTAGGCGTTTTAAGTTGGAAATGAAGACCAATGTTACCTCGTAATATGCCAATTACAAATAGTACTTCAAATAGCAAATACTACAGTTTGTCCCAAACTTTAAAAACTATTCATGAACTCAACACTGAACTATTGATGGCTATGAGAATTGTTTCCTAGCCTTTTTGAAAATTTCAACCCATTTACGTTTAAGGTAATTGTTGATAAGTACGATCCCGTAGCCATTTTCTTTATTGCTTTGGGTTCAAGTTTATACACTCTTTCTGTGTTTCCTGTCTATAGAAGATCCTTTAGCATTTGTTGGAGAGCTGGTTTGGTGATGCTGAATTCCCTCAGCTTTTGCTTGTCTGTAAAGCTTTTGATTTCTCCTTCATATCTGAATGAGATCCTTGCTGGGTATAGTAATCTGGGCTGTAGGGTATTTTCTTTCATCACTTGAAGTATGTCTTGCCACTCCCTTCTGGCCTGAAGAGTTTCTGTTGAAAGATCAGCTGTTATCCTTATGGGAATCCCCTTATGTGTTATTTGCTGCTTTTCCCTTGCTGCTTTTAATATTTGTTCTTTGTGTTTGATCTTTGTTAATTTGATTAATATGTGTCTTGGAGTATTTCGCCTTGGGTTTATCCTGTTGGGGACTCTCTGGGTTTCTTGGACTTGGGTGATTATTTCTTTCCCCATTTTAGGGAAGTTTTCAACTATTATCTCCTCAAGTATTCTCTCATGGTCTTTCTTTTTGTCTTCTTCTTCTGGGACTCCTATGATTCGAATGTTGGAGCGTTTAACATTGTCCCAGAGGTCTCTAATATTGTCCTCATTTCTTTTAATTCGTTTTTCTTTTTTCCTCTCTGTTTCATTTATTTCTACAATTCTATCTTCTAGTTCGCTTATCCTGTCTTCTGCCTCTGTTATTCTACTGTTTGTTCCCTCCAGAGTGTTTCTGATCTCATCTATTGCATTATTCATTGTATATTGACTCTTTTTTATTTCTTCTAAGTCCTTATTAAATCTTTCTTCCATCTTCTCAATCCTTTTCTCCAGGTTATTTATCTGTAACTCCATTTTGCTTTCAAGATTTTGAATCATTTTCACCATCAAAATTTGAAAATCTTTATCAGGTAAATTCCCTATATCTTCTTCTTTTGTTTGTGTTGGTGGGCAATTATCTTGTTCCTTTACTTGCTGGGTATTTCTCTGCCTCTTCATCTTGCTTATATTGCTTTGCTTGGGGTGGCCTTTCCCTCTTCTTGCAGTTTGTGGAGTTCTCTTTATTATGTAGTTTCTTCGCTGTGTGTGGGGTTGAACGGGTGACTTGTCCGGGTTCCCTGGCTAGGGAAGCATGTGTCGGTGTTCTGGTGGGTGGAGCTGGATTTCTTCTCTCTCCTTTAGAAGACAATGGGCTGTTTTTCTGGGAGCCTGATGTCCTCTGCCAGTATTCAGAAGTTGTTTTGTGGACTTTACTCCGTGTTCAAATGTTCTTTTGATGAATTTGTGGGGGAGAAAGTGGTCTTGCCGTCTTATCCCTCCGCCATCTTGTTCCTTCCTCCCCAGAACACTGGATTCTTATATTCCACTTGGTCGTGGAGTATCTCTTCCCAGCTGCTCCAGCAAGGCGCAGCCGCTGTACCTTACCTTGGACGAGGGGCATCTCCTCAAGGCCGCCCCTCCTGCTTTGAATGTGGATCAGCTCCTCTCGGCCCTCCGGTGCCCAAGCAGCCACCGCCTCCTTAACGTGGTACAGCTCCTCTTGGCCACCGCCCTAACCCTGGGCGCGGGGTAGCTCATCTCAGCCACGATTCTGCACGTGGTCGGTTGCGCTGGAGACGGGGGTCTCTCGCGTCTGCGCCTGCGCCGCCGGAGCCGGGCGTCTCCTATAATTTTTATAGTAAGATAAAAATGTCTTTTAGGTTGTGTGTTCCCTGAGAAATGTCCTACATATTCAGAAAACATTGATAGTTTCTTTATTTTATAATCGCTATATTAGTTTGAGTAAAAGTTTGACCTCCTGTTCTGATCTCTAGCTCAGAACTAGTACCTGATCAAGAAGTAAATTTCAATCAGATTTATTTGTTTTAATGGTTTGCTTCATGTAATTAAAACAGAAATTAGTATCTTGACATATATCGCTCCCATACCAGAAACTTAAAATATGTGTCATTGACTTCTATCGTTGGACAGCAGAAAACAAGGAAAAGTGGAATGGAAAGATATTGGAGACCTATGTTATGCACTAGCAAAGTATTTGTTAAAACTATTGGCTACAACAACCTGGAAGGCAGATATACTGAGTTTGCTAATCTAGAAAAAAGTTGTTAGAAAGAGCTAGAATCTTCGTGTGTTGTTCTTTGCTGCATTTGGCATGGCATTACAAGGATGAAATGAGCTCAGGAAAGAATAGGCTGATTTGTAAATATAAATGGCCTCCTAGGAATGTAAAGGCTAACTGCTTCTGTACTCTAAAATGTAGGTGAAAGACTTAGATTGTCAAAGTCCTAATAATGCTTAATTAAAGGGAAAAAATAACTTATTAGAGCAAACATAAAATTAAGGGTGTTGGGAATCCTATTTCTGGCATGACAGTGTGAGTAGCTTCTCAGATATTTTCCCCAGTAAAGTTAGTGAAAATTAAAACAATAAGACTAAATTCTCTGAAAATGACTCTATGGGACATATAGCAAATGAAGACATATTTATTGAAGATAATCTATTAAATTTGTTAAGAATTCTAAGACTGTGTGGTATTTGAATCAAGACCTGCAGACTCCCTCTGCCTCTAATCTCAAGGAGATACACACTTCATCTGATACTACTACAGCCAAGAGTACAGGGCTAACTTTACTTTCCTTTTTCCAGTGGGAGGGCTATCTTCCTGGGAGGGACAGGTCAGCAGCATTTCTTAACATGATCCAGTACCTCTTGTTGAGGTTAAGTTCTGGGTAAGCATGGCTAAATGGGTCCCCTGCATCTTTACAGCTTCCACTCATGGGATGGAGGCTCTACCTTGGGTGGTTCACCACTGAGAGCCTGAGCCCTGATCCACTTGCTCTGGCTCATGGGGTGGGAGTTTCCACACTGAGAGGCAAATTAAGGAGATTTAAAAAGCAGAGACATTACTTTGCCAACCAAGGTCCGTCTAGTCAAGGTTATGGTTTTTCCCGTGGTCATGTATGGATGTGAGAGGTGGACTGTGAAGAAAGCTGATCGCCAAAGAATTGATGCTTTTGAACTGTGGTGTTGGAGAAGACTCTTGAGAGTCCCTTGGACTGCAAGGAGATCCAACCAGTCCATCCTAAAGGAGATCAATCCTGGGTGTTCATTGGAGGGACTGATGCTAAAGCTGAAACTGCAATACTTTGGCCACCTCATGCGACGAGTTGACTCACTGGAAAAGACTCTGATGCTGGGAGCGATTGGGGGTAGGAGTAGAAGGGGACGACAGAGAATGAGGTGGCTGGATGGCATCACTGACTCGATGGACATGAGTTTGAGTGAACTCCGGGAGTTGGTGATGGACAGGGAGGCCTGGCGTGCTGTGGTTCATGGGGTCGCTAAGAGTTGGACACGACTGAGCGACTGAACTGAACTGAACTGAGAGCTGCTGCGGAGAAGGAAATGGCAACCCACTCCAGTGTTCTTGCCTGGAGAATCCCAGGGACGGGGGAGCCTGGTGGGCTTCCGTCTATGGGGTCACACAGAGTCAGACACGACTGAAGTGACTTAGCAGCAGCAACAGCAGAGCTGCTGCATTCCACTCGCCTCTTCTACTGAGTGCAAAACTCCTAAAATGGAGATGTTGGTTAGACAGAACATGTCTTTGTGTTCCCCACCCCACTGTATAGCTCAGAGGTTTATCTGGGGGTGGCATGGAAGGAGAAGCAAGCCTTGGAACTGATACCTCTAAATTTCCCCCAGAGCAATTGCATCTTGGAAAGTGAAGTCAAGAGGGCCTTAGAGAGCATCACTACAAACAAAGCTAGTGGAGGTGATGGAATTCCAATTGAGCTATTTCAAATCCTGAAAGATGATGCTATGAAAGTGCTGCACTCAATATGCCAGCAAATTTGGAAAACGGAGCAATGGCCACAGGACTGGAAAAGGTCAGTCTTCATTCCAATCCCAAAGAAAGGCAATGCCAAAGAATGCTCCAACTACCGCACAATTGCACTCATCTGACATGGCTCAGAGGTTAAAGCGTCTGCCTCCAATGCGGGAGACCCGGGTTCGATCCCTGGGTCGGGAATATCCCCTGGAGAAGGAAACGGTAACCCACTCCAGTATTCTTGCCTGGAGAATCCCATGGATGGAGAAGCCTGATAGGCTACAGTCCACGGGGTCGCAAAGAGTCGGACACGACTGAGTGACGGAACGGAGCGGACATGCTAGTAAAGTCATGCTCAAAATTCTCCAAGCCAGGCTTCAGTAATATGTGAACCGTGAAATTCCAGATGTTCAAGCAGGTTTTAGAAAAGGCAGAGGCACCAGAGATCAAATTGCCAGCATCCGCTGTAAAATGGAGAATGCAAGAGAGTTCCAGAAAAACATCTATTTCTGTTTCATTGACTATGCCAAGGCCTTTGACTGTGTGGATCACAACAAACTGTGGAATATTCTGAAAGAGATGGAATCCCAGACCACCTGACTTGCCTCTTGAGAAACTTGTATGCAGGTCAGGAAGCAACAGTCAGAACTGTACATGGAACAACAGACTGGTTCCAAATAGGAAAAGGAGTACGTCAAGACTGTATATTGTCACCTTGCTTATTTAGCTTATATGCAGAGTACATCATGAGGAACGCTGGGCTGGAAGAAGCACAAGCTGGAATCAAGATTGCTGGGAGAAATATCAATAACCTCAGATATGTAGGTGACACCACCCTTATGGCAGATAGTGAAGAGGAACTCAAAAGCCTCTTGATGAAAGTGAAAGAGGAGAGTGAAAAAGTTGGCTTGAAGCTCAACATTCAGAAAACGAAGATCATGGCATCTGGTCCCATCACTTCATGGAAAACAGATGGGGAAACAGTGGAAACTGTGTCAGACTTTATTTTTTTGGGCTCCAAAATCACTGCAGATGCTGATTGCAGCCAGGAAATTAAAAGACGCTTACTCCTTGGAAGGAAAGTTATGACCAACCTAGATAGCATATTAAAAAGCAGAGACATTACATTGCCAACCAAGGTCCGTCTAGTCAAGGCTATGGTTTTTTGTGGTCACGCATGGATGTGAGAGTTGGACTGTGAAGAAAGCTGATCGCCAAAGAATTGATGCTTTTGAACTGTGGTGCTGGAGAAGACTCTTGAGAGTCCCTTGTACCGCAAGGAGATCCAACCAGTCCATTCTGAGGGAGATCGATCCTGGGTGTTCATTGGAAGGACTGATGCTAAAGCTGAAACTGCAATACTTTGGCCACCTCATGCGATGCGTTGACTCACTGGAAAAGACTGGTGCTGGGAGGGATTGGGGGTGGGAGGAAACGGGAACAACAGAGAATGAGATGGCTGGATGGCATCACCGACTCGATGGACATGAGTTTGAGTGAACTCCGGGAGTTGGTGATGGACAGGGAGGCCTGGCGTGCTGTGATTCACGGGGTCGCAAAGAGTTGGACATGACTGAGCGACTGAACTGAATTGATAATGACAATGATGTATCAAATATAGAATATCTGAAAGAAAAATTTTAAAAATCACTAAATGAAAATTTGCAATAAAAATTTTTAATAATTGAAAATTTAAAATTACTAGAAGGGGTAGATAGTAGGTTTGAAACTAGAAGAAAATCTCGCAAGTTTTTATATTGATAGAGATTATGCAATCTGAAAAACAGAGAAAAAGAATGAAGGAAAATAAACAGTGCCTAAGAAAAATGTAGAACATTATTGGCATACCAACATATGCCTAGTGGAAGTATTTTAAGAAGGAGAGAGAGAGAATAGCAGAGTAAATATTTGAAGAAATATTGGCTAAAAATTTCCAGTATTTATTGAGAAACATTGGTTTACATATCCAGGAATCTCCATGTATCCCAAATAACATAAACACAAATAAATCTACAAACAGACACATCACAGTAAAAATTCTGAAAGCAAAGTAAGGAGAACATTTTGAAAGCTGCAAGAGAAAAATGACTTATTTACAAGGAAACCCCAATAAGATTTACAGCTGAATTCTCATCAGAAACAATGGAGGCTGGAAAGTAATGGAATTTCATATTCTATTCTTTCTCAAAATCAAGAGCTCCAAGAAAAAACCTGTTAACCTGGAATCCTATATCTAGCAAACCTATCTTTCAGAAATAAAGACAAAATAAAGACATTCCCAGATAAACAGAAACAGTATCTACCAGACCTGACTTGCAAGAAATACTAAACAGATTTCTTCAGACTGAAAGCAAGTAACCTCAGACAGAAGTTCAAATCTAAACAACAGTACAAATATATATTTATTCTCATTTATTTTCTTGACTGACTTTAAAAATTGTATAAAGCCATATGCACGTAAAGTGTTATTGGGTCTATAACGTAAAGAAATGTGATATATTTGTCAATATAGCACAAGGAGGTGGGTGGGAGCAAAGCTGTACTGGGTTACGGAAATGATTCCAGATGGTAACTTAAATTCATAGGAACAAATGAAGAGAACTAGAAATGATAAACAAGAAGGTTAAAACAGCAAAAGCTATTAATATATACTTGCTCTCCTTTCTCCATTTATCTTCTTTAAAATATATAAAATTATATAAAATATAATGTATTGTTGGGCTTATAAAATTTATAAATGTAATATATGTATCAAAATAATACCCCCAGAAAGAGAATATAGCTATATAGGAGTAACATTTCCATATCTCAAGGAAATTAAGTTAGTATAAATCTGTAGCTGCTTCTGATAAATTGAGGTATATTGCAACCCATAAAGCAATCAGTTCAGTTCAATTCAGCTCAATCGCTCAGTCGTGTCCGACTCTTTGCAACCCCTTGAATCACAGCACGCCAGGCCTCCCTGTCCATCACCAACTCCCGGAGTTCACTCAAACTCAAGCAATACTTAAAGAAATAACAGAAAAAAAAATAATTTAAAAAGTAGTTAAATTAAAGTGACATCAAAAGGATAAGCAACAACAAAACAAATAGATAACTTTAGACTTCATCAAAATGAACTTTCCAGAAAGTGAAGACAAACTACAGAACAGGAAAAAAAAAATTGCGAATCATATATGATAAGGAGTATGTATCTAGAAAAATAAACTGGTTCAAAATTGGGAAAGGAGTATGACAAGGCTGCATATTGTCATCCTGTTTATTTAACTTACACTCTGTGTACATCATGTGAAATGCTGGGTTGGATGAGTCAAAAACTAGAATCAAGATTGCTGGGAGAAATATCAACAATGTCAGATATGCAGATGATACCACTCTAATGGCAAAAAGTGAAGAGGAACTAAAAAGCTTCTTGATGAGGATGAAAGAGGAAAGTGAAAAAGCTGGCTTAAGACTCAGCATTCAAAAAACTAAGATCATGGCATTTAGTCCTATCACTTCATGACAAATGGAAAGGAAAAAGTGGAAACAGTGACAGTTTTATACTGTGGATGGTGACTGCAGCCATAAACTTAAAAAATGTTTGCTCCTTGGAAGAAAGCTATGACAAACCTAGACAGAGTATTAAAAAGCAGAGACATCACTTTGCTGACAAAGGTCCATATAGTCAAAGCTTTGGTTTTTCAGTAGTTCACGTGCAGATGTGAGAGTTGGACCATAAAGAAGGCTGAGCACTGAAGAATTGATGCTTTCAAATTGTGGTGCTGGAGAAGACTCTTGAGAGTCCTTTGCACAGCAAGGAGATCAAACCAGTCAATCCTAAAGGAGATCAACCCTGAATATTCATTGAAAGGAGTGATGCTGAAGCTGAAGCTCCGATACTTTGGCCACCTGATGCGAAGAATTGACTCATTGGAAAAGACCCTGATGCTGGGAAAGGTTAAAAGCAAAAGGATAAAGAGGTGCAAGAGGATGAAATGGTTAGATAGCATTACCAACTCAATGAACATGAATTTGAGCAAACTCTGGGAGACAGTGAAGGACAGGGGAGCCTGGCCTGTTGCAGTCCATGGGTTCCAAAGAGTTGGACGTGACTTAGAGACTGAACATCAACAACAATCTGGAATATATAAGACTCTTACAACTCTATAATAAAAAGACCTCAACTGAAAAATTGTCAAAGGAGCCAAATAGACATTCTCCAAAGAAATATGCAAATAGCCAATAACCATACAAAAATGCTTGGTATCATAAGTCATCAGAGAAACAAATCAAAACCACAATGAGCTACCACTTCACACTCGGTAGAATGGCTATAATCAAAAAGCCAGATAATAATTGTTGGTGAAGATGTGCAGAGATTGGAATACTAATGCACTCTTCATGCCAATATAAATTGGTACAGCTACTTTGGAAAACTGTCTGGAAGTTCCTTAAATAGCTAAATATAGAGTTACATATTACCCAATATTTCTAATGACAAGAAGTGAAAGCATATGTCCACAGAATAAGGTGTACATTAATATTTATGGTACCATTATTTATAATAGCCAAAAGGTAGAAACAGTTCAAACATTTAACAGCTGCTGGATGGATAAGCACATATGATATAACTCTGCTGTGGAATACTATTCAACCAGAAAAATGAATGAATAAAGTACTGATATGTGCTTCAAAGTAGCCTTGAAAAATATTGTACTAGGTGAGAGACGTCAATCACAAAGACTGCATATACTCTCATTTTTATGAAATATGCAGAGTAGGTTAATAGAGACAGAAAGTAGTAATTAACTTGGAGCCAGAGGGATGGAGTTAGTAATGGTACCTAGAGAGAATGAGGTTTCTTTGTGAGGTGATGGAAATGTTCTAAAGTTGTGATGAGGTTGCACATATTTGTAAATATACTAAACACCAATCAATTTACTTTAAATGGATGAATAGAATGACATTTGAGTTATATCTCAAATATATATCTTAAAATAAATAAGTGGGTTGCCTTCCATTAAAGCTTGTTGCTTTGTTTTATTTAGTTCAGTCGCTCAGTCGTGTCCAACTCTTTGTGACCCCTTGAATCACAGCACGCCAGACCTCCCTGCCCATCACCAACTCCCGGAGTTCACTCAAACTCATGTCTATAGAGTTGGTGATGCCATCCAGCCACCTCATTCTCTGTCGTCCCCTTCTCCTCCCGCCTCCAATCACTCCCAGCATCAGAGTCTTTTCCAGTGAGTCAACTTATCGCATGAGGTGGCCAAAGTATTGGAGTTTCAGCTTTAGCATCAGTCCTTCCAATGAACACCCAGGACTGATCTTTAGAATGGACTGGTTGGATCTCCTTGCAGTCCAAGGGACTCTCAAGAGTCTTCTCCAGCACCACAGTTCAAAAGCATCAATTCTTTGGCACTCAGCTTTCTTCACAGTCCAACTTTCACATCCATACATGACCACGGGAAAAACCATAGCCTTGACTAGATGGACCTTGGTTGGCAAAGTAATGTCTCTGCTTTTTAATATGCTATCTAGATTGGTCATAATTTTCCTTCCAAGGAGTAAGCGTCTTTTAATTTCATGGCTGCAGTCAGCATCTGCAGTGATTTTGGAGCCCAAAAAAGTAAAGTCTGACACTGCTTCCACTTTTTCTCCATCTATTTCCCATGAAGTGATGGGACCAGATGCCATGTTTTAGATGATCCAGATTCATTGCCATTACATTGAGAGAGAAGCATGAGAAGTAGAGGCAAAATGAGTTAAGAAACAGACAAAAGATTAAATAAACAAAATCATAAAGAAGCCCAAGCCATAAATTGGAAAGAAAATTTAAGTGATTATTACTGACTCAGGGAACTGACTGGAACCAAAGAGATTTGAAGGCAACAAGATTTTAAGGGGACTGTATTGCTAATAAAACAAAAAGTCTGGCCTTGCAAAACTGTGATTATAAAACAACCCTCAGTTTCCAAAACTTAGATTAGCCTGAAGTGGAGAGTAGCGATTTTGACCTCTGAGTGTATTTTTCAGTGCTCACTTCAGATACAGTGATGACTCTGCAGCCACAGTCATGGAGAACAATGGGCAGAGTAGCTTCTCCTAGAGAGTTATGAATGGTGACTTTACCAAGCCTACCCAGCAATGTTTCATCATTGCTATGGATCTGTGATTACTCTCTGCTCTTTTCCTTTCTTCATAACTGGAGTCTTTATTGGAGTCATTTCTACTCTGCCATTGATGCAGAGGTGTATATGGGGATGAAGAAGGATGTGTCTTCTTGGTTCATAGCTCATAGAACCACAAGAAACCACTTCAAGTTTGAATAGAGAGAAATGCAATAATGCGGTGGCTCCTGGTCTTTACATGGATTATCTTTTTCCAGGATATTATTAAATGTGTTACATGTGTAGGAAGAAGGATGAAAATGTTTATAGTGATCAGAAAGGCAGACAATGACAGAAATTGCTAGCTGTTCAAGAATAAAAGGTACTCCATAGGTTTTTCTTCTTCGTAATCACACAACTACAACATTTTCCAGCATTTTATGTTTAATTATGATCATGTGATATGTGATAAAGTATAACCAATAGAATGTGGGTAGAAGAGAATGTGAATCCTATTCAGACCTTACCGATTAAAAATCATGCATTAAAAATCACTGCAAGCTCTTTTCCTTTTTTTTTTGCCCCTTCCCTACTGGCTAGAAGGAAGATGACCCTCATGGTGACCTTAGAAGCTGTATATAAAACATGACAGTGCCCCATCAGTCTATGCCCTTGAGTGACTACATGAGGAGGGCCCTATCAATGTTTTTCTACTCGTCAAAGTCTCTCAGTCATGTCCAACTCTTTACGATCTGATGCACTATACAGTCCATGGAATTTTCCAGGCCAGAATACTGGAGTGGGTAGCCTTTCCCTTCTCCAGGGGATCTTCCAACCCAGGGATTGAACTCAGGTCTCCTGCATTGCAGGCGGATTCTTTACCAGCTGAGTCACAAGGAAAGCCCTTTCTACTCAGTACCATTATTTAAATAACAAAATGTTCCTTGAATTTGTATCATTACACAATTTGTCTTTTTTTTTTTTTTAAAGCAATTACCCTCCACTGACTAATATGTCTCATCACTGCGTTTCCTGTACCTGCTGAGTTCAATAAATTGTGCTCACTGGGTATTCCTTTTTGTTAATTGAGTCATGCATAATCTAAGTTGTGGTTTCAATGACCACTCAGACTTCTTACATTCTGTTCAAGGTGAGTTTTCCCCTCAAGTTTTCTTTCTCTCCTTGTATTTGATCTTATTGGTAGTTTTATTCCTGTAAATTTTGGTCATGCATGGTAAATCTGCAATATGGTTTTAAATAAAATGGGAAACATGAGGAATCTGCTCTGAAGTTAAATCAGAGGGAATGTATACTGGGTAAATATGTACTATGGCTATTCTATGTATTTTGAAACATTTTTTTTTTTTAAATAAATCTACATTAGGGGTTGCCTTTGTTTTTTGTGCTCTGAAAAGAATAAAATTCATTTAAATCTGTAGTAGTCAAGCTGAATTTTTAGAACTTCTTAAAACTAATTTGGAGTACCATTCATAAAAGTTGATTATTAACTACAGAACCAATGGCAGTAATGCCCAACATTTTGGACTGACCATGATCATGTAGCCTATTCATGGCTTTAATTTTGTTCATGTATCACTGTGGTAGTAGTGATTTTTTCTTTCTTTTCACCTTACATGTTGAGGGGATTTTCTAGAAAGTAGCATATTAAAAAAAAACCTGAAGAGTTACTAATTTAAATAATTTATTTTTCAATCAGGGACATCAGTTTGAGGATTAATACACTGCATTCATTTTCTCCTTTTAAGAAACCTGGAACAAACAGGCTTGCACGGTGTATATATAATTCGTTTAGGTGCTAAAATTTGAGCCTACATTTGTAAGAGAAAATTTCAAATGAGCCATAATTAATATGTCACTTTAGGAGGAGCAGTGGGATGAGGGGGTGGAAGTAAATGGATCTACCTGAGGTTCTTGCAGTGTATGTGTGGAAAGGAGAAATTAGTTAACGCACAAAGAAAAGACCAGATTTGCAAACTAATTTCTTTGAGTTCATGCCAAAGTAAATAGGTATATCTGTGGATATCTCCTCCTGGAGGTGTGGAAAGTATAGGTTAAGTGTGATGGACTGCAGCCCATTTCATGAGAGGAAGTTTGGAATGCATTAATCTGGAAGGCCAGTCTTGTTTCTCTCAGTTCCAGTCATTTACTGGGTGAAATATAAAAAGGTATTCAGCAATTTCAGTTTCCTCTTGAATATGGAGAACCAACAGCAGTCCCTTTCTACCTTGCCTATTAATATGAAGTGATATATGGAAAGCAGAAATATGGTCCAAACATGTATCACACTTGATACTTTTACCTGTGTTTCATGATATTTTGACACCAGTATCACTGTCATAGAAATTTAGTGTTTCAGTATGAGTAAAATGGCTCTTGAGGGGGTATTCTTTCAAACTGATTGTCAAGTATGTCAGTGAAATTTGGTGAATTTAGTTCTTTCCATATACACAGATCAGGAAGGGCTTCCATTCTGTCACTGTGGTGAAACTTGTCTGGTTGACTCCAAAGAGAAAGCACTACTTTTTGGACTTCTGGTTGATTTCAGGACCATCAGTAAAGGATCACAAAGAGCCTTCTTTCTTTCTCATGCTTGGCTCTGAGAATTTCCCTCATACATTTCTTTCCTATCCAAAACTATTACTGAATACACTTTGGCCGAATAATCAATCCGAAAAGAAAAAAAAGATGAGCCCTTTGAGGAATACTACTTGATACTGTCTGGCAAATGATACATTTTCTAGCTAATCCCATAATCTAATTGCCGTGGCTTTTCAGATAATGTGAGAGCTTTGAGGTGAAAAAGATTGGAGCTGAAAATCAGGAGGCTTACCATTCTTGGTGATTACCTCCTTATGGAGGGTTGTGCCCATTGAGGCACCCTTTTCGAGAGGGACATTGAAGAACAGTGGGCCTAAGGAAAAGAGAACAGGTAGTGAGAGGACTTGGCAACGTATCCTTCCAAGGACTGAACTACAATTGAGAATGTTCAGTGTGAAATTAGATGCTTTACAAAAGGCATAATAGTACAGTGCTAGAAGGAAATGGCAACCCACTCCAGTGTTCTTGCCTAGAGAATCCCAGGGACGGGGGAGCCTGGTGGGCTGCCATCTGTGGGGTTGCACAGAGTCGGACACGACTGAAGCGACATAGCAGCAGCAGCAGTGTAATATACTAGAGAAGAAAATCAGAAGACGACAATAAAAAAGGTGAAGACAAGACAGAACAAGAGGATATAATCTGTAGAAGTGAAATTTGGTTGAAGATAATAGAAATAAACTTTCTAATATCTGACATTGCTAAATTGTAGTGTTGAGGTCCCGATCACTGAAATTATTCTAAATGATATTGTTGATGTTGTTGTTTAGTCACTAAGTTGCGCCCGACTCTTTTGCTATCCCATGAACTGTAAGCCTCCAGGCAACAATGTCTATGGGGTTTTTCAGGCAGGCAAGAATACTGGAGTGGTTCACCATTTCCTTCTCCACTGGATAATTTTAGTAGTTCACTTATTAAATGTTTGAAAATACTGGGAAGAAAGTTTAATTACTTGAGTTACTTGAGTAAAATTAAGAGGGCAGATTCAGGAATTAGAGGAACTGGAATTCCATTCTGGGGTCCATCATCTTTGATATTAAATATCAAAGATGCTTTTGATATTTAATATGTTCAAGCTTAATTTTTTCATGTGTAAAATGTAAATGATCACAGTATTCACAAGATAGGGTTACTTTACATATTAAATAAGGTAAGTATTTAGTACTGTCCTGCAAAATAGGAGGTGATCAAAAAATAAATAGTAGTCATTTATTTTTATTATTAATTATTACTATATGTCTTGCAATCTGAAGAATTGTGTATGATGATATTGTAATAAAAATGTAGCCACAAATTTTTCCTGTAGAAGAACATCATAATAAAGGTAATACTTTGACGTTTTTCAGTAGTTAGAAATGTTGCAAAAAGTGGTTATTAATAAATCATTATAGTTTGCATCTTATTTATAAGATTGTCATTAATATTATGCTACATAAATGCTAGGGATGAACATAATGGAGACTATCTGGGGGAAAATCAATTCACTTTTCTTCCTTTAAACAACATGTCAGAAATTTGTGTGTATGTAGAGACTTCCTTTACTCTACACTCTAGTTTTTTTCTCTAGGAAACTCTGTTTTATGACAGTGGAATGTTAGGAATTAATTATGTTGTCAGTTACCTGTTCAACATTAACAAGTCACTGAAAGTTTGAGAAAGAAATTAAATGGACACAGAATTTTGTTGTGATTGGTGTTGTGAAGGTTTAAAATCTCAACTTGTCAAAAATTGGAACACGTAGCTTGAAAGTTTAGGCAAAAAATAACTAAAAAGTTATCCAGGAGAAAATCATAATAGCCTTAAGTGTCTAATGAATTTAACACCATTCAGTGTGTATTCACATCAACAGGTTTAATTTTTTAGGAATTTGCAATTTGTTTTTTTTTTTTATGTAATTAATTTATTTTTTATTGGAGGCAAATTATTTTACAATATTATATTGATTGGTTTTGCCATATATTGACATGAATTCACCCCGGGTTTACATAAGTTCCCCCTCCTGAACCCCCCTCCCACCTCCCTCCTCCCTTTATCCTCCCTCTGGGTCATCCCCGCATGCCAGCCCCGAGCATCCTATAACATGCATTGACCCTGAACTAGTGATTCGTTTCACATATGACAACATACGTGTTTCAATGCCATTCTCCCAAATCATCCCACCCTCACCCTCTCCCATAGAGTCCCAACGACTGATCTATACATCTGTGTCTCTTTTGCTGTCTCGTATACAGGGTTATCATTTGCATCTTCCTAAATTCCATATATATGCGTTAGTATACTGTATTGGTGTTTTTCTTTCTGGCTTACTTCACTCTGTATAATAGGCTCCAGTTTCATCCACCTCATTAGAACTGATTCAAATGTATTCTTTTTAATGGCTGAATAATACTCCATTGTGTATATGTACCAAAGCTTTCTTATCCATTCATCTGCAGATGGACATCTAGGTTGCTTCCATGTCCTGGCTATTATAAACAGTGCTGCAATGAACATTGGAGTACACGTGTCTCTTTCAATTCTGGTTTCCTCGGTGTGTATGCCCAGGAGTGCGATTGCTGGATCATATGGCAGTTCTATTTCCAATTTTTTGAGGAATCTCCACACTGTTCTCCATAGTGGCTGTACTAGTTTGCATTCCCACCAACAGTGTAAGAGGGTTCCTTTCTCTCCACATCCTCTCCAGCATTTATTGCATGTAGACGTTTGGATAGCAGCCATTCGGACTGGTGTGAAATGGTATCTCATTGTGGTTTTGATTTGCATCTCTCTGATTATGAGGGATGTTGAGCATTTTTTCATGTGTTTATTAGCCATCTTTATGTCTTCTTTGGAGAAATGTCTGTTTAGTTCTTTGGCCCATTTTTTGATTGAGTCATTTATTTTTCTGGAATTGAGCTGCAGGAGCTGCTTGTATAATTTGGAGATTAATCCTTTATCAGTTGCTTCATTTGCTATTATTTTCTCCCATTCTGAAGGCTGTCTTTTCACCTTGCTTATAGTTTCCTTTGCTGTGCAGAAGCTTTTGATTTTAATTAGGTCCCATTTGTTTATTTTTGCTTTCATTTCCAATATTTTGGGAGGTGGGTCTTGGAGGATTCTGCTGTGATTTATGTCGGAGAGTGTTTTGCCTACGTTCTCCTCTAGGAGTTTTATAGTTTCTGGTCTTACATTTAGCTCTCTAATCCATTTTGAGTTTATTTTGGTGTATGGTGTTAGGAAGTGTTCTAGTTTCATTCTTTTACAAGTGGATGACCAGTTTTCCCAGCACCACTTGTTAAAGAGACTGTCTTTTCTCCATTTTATATTCTTGCCTCCTTTGTCAAAGATGAGGTGTCCATAGATGCGTGGATTTATCTCTGGGCTTTCTATTTTGTTCCATTGATCTATATTTCTGTCTTTATGCCAGTACCATACTGTCTTGATGACTGTGGCTTTGTAGTAGAGCCTGAAGTCCGGCAGGTTAATTCCCCCAGTTCCATTTTTCTTCCTCAAGATTGCTTTGGCTATTCGAGGTTTTTTGTATTTCCATACAAATTGTGAGATTATTTGTTCTAGTTCTGTGAAAAATATCTTTGGTAGCTTGATAGGGATTGCATTGAATGTATAAATTATTTTGGGTAGTATACTCATTTTTACAATATTTATTCTTCCAATCCATGAACATGGTATATTTCTCCATCTATTAGTGTCCTCTTTGATTGCTTTCAGTAGTGTTTTATAGTTTTCTATGTACAAGTCTTTTGTTTCCTTAGGTAGATATATTCCTAAGTATTTAATTCTTTTCGTTGCAACAGTGAATGGAATAGTTTCCTTAATTTCTCTTTCTATTTTCTCATTATTAGTGTATAGGAATGCAAGGGATTTCTGTGTGTTGACTTTATATCCTGCAACGTTACTGTAATCATTGATTAGCTCTAGTAGTTTTCTGGTAGAGTCTCTAGGGTTTTCTGTGTAGAGGATCATGTCATCAGCGAACAGTGAAAGTTTTACTTCTTCTTTTCCAATTTGTATTCCTTTTATGTCTTTTTCTGCTCTGATTGCTGTAGCCAAAACTTCCAGAACTATGTTGAATAGTAGTGGTGAGAGTGGGCACCCTTGTCTTGTTCCTGACTTGAGGGGAAATGCTTTCAGTTTTTCACCATTGAGGATAATGTTTGCTGTGGGTTTGTCATATATAGCTTTTATTATGTTGAGGTATGTCCCTTCTATTCCCACTTTCTGGAGGGTTTTTATCATAAATGGATGTTGAATTTTGTCGAAGGCTTTCTCTGCATCTATTGAGATAATCATATGATTTTTATTTTTCAGTTTGTTAATGTGGTGTGTTACGTTGACTGATTTGCGGATATTGAAGAATCCTTGCATTCCTGGGATAAAGCCCACTTGGTCATGATGTATGATCTTCTTAATATGCTGTTGGATTCTGATTGCTAGAATTTTGTTAAGGATTTTTGCATCTATGTTCATCAGTGATATTGGCCTGTAGTTTTCTTTTTTTGTGGGGTCTTTACCAGGTTTTGGGATTAGGGTGATGGTGGCCTCATAGAATGAGTTTGGAAGTTTCCCTTCCTCAGCAATTTTCTGGAAGAGTTTGAATAGAATAGGTGTTAGCTCTTCTCTAAATTTTTGGTAGAATTCAGCTGTGAAGCCGTCTGGACCTGGGCTTTTGTTTGCTGGGAGATTTTTGATTACAGTTTCAATTTCCGTGCTTGTGATGGGTCTGTTCAGATTTTCTATTTCTTCCTGGTTCAGTTGTGGAAAGTTGTATTTTTCTAGGAATTTGTCCATTTCTTCCAGGTTATTCATTTTATTGCCATATAATTCCTGATAGTATTCTCTAATAATCCTTTGTATTTCTGTGTTGTCAGTTGTGATCTCTCCATTTTCATTTCTAATTTTATTGATTTGGTTCTTCTCCCTTTGTTTCTTGATAAGTCTGGCTAGTGGTTTGTCAATTTTATTTACCTTCTCAAAGAACCAGCTTTTGGCTTTGTTGATTTTTGCTATAGTCTCTTTTGTTTCTTTTGCATTTATCTCTGCCCTAATGTTTACAATTTCTTTCCTTCTACTGACCCTGGGGTTCTTCATTTCTTCCTTTTCTAGTTGCTTTAGGTGTAGAGTTTGGTTATTTAGTTGACTTTTTTCTTGTTTCTTGAGGTGTGCCTGTATTGCTATGAACTTCCCCCTTAGCACTGCTTTTACAGTGTCCCAGAGGTTTTGGGTTGTTGTGTTTTCATTTTCATTCATTTCTATGCATATTTTGATTTCTCTTTTGATTTCTTCTATGATTTGTTCATTGTTCAGCAGCGTGTTGTTCAGCCTCCATATGTTGGCATGTTTAATAGTTTTTCTCCCATAATTGAGATCTAATTTTACTGCATTGTGGTCAGAAAAGATGCATGGAATGATTTCAACTTTTTTGAATTTACCAAGGCTAGATTTATGGCCCAGGATGTGATTATCCTGGAAAAGGTTCCATGTGTACTTGAGAAAAAGGTGAAATTCATTGTTTTGGGGTGAAATGTCCTATAGATATCAATTAGGTCTAACTGGTCTATTGTATCATTTAAAGATTGTGTTTCCTTGTTAATTTTCTGTTTAGTTGATCTATCCATAGATGTAAGTGGGGTATTAAAATCTCCCACTATTATTGCATTATTGTTAATTTCCCCTTTCATACTTGTTAGTAATTGTCTTACATATTGCGGTGCTCCTATGTTGGGTGCATAAATATTTATAATTGTTATATCTTCATCTTGGATTGATCCTTTGATCATTATGTAGTTTCCTTCTTTGTCTCTTTTCACAGCCTTTGTTTTAAAGTCTATTTTATCTGATATGAGTATTGCTACTCCTGCTTTCTTTTGGTCTCTATTTGCATGGAATATCTTTTTCCAGCCCTTCACTTTCAGTCTGTATGTGTCCCTCGTTTTGAGGTGGGTCTCTTGCAGACAACATATATGGGGGTCTTGTTTTTGTATCCATTCAGCCAGCCTTTGTCTTTTGGCTGGGGCATTCAACCCATTTACGTTTAAGGTAATTATTGATAAATACGATCCCGTAGCCATTTTCTTTATTGCTTTGGGTTCGAGTTTATACACCCTTTCTGTGTTTCCTGTCTAGAAAAGATCCTTTAGCATTTGTTGGAGAGCTGATTTGGTAATGCTGAATTCTCTCAGCTTTTGCTTGTCTGTAAAGCTTTTGATTTCTCCTTCATATTTGAATGAGATCCTTGCTGGGTACAGTAGTCTGGGCTGTAGGTTATTTTCTTTCATCACTTTAAGTATGTCTTGCCATTCCCTCCTGGCCTGAAGAGTTTCTGTTGAAAGATCAGCTGTTATCCTTATGGGAATCCCCTTGTGTGTTATTTGCTGTTTTTCCCTTGCTGCTTTTAATATTTGTTCTTTGTGTTTGATCTTTGTTAATTTGATTAATATGTGTCTAGGAGTATTTCGCCTTGGGTTTATCCTGTTGGGGACTCTCTGGGTTTCTTGGACTTGGGTGATTATTTCTTTCCCTATTTTAGGGAAGTTTTCAACTATTATCTCCTCAAGTACTCTTTCATGGTCTTTCTTTTTGTCTTCTTCTTCTGGGATTCCTATGATTCGAATGTTGGAGCGTTTAACATTGTCCCAGAGGTCTCTAATATTGTTCTCATTTCTTTTAATTTGTTTTTCTTTTTTCCTCTCTGTTTCATTTATTTCTACAATTCTATCTTCTAGCTCGCTTATCCTGTCTTCTGCCTCTGTTATTCTACTGTTTGTTCCCTCCAGAGTGTTTCTGATCTCATCTATTGTATTATTCATAGTATATTGACTCTTTTTTATTTCCTCTAAGTCCTTATTAAACCTTTCTTCCATCTTCTCAATCCTTTTCTCCAGGTTATTTATCTGTAACTCCATTTTGCTTTCAAGATTTTGAATCATTTTCACCACCAAAATTCTAAATTCTTTTTCATGTAGATTCCCTATATCTTCCTCTTTTGTTTGTGTTGGTGGGCATTTATCTTGTTCCTTTACTTGCTGGGTATTTCTCTGCTTCTTCATCTTGCTTATAATGCTTTGCTTGGGGTGGCCTTTCCCTTTTCTGGCCGTTTGTGGAGTTCTCTTTATTATATAGTTTCCTTGCTGTGTGTGGGGTTGGACAGGTGACTTGTCAAGGTTCCCTGGTTATGGAAGCCTGTGTCGGTGTTCTGGTGGGTGGAGCTGGATTTGTTCTCTCTGGAGTGCAATGAAGTGTCCAGTAATGAGTTATGAGATGTCAGTGGGTTTGGAGTGACTTTGGGTAGCCTGTATATTGAAGCTCAGGGCTAGTTTCCTGTGTTACTGGAGAATTTGCGTGGTATGTCTTGCTCTGGAACTTGTTGACCCTTGGGTTTAGCGTAGGTATGGAGACGTTTGATGAGCTCCTTTCAATTAATGTTCCCTGGAGTCAGGACTTCTCTGGTGTTCTCAGGATTCGGGCTTAAGCCTCTTGCCTCTGGTTTTTGGTCTTATTCTTGGAGTAGTCTCTAGACGTCTCTATCTGTCATTTCCAAGGTGGTTCCCTCTGTTTTAGCTTCTGTCTGCTGGTCTCTTCAGTGTCTAATTTCCGCCCTGATACTAGGGGGTGGGTGGACACTTTTTAAGGCTCAATTGTTCAGTCCTGTTCTGGGAAGGGAGGAACGCTGCAGTCGATTATCTCTGGCATCTGTGGGGAGTGCTCGCAGCGTCTCAGCCACACTGGGTTTGCCCCCCGCTCACAGCACGTATGCTGTCCCAGTCTACACTGCACAGGCTCTAGGTTGCTCTGCTGGGAACTGTCCGAGGCCGGCGCCGGGTTGTATGCACTTCCCAGGTCTGAGCGGCTCAAGTTCAGGTTCTCAGGTACTCCACAAAGGCGCAGACTTGGTTGGGCCTGCGTTTTGTGCCTTCCCTGGTCTGAGCAGCTCAGGGGACCAGGTGTTTGGCGAGCGCGGTCTCTGCGACTTATCGCCTCCCCAGTCCCCCCCACTCAGTTTTCTGGGTGTACAACCGGCGCACCTTCTCAGGGGGATATCGACCGGCCCGAGCCCAAGAAGTCCTGATTAGCAACAAGCCTGTCTGCAGTTTGTATCGGATGTCTTTCTGGGGCCGCGGTTGCCCGCTCCGGCTCTGGCTGCGCTCCCTGCCTGTCTCGGCGGGGGATGGGGGATGGGCCGACCGCAGCCGGCTCACTCTGCTCAGTCCTTTATTCTGTGAGCGGGGCTGGCCGAGTCATAGGTTAGAGCTTTCCGCCTTTTCGTGGGGAAGCTATCCCACAGTCTGCTTTGCTCTCCCCAGTTCTCTCAAATTGTTCTCGCGGCATTCAAGCCCAGTCCTCTCTCTAAGCAGTTCGGCCGGCTCCTCCCTGCCCAGCCCCCGCTGCTAATGGCGTCTGCAGGCGTCTGCGCTGCTTCTCCGCTGGGAGTTACCGTTTGGCAGGTAGTCTGTGGGTTTTAAAAAAAATCTTAAAAAAAAAGAGGGTTATGTGGCCCTCTGAGCTTCCAAGGCTCGCCACAGATTCGCCAGTGAGAGTGTTTCCTGGTGTTTGGAAACTTCTCTCTTTTTAAAGCCTCCCTTCCCGGGACGGAGCTCCGTCCTTACTTCTTTTGTCTCGCTTTTTATCTTTTATGTTTTTTCCTACCTCCTTTCGAAGACAATGGGCTGCTTTTCTGGGTGCCTGATGTCCTCTGCCAGCATTCAGAAGTTGTTTTGTGGACTTTACTCACGTTCAAATGTTCTTTTGATGAATTTGTGGAGGAGAGAGTGGTCTCGCCGTCCTATTCCTCCGCCATCTTGTTCTGTCTCTGCAATTTGTGATATAGGAGTTGCAATTTCTGTGAGCTCATTGAAAAATCTTTCTATGTTCTGATTTATTCCCTTCTCTTTTCATAAATTTCAGTGTTACAAAACTGTTAGTCATAAAAAGGCATTTATAGTTTGATATAATTTTCCTTCCTTTTATTTTCTTTAAAAATGCAGTTATAAAAGTAATAAAACACTTCCTTCTGTAAATCTTCAATATTTTTTCCTAAGGGAAGATTAATTTGTAAATATGATAATGGATTTGTAAAATATTAAACTTTCCCAAGAAAAATTATATTAACTTTATATGAATGAACACATCTAGCTTATTCAATTTATAAACTAATGGCTAAAAATCCCAAAACTGTTTCCTACTATGTGTCTTGTAACTGAAATGACTGCAGGCACAGCCATGAACATGGCATTTCACAGCAAATTTATTGGATGAAAAATTCTTTTAGTCCTTTTATTGAGTTTTCCTCATTTAGCTGTATTTGGATTCTAGCTAATAAAATGCAATTTTTCTTACAAAAAGGTGAAAAAGTAAACACAAGGTCAAAATAATAGAAGCAATTTCTAAACAGAAAGTAGATTGAAAAGAACAAATGCTTAGTTTAAATGTGATATTAGTAGTAAGGAGTCGGTGATGGAGATACTTTCACATTGTCAGTGGGTGACTTCTTAGGTTAGGCAATGAGCTAAGGACTCAGTGATTCACCTACACAGCTATTATGGATTGACTCTGATATTTTTAATATTATTTTTTAAATTAAATCTTTACATTTTAATTTAAAATCTACCCAACCCTCCGGGACCCCCTAATGAAGCTTTGTGAAAGTGAAAGTCACTGAGACTCTTTGAGACCCTATGGACTGTAGCCTGCCAGGCTCCTCCATCCATGGAATTCCCCAGTCAAGAATACTGGAATGGGTTGCCATTCCCTTCTCCAGGGGATCTTCCTGACCCAGGGATTGAACCCATGTCTCCTGCCTTGCAGGCAGATTCTTTACCATCTGAGCCACCAGGGAAGTCCGTATGAAGGTATAGTCTGTAGCTACTGGGGTATTGAGAAAGGTTTCCATGGAGGTGGTTAGATTGTAGGATCTTCTGTGACTTCTACTTATTTATTTTTAATTTTATTGGAATATAGTTGCTTTATGGGCTTCCCAGGTGGCTCAGTGGTAAAGAATCTGCCTGCCAATGTAGGAGCCACACTAGCACAAGTTTGATCCCTGGATTTGGAAGATTTACCTGGAGGAGGAAATGGAAACCCACTCCAGTATTCTTGCCTGGATAATCCCATGGACAGAGGAGCCTGGCAGGCTACAGTCCATGGGGTCACAAAGATTCAGACATGACTGAGCGACTGAGCATGCACACATAGTTGCTTTATAATGGTGTGTTACTCTCTGCAATACAGGAAAGTGAATCAGCCATATATATATATATATATGTCCCCTATCTTTTGGACTTTCTTCCCACTTAGGTCACCATGGATCACTGAGTAGAGTTCCCTGTACTATACTATAGGTTCTCATTAGTTATCTATTTTATACATTACTGTTGTTTAGTGGTTCTGCTGCTGCTGCTGCTAAGTGGCTTCAATCTTGTCCGACTCTGTGTGATCCCATAGACGGCAGCCCACCAGGCTCTGCCATCCCTGGGATTCTCCAGGTAAGATCACTGGAGTGGGTTGCCAGTTGTGTCCAGTTCTTTGTGACCCCATGAACTATAACCCTCCAGGCTCCTCTGTTCATGGGATTTTCTGGGCAAGAATACTGGAGTAGGTTGCCATTTCCTTCTTCATGTAATCTTCCCGACCCAGGAATCGAACCCACACCTTCTGCCTTGCAGGCAATTTCTTTACCACTGAGCCACCAGGGAAGCCCATTTCATACACAGCCCTGTATATATGCCTATCCTAATCTACCAGTAATCTCACCCTCCCCTTTCCCCATATTACGTATGAGAAATTTAGTTCCTCCTGATCCTGGTTGTTTCTTTATTACTCATTTTCACCAGCTAGAAAATTCATTGCATGAATTACTTCCTGGAGTCAGGCTAAAACACCTTAGTGTTCTGCCAGTATCTTGGGATGACATTAAGAGTGATCATTGACTGTTGTCCCGAGGCAATGCCCTAAATTCTGAGTGAACTTTGTACTACTTGGGCCTCTCCTTCTGAGGGACTCAGTGAGAGCCAGTTGAATTCATAGGGGAAATAAGTAGGAGAAGGGTCTCTAAATTGAGTATTAACACTAATAGTCCTATAAATAGGCCTAACAAGAAACTTCTTGGAATTCTGATAATTCTCCCCAATAATTAGATACTCTTGTTTTCATAAAGATTCTCTATTAGCAACTTGAAAAAAAAACCCTAAATCAAGGGAAGATTACATGAAGGGCAATTGTGGTGATTATCTTATTTTCAATTTCCCAGAGGGTATATTAGGAGGGACTTGGAGGAGGTGAAGGGATGTAGGATTTGGTTCTCAGTCCCCGCTAGGGTAAGAAAATAGCTATAGAGAATACTTTCTAAGAATGTGGTGTTTCAATTTTGTTCATAAAATTGAGGCCTTTACTTTCTGTACTTTTGTTGACCTTTATTATGTGATTTAGGGAAAGTGAAAGTTCTTTCAGCATGTGATTTATTAATTGGGACCGACTGACTGCCTCAATGTATGTCAGTGATATGGATTGAATTTGCCAGGTTAAGGTGTTCATTGTAGAACTCCAGTTTAAACTAGTTTAAGCTGGGTGATAGGTGGGATGTAAGAATGTGATAGTTTGGGTAACTGAAAAGTCCAGGAATGTAGCTAGAATTAGACTTTGCTGTATCCCAGTGCTCATATTGTGCCATTAGGGATTGGTCTGTTTCTATTTCTAAAAAAAAAGAAAGTTCTGGTTTCCTTGTCTGGGCTTTCTCATTAGGCAGTTTCTACCTGTGGCCACCAGGTAGTCCAGGGGCACAGAGTTTCTCTTTCACCATAACCCTAGTAAATGCTGTCTCCTTACCATTGTCTGAGATCACTTGCCCGCCCTTGGAGCTAGATGTGAAGTTCCACACAGTCCACACGACTGAATGTGGGTGAATGGTGATTCTTTAGGGGAATTTGGATGATGGTTCTAGCAACAAGAGATAGGTGTGATGAGCAGGTACCATCTTGAAAAGAAGAGGCAAGGCACAATAAATAACTAGGAAAATAACCCAAGTGTCAAGATCAAAACAGGAATCATTTTGCCACCTCATAAAAAGTATTCTGGGCATTCTTTGTTGGAGCCTTGCCATTCAAAGTGATACAGGGGATTGAAATGTTGTCCTTGTGGGTATAGATGTAGCTGGAAAGAAGAATATTCTTGGTGTATGAGCAGCTTTGCAATGTTATCTGTAAGTTTTATTCCTTTCAACTAGGATGCAGTTTCTACAAAAGCAGGCAATGTGTTATAGTCCTTTATTGTACTTCTCTAAGAGCATAGCCCAGCGCTAGACATAAAGCAAACGCTCAGTATATACTTTTGATGGATTCATCTCAGCTGTTTGCAATGCTTATCACACTGGAGGATTTCCTAGCGATTTTTCTCAAAAAACCATCCTCTCTGAGATCTCCATTTGTTTCCCATCTTTCCGTATCTTTTGAAGAGTCTGAATATGTCCTTTTAACGTGCCTACAGGTTTCTGTGCTTTCTATCACACCACCAACGCTCTGTCTGGCAGAAGCTGGGACCACGGCTGCTGTCTTTCTTCCATGCCCAAGGGCTGTGCTGTGCAAAGTATTGCTTCATGCTGCTTTTCTGATCCACTTTGCATAACTGCCTGGAAGAAAGTACTTTTATGGATAATCCAAAAGAGGGAAGTATATTGAACATTACTTTGCTGTAGCACATCATATGGATTAAATCCATTAAAAATACTCTATTACAGTTGAAATTCTACATAGAGCAAGAGTTGCTTGTTCTATGTCTTAAACAATGGTCAGAGTTTCAGAGCATATTTGATACATTGTAATTAGAAAACAACCAAATAATTAGAATAGTTCCTTCAAAACAAAGGATTTTAGTGTTCTATAAGAGTTTTTGATTCAGTATATGGAGAGAGTCTTAGAGAAAATATAGTCCAAGGATAGAAAATAGATTCATCTTGTGTGCCAAATTTGATCAGTTGGTGGTGGTTGCCTGGAGTGCAGTGTTAAGGAAGAATTTATGGCTAAGTCCAGGCTCAGTGGGAAAAAGTGCTGGGATAGAGTTTTTTATTTCTGCCACGGTTAAAAAAGGGGATAGTAGCACCATATGTATGGCATATTTGCTGACTCAATGCAGTCTACCATTTTACAAAATCACTTACTAGACAAATTAATCCAAGTTCACATTCCTAGTTGGTAGCACAGCCTAGTCTTTTTAGTTCAATCTTTCAATAGTTGCTCAAAGGCTATTTCCATATGGATTAAATGAGATAGGCCTGTGAAAGGAGTCAGAATTAAATCTGATAGATCACTGAGCCTCAGTAATCATTAGCTAAATGTGGCATTTTAGTTAAATTATACATCTCTTTATTAACCAAGGAATCAGCAACTGCTTATAGACCATATACTATGTGCTAGTAAACATAGTACTTGTCACAGTTGACTTCTCAATTTATTTTTCAGTGGTTGATCATTTTTCTACCAGAAGCAAGGAGCTGGGTGATGTCATGATTCATCTCTATCATGTTGTTTTGCTTTTTCATTACCAACCAGTCCTATTCCCTCTGAACCCTGAAGTCTACTGCCCATGCATAGATGAGGTAGAAGTGCATGTATTTCTACTAATATCATTCTGTGAGTATTGCCCCCTTTCTTAAAAATGCACTACCCTTTGGACTCTATGATCAATCCCATGAAAACAAAATATATTCAAGGGAATCAGCATCATATTAGGGACTTGGTTTTTAATAACAGGTGTCTAACGTGTGCATGAGACATGCAAAATATGCTGATGCAAATGGATAATTGCATGTGCAAAAATATGCAGATTAATGTGCAAACAGATGTTCAAATAATTTCCCATTATTGCATGCCATTAGCTCCTTTGAATGCACAACTGCATATTTTGTATACAGATATGTTTGTATTGTTTGTATTTCATGTGTGCAATTTATACATATCTTTTCAAGGATTTGTCTCCATCGTGTCCTTAATTGGGAAGCCTTAACCTTCCAAGCTTTCTCAGTTCCCTGAGACAGTTCTCTGCAAGGAGGGGAAAACACTATATCCCTTACCCTTAGAAAGCTCAATGTCACCAGAAGATAAATGCTAATTTTTATCTGTCTCTCTTTGTTAGAAATGTGGTCTTTTCCTATCAATACAGCTTTTGATGTCAGTGTAATAAAATGTAAAATCTGTGCAGATTCTCAAACTGTCAAAACAACAGTATGCACTTAACAAAACTTATCTAGCTTTTCGTAAGTGTTTAATTTTTTGGTTTTGTTGGTTTTTCTTACGTCTCCATTCCTGCAGTCTTATCAGTGCTCACAGATAACCCCACGAAAATATATTCTTGATTTTGAGGTAAGAGAAAACTTGGTTTATGATGAACTCTTTTAGAGATTTTTTTTGGACAATTCTTGATATCAAGTTGAGAATTAGAACGTAAAATATAGTTGGAAACTCATTTTTATACCAACCATTTTAAATGATTTGCTCCAACTTGTTGTATTTCATTACTCAGTTGGTTTAGTTCAGTTCTAAAACAAGAAGTTTATATATATCATTGGAAAACTAAAATTTAAGAAGCTTGATATAGTTCTCTAATAGTTGTTTCTAACATCACACAATGTATTTCATAATACGCATTTCCAAAATAATATTTCACTGTATCACCTTTCCCTCAAGCTGAGTTTTAGCATTGTTTGGTTCAAAATCTCCATAAATTACTTTATTAATGAAACATTTTATTCTGACATCAATATTTTCAGGTTATCTTCCAAAGAAACATTGAAATGCATACTGAATACCTCTCCTTCTAGAATCAAAAGGTACCTATATATCTAAATAGAATTTAAATACCAAATAGCTCAAAGAGGGATAAGAAGAGAAAAAACACATTCAAAAAGATTGTGCTTTTTAAAAATATACGGTGAATATCTATTTTCTTTCCAAATGGTAATTCTTAAAGTACATAGTTATTGTATACTGATGCAATTAAAAATGAGGGTGATTTTAGTGAGGTTGTTATTACTCTAAATATAGTTAAACATAAAGGTTACACTGGAAAATATTATTTGAGATCTAATGTTTCCTATGTAATCTCTAAAGTAAAAGTTGTACGTTTCAGTGCTAAAACCTGAAGTAGAGCACAGATAAGAGTTAAACGTTTCTCCTCTTCTTTTGAGGCCCCTTCCCCTCTGATGCTACTTATTATTAGGACTTCTGAAGCATTAATTCGAAAGGTCCATCGGCTCACATCTTCCAGCCCTGCCTGTCTGTGGACAGGACCCTGTCTGTCTGTTTCCTCTATTGCACTATTTTGTTTGTACTACTGTAATCATTTTGCTGGCCCAGATCTGTGTGGGTGTGCTGGCAGCTTTACAACAAAGTTACATGGGAACAGAGTTAAGGTTGAATATTTATTAGAAGAAGCCATCTGGCGTCAGGCTGTCTGTACAGGGGGCTGGCTTCTTTAGTAGGCTCTCCTCTTCTCTAGAGTTCTTCCTCCCTCTCTCTCTCCTGCTCCCTTTCACCCTGCTCCTCACTTCACAGTTCTGAAAAAGTTGACTCTGCCTCTCTCACCCATTTACTTTGTCCTTTGTTATTTGTGTTCTTAAAAAAAAAAAAAAAGGCCAGATCGTTCTGTTTCTTTTAAAATGTTTCTCTTTTCTTGGAGGCAGCTTTTGCTTGTTTCCACATGACAGTGTCCACGGAGGGTCACCAGTAGAAGGCAGCAGGACCTCCACAGCAGAACAGAGGCTTGCTTCCTACGTGGGCTTGCAAGTTGCCTTAAACATCCATTTCCTGTTGCTGCCTTTCTTTCTTACCTCCAGTCAGCAAACTGATATAAAAGCACCTCTCTTTGGACCCAGGCTACTCTTCATGTAAGAAATCAGATGTGGTAATTCCCATAGCCTTCTGCTCCAGTTCAGTTGACTTTCAATTTTTGCTACACTGTGCTTGAAATGCTTAGTTTTTTCACCTACCATTTCGTGTGATACAGTTGTTCATTCTCTTCTGTGAATGTCCCTCTTGTCTTTTACAACTCTTCCCGCTTCTCCATTCCCCCTCTCACCTAAACCCAGAGACTCTGCTGAGAGCCTTCCCCAGTTTATGTTGTTGGTCCTGCTGTAAGTGTGCTGCCCAAAATTGCCATTGTCACAAACCTGCTCCAATGATGCTCATTTTAAGACATGCATGGTATGTAACCAAGGGAGCCAGTGTGAAAGGAGGCTCATGAGCCAATGATCACCACTGCGTTTGAAAATCCTTTCCTACGTGGCAACAAGAATATTGTGAATGCAAAAGGGGCCTGTTGTTCCTGCTTTGCTTCTTGTGGGATAACAGCCAAACTCTGAGTTAGTGTCAGTTAAGTCCCCACATGTTAAGTTTCTCCTTGCTCCACTCTGCAGTATGGGAAACTGCCCAGAGAGAGAGCAAGAGAGAGAGAGATCACGGTCCTATGGAGGGAAGGCCTCTGTAAGGCGGGGTAAACCTGGGACAGTGCGTGTGTTCTGACACTGGAAGGGTGGTGGTTTGTTTACTCAGTTCCCTAATTATCCAGTGTACAGGAGTTATCACAGGAATCAGATGGGAGAAATTAAATTTAAAACCTCCAGTACAGATGGGCTATAAAGAATCTAAAGAGTTCAACAAACTTGAATCAAAGTCGGTTTAATAACTATTGTCTCTGCTCCACTGTACGATTGTAGGAATGGATTTTCCCTCCCTGAATGTGATTTTTCATCATTTTCTCAGGTGGAATGTGGACTAGCCAGTCACTTTAGTAAAGAACCCTTATTTGAGGCAGCTTCAAATGCCTCATCATTTCTGAATGAGTTTCAGCTCTGGGAGATTTCAGTGCTGGAAGAATTGCAATAAGCTATGAAACTTTATCCCTTCTCAAGACTCTTCCAAGTCACTGGGGAGCTCTGGCTTCCACGGGTAATGGTAATCGCTCTACTCACTTATAGAAGGCAAGGTACCACCTCAGGGGTCACACGACAATACCAGAGAGGTTAAATCAACTTCCAGCTGAGGTTTTACAGATACATTTGGGATCTTGGAATGATATTACCATATTATTGTGCTTTTACTCTTGTTTCTTTTGGCTCGGAGCTGAGGGAACAGTCTTGTGTAATAGATTTACCCAGGGAAGGCTTCACCTGATCTGAGCAATACTGGGTTCTAATGTCACCCTGTTTTGATTTAACATATAAGAAATGTCTCAGAGAGAAATGTTGTTGGTATTCTGAGACTTGTATTTATCTTTAATTTTTGAAAGACTTATTCAGGAAAAGAATCCAACACAGTATCTCAGGGGAGATGAGCATGGAGTGAGAGTAATAACTATTAAAATAAGAGAGGCGCTCAGGGAAATGACTGGTCATTTTATGCTTTTTTTCCCTTGAAAAAATCTGCCAAATAAAAGAATTGCCTGATTCATCTACCATTAGGAGATCTAATTGTGCCTATGTTTAAGAACATATGCATCTACCTAAGCTTTTCTGTAAAGCTTTAATTGGATTAAGAAATAGCTTTAACCTGAATAGTCACCCTAATAATCAGTCTCTTTATGGATTAATCATTGACAAATCATAATGAGAAAATATTATATAATAAGTGCCCAATAGTTTATTTATAATCTGTTATTTATAAATAAATTTATAAATAATATAAAGTTTATATTATTTATATAATTTATAAATAAAAGGATAGGTATGATACGTATTCCCAAGGCTTTAATAATCTTACAGAGTAAATCAACAAGCCATATGCTGAGAGAAATACATTGAATACAATGACTAAAAAGTATTAAATAGTTTGCTGTCTGTAAATTTCTTGATTTGTTTCTCAGTATTTGAGAACTTGCTATGTTCAGGATTTTGTGTCAGGTATTGTGGTGTATTCTAAGCTAAATTGATTCAACCTTTGTACTTAAGGACCTGACAATATAGTTTGAGAGGAAAGCACTTTCATGGACAATCACAAATAGAAGTCAGTAAGTGCTATAAGAATGATTAAAATAAGGAACTAGTGGGGATGGGGGCTTTCCCAGTGGCTCAGATGGTAAACAATCTGCCTGCAATGTGGGAGACCTGGGTTCAATCCCTGGGTTGGGAAGATACCCTGGAGGAGGGCATGGCAACCCACTCCAGTATTCTTGTCTGAGAAATCTCCATGGACAGAGGAGCCTGGCAGGCTGCAGTCCATGGGGTTGCAAAGAGTTGGATACAACTAAGCCTAGCAAGCAGCAGCAGTGGGGATGGTCAGGGAGGGCTGCACTATTATGGTGATGCTTAGGCTGGGCCTTTAGGAAGAGTGTTGTCAATTTCTGAAAGGGTAATTAATACACACAGAGTGGTTCGTCTTAGAGCAGAGGGAATCTGTACAGTAGCAGTGAGAAAGGGTAGGACTGTATTAAAGAAGATCTTAAATGCCAAGATAACTGCATTTATATAACTTGAGTGACATTTGGAAGTCACTTGAGTAGGTGGTGATAAAATTATAGTGGTGTTGTAGGAAGATAAATCTGGTTGTGTTTTGGGAAGCAGGAGATTATGGAAGAAGTTTGACTAACCATCAGAGTATTACTTCTATGAGAGAAGGCCAAGTTACATTAAAGTAAGGGTAGTTATGTCAGAGTTCAAAGAATGACAAAGGAAATGAAAGGATATAGATAAATAGATAGATATAGGTCTTGGACAGTTGGATGAGTAGGAACAAGACAAAGATGCAGTCTAAGATATTTTGAGCTTGGTATGCATACAATTGTGGGAAAGTAAATAGAAATAGTATGGATGTGAGAGTTGGACTGTGAAGAAAGCTGATCGCCAAAGAATTGATGCTTTTGAACTGTGGTGCTGGAGAAGACTCTTGAGAGTCCCTTGGACTGCAAGGAGATCCAACCAGTCCATTCTAAAGGAGATCAGTCCTGGTTGTTCACTGGAAGGACTGATGCTAAAGCTTAAACTCCAATACTTTGACCACCCCATGCGACGAGTTGACTCACTGGAAAAGACTCTGATGCTGGGAAGGATTGGGGGTGGGAGGAGACGGGGACGACGGAGAATGAGATGGCTGGATGGCATCACCGACTCGATGGACATGAGTTTGAGTGAACTCCGGGAGTTGGTGATGGACAGGTAGGCCTGGCGTGCTGTGATTCATGGGGTTGCAAAGAGTCAGACACGACTGAGCGACTGAACTGAACTGAAATGAAATAGAAATAGAGAAGTCAAATGATAAAAAAAATTTAAAGGCAGGGTAAATATTTAAGATTTGAGATTATTATGTTTGACACACTTGAAGAACATCTAGGTTGCAGGTGAAAAAATAAGGGGATGTGATTCAAGGGAGAATCAGAAATCAATTTGTGAATTATATGCATAGAGGAGATAAATTAATATATGAAAATGGATCACATTTTTAAGATAAAGGGTATAGAAAATGAGAAGAGAATAAGGCTCAGAATAAAATGTTGAGAAAATTATCTAAAGTGTAATAGGAGAAAGATGAACCAATGAAGTATTGATTAGAAAATTATCAAAAGAAGAGTAAAATCAAACAATGTAGAGAGAACAAAGAGTAGAAGAAATATGGAGAAAGTTGAATTTGAAATAGACTTATCATGATCTGAGGTAGAACTGGCTCAATCATTGTATTGACAGAGGAAGAATTTTGAAAAGGATGTATGGATGGCAACAAAGAAAAAAAATTGCTTTTCCAAGAAATTTGGCGGTAATAATAGGTGTGAAAACTATAGGCTAGCTCAAAGGAAAAGGAGAAAGTAATTCTTTAATAGGAGAGATCTAAGTTCATTTGTGGACTGAGGAAAGACTGAAAATTCAAGAGAGATAATAATAGAGCAATGTCTAAAAGGTGCCTTTGAGGCCTTCTCATATTTTTAGGTGAAGATAATTATTTCCCTATTATTTCAAAGAATTAAAAAATGCATACTATTTCTTTTGATGTTAAAAGTAATACATGCTCATTATAACCAATATAGGAAAGTATAGAAAAAGGAAAAAAAACAAGCTGTAGTTTTCTGTCCAGTGATAACCTCTCTTATCTTTCTTGTATGTACTATATGCAACTTGATTGTACTATATGCAACTCTTATCTTGTTAATTACCCTGAAGGCTCCTATATTCTTTAGAAAATTGATTTAGTCTAAAGAATATATAAGCAAATATATGGAAATATCAATATTCATTTAATCATTCTTATTGTTGGACTCTTAGGTGTGTCTACAGTTTTTGCTATTAAAGTTATTATAAATATCACTTGCATGTATATTTTTGCTGATCAATGTTT
This sequence comes from Moschus berezovskii, assembly GCF_049115385.1. Lineage (NCBI taxonomy): Eukaryota > Metazoa > Chordata > Mammalia > Artiodactyla > Moschidae > Moschus > Moschus berezovskii. Next base: position 86,088,267 of record NC_142461.1, read on the forward strand.
ATTTCTTTAGGGTAGATTTTCTAGAAGTAATCCCAAGAATAAAAAAAGTAAATATTGAAAAGCTTTTGATGCCAATTTTCCAACTACATAAAACAATTCCTTATAAAGAACAAATGCTCACAAAATACCTGCTGAATGGATAGAACGAACCAATAAAACTGCACATGTACTAATTTACTCTCCAAACAACAGTATATGTGTTTGTGTGTGTGCTTGGTTACTCAGTTGTGTCTGACTCTTGTGACCCCATAGACTGTTGCCCGCCAAGCTCCTCAGTCTGTCGGATTTTCCAGGAAAGAACAGTGGAATTGGTTTCCATTTCATCCTCCAGGGATCTTCTTGACCCAGGGATTTGTGTCTTCATGACACGCATCTCCTGTGTCTCTTGAATTGGCAGGCAGATTCTTTACCACTGAGCCACCCAGGAAAATAGGTTTGACCACACCATAACAAACATGGACTATTGCATTACTCTTAGTTCTTTCTAATCTTGACAGGCAGAAGGAGTATCTTATGATTCCTTTTCTTTTGTAATAGAAAAGGCTGTAAATTGTTTTTCACATTCTTATTAACTTTTATACTCCTTTTGACACTTAATTGTTCATGTGATTGGGTTTTAGGTCTTATTTATCGATTTGCATGAAGGATTCATATACTAGTACTATAATTGATATGTATCAAAAATTTCACAACCTGTTGCTTCCCTTTTAATTATGTTATTCAATGTGAGAATTTCTTTTTAATATTTTGTGGTCACTTTTATTAATGAGATAAACATATAATTTAGATTTAAAATCCCAAATAGTGAATTATTTATTAAATAATATTTTTCTCATTGACAGATTAGGTCACCATTCTTGTATGTTATGCTTTAACATATGAATTATATTTTCCTCCTGAGCTATCTATGTATTCCATTTTCTATCTGCTGATTTTAGGGACAGTTCCATTTTTTTAGTTTTTGTACTTACATGTGCATGCTAAATTGCTTCAGTCAAGTCTGACTCTTTGCAACCCTATGGACCATAGCCTCCCAGGCTCCTCTGTCTATGGGTTCCTCTAGGCAAGAATACTGAAGTGGGTTGCCATGTCCTCCTCCAGGGGATCTTCCTGATCCAGGGATCAAACCCAGGTCTCTTATGTCTCCTGCATTAGCAGGTGGGTTCTTTACCACTAGCACCACCTGGGAAGTCCATTGTACTTACATAATATCTCTGAATATCTAGTAGGAAAAGTGCCCTATCATATGCCTGCATTTTTCAAATTTCCAATTCCACTTTTACCTGTCTATCCTTTCAGGTGCATTTTAGAATCTTTTTCTTTTCTTTCAAGTACAAAACAAATCTCATGGGATTTTGTTCAGAATACAAGATATTCTGGCTATTATAATATCCAGGAAGGGAGCTATCTTTCAATTTATTCTAGGCTTTTATATGCTTTAGTCAACCTTAAGTGTTTTATTTAAGCAAATCTCATGTTTTTTCACAGCACGTTTTTTCTTATATATTTTTATAGTAATTATTAATAAAATCTTTTTATCTCTATGTGGGAATCAAATAATATAGAAATACTGTAAACTTTTGTAAATTTATTTGTACTGGGCCTCTCAGCTTATCTTTTATTAATTATAGCTTAAAATTGATCATTATATTATACTCCATATTATATTCCATTTTATATTGCACTACTGAAACTCAAGCAAAGAGAAACTAAGGGTCTCTTGATAAGGGTGAAAGAGGAGAGTGAAAAGCTGGTTTAAAATTCAACATCCAAAAAACGAAGATCATGGCATCCAATCTCATCACGTCATGGCAAATAGATGGGAAAAAAGCGGAAACAGTGACAGATTTTATTTTCTTGGGCTCCAAAATGACTGCAGACAGTGACTCCAGCCACAAAATTAAAAGATGTTTGCTCCTTGGAAGAAAAGCTACAACGAACCTAGATAGCATATTCAAAAGCAGACACATCACTTTGCCAACACAGGCCCGTATAGTCAAAGCTATGGTTTTTCCAGTAGTCATGTATGGATGTGAGAGTTGGACCATAAAGAAGACTGAGTGCCGAAGAATTGATGCTTTTGAACTGTGGTGCTGGAGAAATCTCTTGAGCGTCCCTCAGACTACAAGGAGATCAAACCAGTCAATCCTAAAGTAAATCAGCCCTGAATATTCATTGAAAGGACTGATGTTGAAGCTGAAGCTCTAGTAATTTGGCTAGCTGATGCAAAGAGCCAACTCACTGGAAAAGACCTTGATTCTGGGAAAGATTGAGGGCAGGAGGAGAAGGGGGCAACAGAGGATGGGATGGAAAGATGGCATCATCAATACAATGGACATGAGTTTGAGAGAATTCTGGGAGATAATGGACAGGGAAGCCTGGGTTGCTGCAGTCCATGTGGTTGCAAAAGTTTGGATACTACTTGGTGACTGAACAACAACTTAAACTCACACACATAGGTTCATGTGTGTATATCATATATAATTGAAATACATGATCCCCAAAAGATACAATGTCCTGAGGATCACATTTTTCAACTATATACCCCCAGAAACTAGCATTTCCTTGCTTCTAAGTTTACTATGTACTAAGTGTAGTAAGTGCTTAATGTGACATTTGTTATTTTATTTTCATACTGGTACATAAAAAGGGTATTACTTATTTTATAGCCAAGCAAACTGAATGCTAGAAAGATTAAGGAACTTGCCTGTGCTTGTGAAGCTAAAAAGTGAGTTCAGTTCAGTTCAGTCGCTCAGTCGTGTCCAACTCTCCGCGACCCCATGAATCACAGCACGCCAGGCCTCCCTGTCCATCACCAACTCCCGGAGTTCACCCAAACTCATGTCCACGGAGTCAGTGATGCCATCCAGCCATCTCATTCTCTGTCGTCCCCTTCTCCTCCCGCCCCCAACCCTTCCCAGCATCAGAGTCTTTTCCAGTGAGTCAACTCATCGCATGAGGTGGCCAAAGTATTGCAGTATCAGCTTTAGCATCAGTCCTTCCAATGAACACCCAGGATCGATCTCCCTTAGAATGGACTGATAAAACCCACCTCTGGCTTCCATGGTGGCTCAGACGGTAAAGAATCTGCTTGCAATGCAGGAGACCTGGGTTTGATCCCTGGGTCAGGAAGATCCTCTGGAGAAGGAAATGACACCCCATTCCAGTATTCTTGCCTGGAGAATTCCATGGATAGAAGAGCCTGGCAGGCTACAGTCCATAGAATCGCAAAGAGCTAGACACGACTTAGTGATTAACACTTTCACTTTCACTGGCTTCAAACTACTGTACTACATGTCTGCCCAGTAAGTGTTGACTGGCCTAGTGATTGAATGAATGAGTGATTGAATAGAAATGTGGTTCATATGGGATAGAAAGCACATGAAACACCTGAATTTTGAGAAATTTTAAAATATTTTTCCTTGTAAAACTGTTGAGATGGAGGCCAGAGAGAAAAGATGACAAAGTGGTAGTTTTGAGATGGAGGAAATAGAACTTATGAATGCATTTCAATCACATGGCCTTATTCTTCTCAGTAAAGGAAAAAATGGAGTCATGGTAGGCAGTGAAGTGAATTGAAGCAGGACTGAAATTATAGACAGAAGAGATGGTTTGAAACAGCTACTGTGTGACTGTTATTAGCAGTCCAGAAGAGATGAATGGGAGGGTTTCTGAGCAGCAGAGAGTATCAGAGAGAGCTTTCAGAATAATATTCAGTTGGTGGTACAATGTCATTGAACTAATTGCGTGTTGACCAAATAGCTAGGGGATAATATGAAATATCTCATTTTATACATCCCTGCAACCTATACTTTGTCACATTTTAAGCACTTGGTATTTCTCTATTTTTTAATACTAAGACAAATCTCCTGAATATACCTTACATACGTACATACAAACAAATGTACATAGATATTTAACCTATATTTTATAACCTACCTTTCATATTCTACCCTTCTCAGGAAAATATAATCTACAATCTCTCTTTATGGTCAGCACAATAGCTAAATCATTGGCTAGTTATCTTTTCTTTCAATAAGATTATAACTTAGCTAGCTTGGGTGTCAATCATTACTTAACATCTCTTGCAGTTATTTGGTTTAGATTATAGTTCAGTAAGAGCTTCCCTGGTGGCTTAGAGGGTAAAGTGTCTGCCTGCAAGGCGGGAGACCTCAGTTCGATCCCTGGGTCGGGAAGATCCCCTGGAGAAGGAAATGGCAACCCACTCCAATGTTCTTGCCTGGAGAATCCCATGGACGGAGGACATTTCTTAGTGCCTTGTAAAAAGAGTCTGAAATGCAGTACTTGGATCCAATCTTAAAAATGACAGAATGATTTCTGTTCATTTCCAAGGCAAACCATTCAATATTAAAGTAATCCAAGTCTATGCCCCAACCAGTAATGCTGAAAAGCCGAAGTTGAACGGTTCTATGAAGACCTACAAGACCTTTTAGAACTAACACCCAAAAAAGATGTCCTTTTCATTATAGGGGACTGGAATGCAAAAGTAGGAAGTCAAGAAACATCTGGAATAGCAGGCAAATTTGGCCTTGGAGCAGGGCAAAGGCTAATAGAGTTTTATCAAGAGAACGCACTGGTCATAGCAAACACCCTCTTCCAACACCACAAGAGAAGACTCTACACATGGACATCACCAGATGGTCAACACCGAAATCAGACTGATTATATTCTTTGCAGCCAAAGATGGAGAAGCTCTATACAGTTAGCAAAAACAAGACCAGGAGCTGACTGTGGCTCAGATCATGAACTCCTTATTGCCAAATTCAGACTTAAATTGAAGAAAGTAGGGAAAACCACTAGACCATTCAGATATGACCTAAATCAAATCCCTTCTGATTGATTATACAGTGGAAGTAAGAAATAGATTTAAGGGACTAGATCTGATAGATAGAGTGCCTGACAAACTTTGGACAGAAGTTCATGACACTGTACAGGAGACAGGGACCAAGACCATCCCCATGGAAAAGAAATGCAAAAAAGCAAAATGGCTGTCTGAGGAGGCCTTACAAATAGCTGTGAAAAGAAGAGAAGTGAAAAGCAAAGGAGAAAAGGAAAGATATAAGCATCTGAATGCAGAGTTCCAAAGAATAGCAAGGAGAGATAAGAAACCCTTCCTCAGCGATCAATGCAAAGAAATAGAGGAAAACAACAGAATAGGAAAAACAAGAGATCTTTTCAAGAAAATTAGAGATACCAAGGGAACATTTCATGCAAAGATGGGCTCAATAAAAGACAGAAATGGTATGGACCTAACAGAAGCAGAAGGTATTAAGAAGAAGTGGCAAGAATACACAGAAGAACTGTACAAAAAATATCTTCATGACAAAGATAATCATGATGGCGTGATCACTCACCTGGAACCAGACATCTTGGAATGTGAAGTCAAGTGGGCCTTAGAGAGCATAACTATGAACAAAGCTAGTGGAGGTGATGGAATTCCAATTGAGCTATTTCAAATCCTGAAAGATGATGCTGTGAAAGTACTGCACTCAATATGCCAGCAAATGTGGAAAACTCAGCAGTGGCCACAGGACTGGAAAAGGTCAGTCTTCATTCCCATCCCAAAGAAAGGCAATGCCAAAGAATGCTCCAACTACCGCACAATTGCACTCATCTCACACGCTAGTAAAGTCATGCTCAAAATTCTCCAAGCCAGGCTTCAGCAATATGTGAACTGTGAACTTCCAGATTTCAAGCAGGTTTTCGAAAAGGCAGAGGAACCAGAAATCAAATTGCCAACATCCACTGGATCATGGAGAAAGCAAGAGAGTTCCAGAAAAACATCTATTTCTGCTTCATTGACTATGCCAAATCCTTTGACTGTGTGGATCACAATAAACTGTGGAACATTCTGAAAGAGATGGGAATACCAGACCATCTGACCTGCCTCTTGAGAAACCTGTGTGCAGGTCAGGAAGCAACAGTTAGAACTGGACATGGAACAACAGACTGGTTCCAAATAGGAAAAGGAGTACGTCAAGGTTGTATATTGTCACCCTGCTTATTTAACTTATATGCAGAGTACATCATGAGGAACGCTGGGGTGGAAGAAGCACAAACTGGAATCAAGATTGCCAGGAGAAATATCAATAACCTCAGATATGCAGATGACACCACCCTTATGACAGAAAGTGAAGAGGAACTCAAAGGCCTCTTGATGAAAGTGAAAGAGGAGAGTGAAAAGGTTGGCTTGAAGCTCAACATTCAGAAAACGAAGATCATGGCATCTGGTCCCATCACTTCATGGGAAATTATAGGGCGCACGGCTGAAAAAATACACATGGCAAAGGCGCACCCATAAAGATGGCGCCTGACGGATGTCAGGAGGGCGCAGCCCCAAATAATCACAAAAAATTGTGATTGGCCCCTGAACACTTCCCCTTGCATGAACAGTGCATGATCGCCATAGACCTCTGCTGTAACGTCAGCACGTGATGACCTGACCCTTAATATGATTGGAGCCGACCGCAGAAAGTCCCTTGCAAAACCCCCACGCTTGCCTTTATATATGGAGAGCTTGATGGCAGCCATGAAATTAAAAGACGCTTACTCGTTGGAAGGAAAATTATGACCAATCTAGATAGCATATTAAAAAGCAGAGACATTACGTTGCCAACAAATGTCCGTCTAGTCAAGGCTATGGTTTTACCCGTGGTCATGTATGGATGTGAGAGTTGGATTGTGAAGAAAGCTGATCGCCGAAGAATTGATGCTTTTGAACTGTGGTGCTGGAGAAGACTCTTGAGAGTCCCTTGGACTGCAAGGAGATCCAACCAGTCCATTCTAAAGGAGATCAACCCTGGGTATTCATTGGAAGGACTGATGCTAAAGCTGAAACTGTAATACTTTGGCCACCTCATGCGACAAGTTGACTCACTGGAAAAGACTCTGATGCTGGGAGGGATTGGGGGTGGGAGGAGAAGGGGACGACAGAGAATGAGATGGCTGGATGGCATCACTGACTCGATGGACATGAGTTTGAGTGAACTCCAGGAGTTGGTGATGGACAGGGAAGCCTGGCGTGCTGTGATTCATGGGGTCACAAAGAGTCAGACACGAGTGCAACTGAACTGAACTGACTGATAGTTCAGTAAACATGAAAAACATGTTGAAATTAAAGAGTTGTATAAAATTTTGCTACTAATAGTTTACATTTTCATGGCAGTGATAGTGTAAAATACCTATTATCTTATCATTAGTGTAAATATCTAGCTTCTTATTCAGTCTTTTCACACACACATTCATATGATTTTACTTTTTTTAATGTTATTCTGTACCAGAAATAATAATAGCAACCTCAAATTAATAAAGGTCAGGGCAAAATGACTTCATTTTATGGAGCATCCCAACACAGACCACTGAAAGAACAGAAGCTACATGCCCAAAGATACCAGATGGCAAGATAAAGAATTAGAGACCAGGCAATATGAACACTGAGAATGTACTTCACGTATTTCTGAGAGCAGAGCATAGTGACTACTTAGAAAATTCTGGGAATGTGTTAATTAAATGTTAGCCATTTATTCCATCTTCTCATTCCATGTATGCCTAGAAAAGATGGCTTAGAAACTGTCAGCATGATGACTAACCAACAGTCAATGAGTAAACCATCATGAAATTGCAGCTGATAAATCTACCAATAAACCATCATGAAATTGCAGCTGATAAATCTACCAGTTAACTCTTTCTTGTTTCAGGAGGTAGAAAGTGTCAATCAAGGAATGTGACCAAGGGTTCCTATACATGTGTTGTGCTATTATTTTCAGTTTTTAATTCAGAAAAGATATTATAATTTGCTTCTTAGTTTTGCTGGAATGTTGCATATACACTCACTTCTAATACATGTTATACCAAACATGCCTATTTTAAGTTTTTTTTTTTTAATGTAACTGGTGTTCTGTTTTACAACAGTCTTTCTATAAAACATTCACTAATATTGCCAAAAAAGGCATGTTGAAGATATGATACTTGTATTAGAGGGATTTAATTGATTCCCCAGCTCCTCAGAAAAAAGCCCCAGCTGTTTAACTCAGGCAGAATCAGACCGACTTTACGAATTATTGCATCGTTTAAACCAAACCATTTTTGGTGCCTTTCGCTTGGTCAAACAAAATATTTTTGTTTTCTTGACTTTTTCTCCTCAGCACTAATTCCTTCAGGCTGTTGTTAGTTCACCAAGAAGGAAAGCAACATGATTTAGCAGAGGTTTCAGTGAAGAATTAGCAGATACTTTAATAATGAAAAAGCTCAAGTATTTTATAATGATATTATACATTATTAAGATCATTTGAAAAAACCCATATATACTTATATAATGAAGCATATACAACTTTTAAATGGGCAGAAGTATTAAGTTTTGGAAACTAATTTGATATTTGTATCACTTATTCTGTAAGATTTACATTTAAATTCATTTCTTTCACAAAACATTAGGGCTATATTTTAATAAAATATGGACACCTTGTTATTGTAGTTTCATACTCAGAAATTATAAACTTTTACTATTTCCTTTGAGACTACATTACACTTCCACTTAGAAACATTATAAATTATCAAGTATTTGGAAGTAATAATTTCAAGAATGGCTTTTTTATCACATTACAGTCAGCTAAGTAAAAATGTGTTCCCTTTGTTTTGGATAATATTAAATGGATTTGAATTTTTTGTATTAGGTGCTTATTCTAATATATCAACATTTATATATTGAGAGTACATTTCATGATGATAATCTTCCCTATCTTTGAAAATGTGTTGTTACATTTTAGTTATATTAGAATTTTATTACCCTGAAATGAGAGAAAAGTAACTGCTTTAATCACTTTTAAGATAATACAGGATTTTGTCAGTTTGGATTATATAAAGCAAAAGAAGAAAAAAAAGGGAGGAGAATTTCTTTGACCTTGAATTTAAAAATAAATAGGGTAACACCTGACTTAAGATAAACTCTTGGTGTTTCAAAATATATCTCAAATTTTTACTATGACATGTTTGTGGACTTTCGTATTTGGATATAATGTGTGCTCTGGCTGGCTCTGCAGGCTGTTTTTACTTTTGGCTTTTACATTCCACAGAACTTCTAAAAAGTCAGCAGGGACAGTGCTAATTAATTTATAATGTTGTATTGTGTTTCTGAACAAGGTACCTCGGTAATTAAGTGAAATATTTATGATGAATATAAAACAATGCAAATTCATTTGTTTGCCTGAAAGCTAACTTGTTATTTATTTAGACTGATCTTTGGAAAGAGTCTTTAAATTGAATCATAGTATGAGGAGGAGTGATATTTAGAACAGAGACCAGGAAGATACTATCCAGTGATGTGTTTGAATATATTATGTTACATTATAAGTCAGACAAAGGGTAGTCATAAAAACTTTGACCAAATTGATAAAGAAGTTCTTAGTTTCCCCTGAGGAGGAAGATAAACTACAGTGAGAGCAGATCAATAATAAATTGTGGAAGGAAGATGTATAACTCACCTCTTCTCTATGGTACTTGACTGAGTTCCGATTTAAAATCATGTGTGTGTGTGTGAGACAGGGAGTGAGAGAGAGACATGATAGAAATGTAAAACAGTTCTGTGTGTGGTTTTTACAATAAGTATTGTAGCCATTTTCTTTATGCAATACTTAATCAAAATTTATCTCAGTCTATATTAAATGAAAAATCTGTTTTATTTTTAATGCCAGCAACTAAACTTTACTTATTCCCCCAGAGGAAACTAATAAAGTTTATGGTATTACCTGTGCAAATTCAGTATCTTCATACTTACAGGTAGGGGATTGAAACATTTACTTTTTTGGGGAACAAGGCCATATTTTTCTCATCTTTCAAAGAACATAACTTCAAATGGACACTTGAAAACTTTACAAATTTAGTTAAGGCCACTTTCCTGGTTTTTCTCATGATGATGATCATCAAAGTTATGACTGATATATTGCAAAAACCGCCACAGAACTTTGATGTCAAACTAAGGAAAGAAAAAGATATTTCGGCTAATGGTTTGTCTATTTTCAAAGAAAAAAACCCTCCTCTGAAGTCGCTATACATGCAACATTGTTATTAATATAATAATAGGATTATGAAGATTCATTTTATGCACTTATTCTCATTAAACTAAGTAATATCTGGCATTGGAGAAATATGCTCAGAAATAGTTACATAGTATTAGAGACTGTAATCATATTTACCACAATTACTATGTGTCTGGTGCTGATCCATTCCACAATCCTACAGGAGTAAGTACTTTTATTTTGCTGATAGGGGAAACTGAGGCAAAGAGAAGTGAAGTATAATTTCAAATTGTAAATGAATCTAAGTACTTTGACCCTAGAACTTGATAATTTGCTAAGACATCACTATAAACTCTGTTTCAGGTCTATGTCAAAACAAAGTAAAAGAATAAACGTTAGTCTAGACCTGCCTGAGCTGTCCAGTGTGATAGCTGTCAGCCACATGTAGCTATTTATATTTAAATTTGAATTAATTAAATACAATAAATAAATCTAGTTCCTCAGTCACATTGCATGCGCTTTATAGTTTCATGTGTCCAGTCGCTATGTTTTGGATAAAACAAATATAAGACACTTCTTTTCCTTTTCAAATTGAAGTGCAGTTGATTTACAATGTTGTGCTAATTTCAGGTGTACAATAAAGTGATTCAGTTTTATATATATATATATATATATATATGGTCTTCCCTGGTGGCTCAGTGGTAAAGAATCTGTCTGTCAATGTAGGAAATCAGGTTTGATCCCTGGGTCAGGAAGATCCCCTGGAGAAGTAAATGGCAACCGACTTCAATATTCTTGCCTGGAAAATCCCATGCATGGACAGAGGAGCCTGGTGAGCTACAGTCCATGGAGACGCAAAAGTCAGACATGACTTGTAACTAAACACCTATATATATATATATATATATATATATATTCTTTCCAGATTCTTTTCCCTTGTAGATTATTATAAAATATTAAGTATAGTTCTCTGTGCTGCACTGTAGGTGTTTGCTGGTTATCTATTTCATGTACAGTAGGCAAGCCACTCCAGTACTCTTGCCTAGAAAATCTCATGGACAGAGGAGCCTTGTGGGCTGCAGTCCATGGGGTCACTACTAGTCGGACACGACTGAGCAACTTCACTTTAACTTTTCACTTTCACACATTGGAGAAGGAAATGGCAACCCACTCCAGTGTTCTTGCCTGGAGAATCCCAGGGACGGCGGAGCCTGGTCAGCTGCCGTCTATGGGGTCGCACAGAGTCGGACACGACTGAAGCGACTTAGCAGCAGCAGTGTTGTTTGTATATGTTAATCATTTCTACTGGTGTAGAAAGTTCTAAAGGACAGCACTAGTCCAGGGTAAGGACTTTGAAATTAACCTAAAAAATGTTTTCTTTGTGCTGTTCTGTGCTTAGTTGCTCAGTCATGTCTGACTCTTTGCTACCCTATGGACTGTAGTCCGCCAGGTTCCACTGTCCTTGGGGATTCTCCAGGCAAGAATACTGGAGTGGGTTGTCGTGTTCTCCTCCAGGGGATCTTCCCAACCCAGGGATCAAATCTAGGTCTCCCGCATTGCAAGTGGATTCTTTACCAGCTGAGCTACCATGTTTTCTCTGGTGAGATATTAAAAAAAGGAATATACCCCACTCATCAGTGATACTGATTGTTGGACAACTTACCACTTATCTATTGAGATTTTTTGGAGAAGGAAATGGCAACCCACTCCAATGTTCTTGCCTGGAGAATCCCAGGGACGGGGGAGCCTGGTGGGCTGCCGTCTATGGGGTCGCACAGAGTCGGACACGACTGAAGCGACTTAGCAGCAGCATTGAGATTTTTTGCTTATTAAATAATGAGATAATCCAAGTCATTGACTAGTTCCTATTACATTTTAAAGTTATTGCAAAATATGATCTTGATCAAACATAAAGACTATCAAGCTAATATTAGCCTTCCATTGAGTCAGTGGTTCAATAGACCATTTCTCACTGCATAATTTGGAGTTACCTTTGATAGACATTTTCCGATACGGCCCCCAATGAGTCCTTCTTCTGGCATACATGTCTTTGTGCAGTCCCCTCTCATAGTATACCAGGATTGGTCTGTGTGACAAATACCACGGAAGTGGTGATATTAACTTTTGAGATTAAGTTATAAAAGACATGCCACTTCAGCCTTGGTGTTTTTCTCATTCTCTTTTCTTCTCTTGGATTGATCACTCTGGGGGAAGTAATTCTCTATGTCATAAGCAGCTCTAAGATGAGGCCCATGTGGCAAATAACCAAGGCCTCCAGCCAATATCTAGTGAGAAGCTCAAACGTCTGCCAGCAGCCATCTGAGTGAACTTTGATGCAGATCCTCCTGCTCTCATTATGCCTTCAGATGACTCTAGTCCTACTAACAATCCTCATGAGAGACCCTGACTTAGAACCACCAGCTAAGTCACTCCTCCAATTCAAATTCTCAGAAATTGTGTGAGATACTAAATGTTTGTGATTTTAAGCCTCTAAGTTTTTGGAGTGATTTGTTACATATCAGTAGATATCTATGTCTGATCAGAAGTTATTGAATTTAATAAATTGATTTTATTTATCAAATAAATCATTGGTAAATTTCCAGAGGATATAGTAATGAGGGAAAAATAGCCCCTGCCATCGTTATTCACTGTGATTATAATACATGTATAGTAAAGTAAATAAGTTGAGTGAAGGGCAAAGTTCTCTGAGCAATTTCAATGTGAGTGTAGGGAAGGAGGTTACATCCAGATGGGTGGATAAGCAAGTCATCCATAGGTGGGTGGTAGCTAAGCCTTGAAGGACGGGTAGGGATTTTACTGGCAAAGAAACCGTACAAGATGCAAGCATTCCTTATTTTGAGGGCAGTGTATAAGAAGGTATGAGGCTGAGAAATCATGAGTGTATTAGGTTACAGCACATGGTCCAGAGGAATAAATAAAAGGGAAAATGTCCAAAGAAGATAGCTGAGACCTTTTGGAGAAGAGTTAGATTATTTGCTGAGAAGTTCATGTTTTCCAAGGTCTATTAGGAATTTCAGTTTCCTCTGGTAGGATTCTGGGCTTCTGGCCTTAGCTGTAGGCAGTTTCCTTTTCCACTTAATATTCTTCGTGGGCAGCACATAATTGGAATGTCTTCCTGAATATATGTGCTTTTGTTTGTTTGTTTGTTTATTTGGATAAGCATGTCAGTCAATTTGTCATGACTATCAAAAAGTTTCAATCTAAGGACAGGGGAGTCATAGAAGTTTGAACTTTGCCTGGCACCTGAGCAAAGACTGGATTCAAGAAAGAGAGGTGAGAGGTCAAGTGATATGTTAGAAGGTTATGTTAGACGTCCAGAGATGGTGCAGGCCTGAACTGGTGCCAGTGATAGCAAGAGAAATAAAGACATCCAATATTAAGGACATTGCAGAGGAAAGGTAGGACTTGACACCATGATTAAATGTCATGGTTTTTGGAGAAAAACCAAAAAGTTAAGACATAGATATGGGCTTATCAACTTTTTACTTAAATAGTTATTACCTTTAAGTTTTTAAAATTCCTTTATGCTTCACCTCTGCACCTGTATTTTTGGTCTTATCTCCATTCTCCATCTGCTCTGAGTATACCAGGAATTTTAACAATTCTGGAAATTGTCAACGTTTCTCTGGCTCTGCCTTTGATTCTTCCACTTTGAATTATTTTCCCTCTTTGTCTTCTTGGCAAAGTCCTCCTCTGCTTGAATGCTCACCTTGAGTATGACCTCCCTTCAAAGTCAAATTAACTGTATCTTCATGTGTGTCACACTTTATTCATACCTCCCTTGTCAAGTTTTGCATTACTTTGCAGTAATTTTATTAAAACTTACATGACTCCCCAGCAAAGCTCAGAGACCTTAATGCTTAGCACAAAATGGCACCGGTTATTTTTCTATTGCATAGGAATAGAAAATCATTCACAGAGGCTTTGAACCTGAAGATTGAAGACAACGGTTGCTGATGAATTCCGTGGCTGATGTTTGCTGGTGCTGGCTACCTCTTTCATTGCCTTTCGTTGAAATTACTTGCTCTGGGAGTCTTGTTCTTAATTTCTCTCTGGGTTTTGTTCTCAAATGCCACACAAGATAACCAAGGGACCACAGGCTTGTCTGAGTTCAAAGTCAGTGTTTGTAACCACCAAACTTCACTGCCTTATCTACAGCTGCCACCACTTGATTGCCCTTGGTTGGAACTGACCTATTCTGAGTCTTCTTGCCAACCTATCAGCTATGCACACTGAGGGGTGAGTACATGTGATACAAATGAGGTTACGCTGTGGTCCTGCAGCTATTGCTCATTTGTCTTCTACTTTCTCCTCTGAGGTCGTGTATTACCAATGTCATTTGCTTTAACTTGTCAGTAGTCCACAGTCATAAAAATGACATCCTGCATCTAAAGGACTATCTCACGCAGGTGAGGCATTGAGTTGGGTCTGTGATACTAAGAAAAGGAAAATTAGATAAAATATTGCAAAAAAATCTACAAATAAATCATCTTTAAAAGACTATAGTTCATTGAGAAGACACTACAAAGAGGAATTTCTGGAAACATTTTACAGTGTCAGGAGAGGACAATTAGGAAGGCTTATTTTGGATGAGAGGTATAGATAAATTCAAATACCTCATCTATTCAGTAGTCTGCATTTGGTAGTGGAGTAGAGGTCTTTGATTTTATTTATTTTTTGTTTGTTTTCTTATTGTTATTCTGTCATGTATAGCTTAAAAGAAAATTGAGCATCTTGATGCAAAGTTGAAAGTAACTGCAATTTAGCAGCTTCATTGAGCACAGCTAAGCACCAATCTTTAGTTCAAGTACAAGTGGGAGGGGGCTGCAAAGATGAATAAAATTTGGTTTCTGCTCTGGCTAACTTACAGCCTGTGGGGGGAGCAGTTCTTCCCCTGAATCTTAAATAATAAAAAACCGTGAGAGCACGCATACAACTCAAATAAAAATCAATATTTATTCTTTAACTTTAGTCCTTACCATATGCTAAAATTTTAAAGAGAACACACTGCAGGGGTGTGGCTAAAATAATTAGAAACAGGGCTCACTACTTGTAAGGGCACTTGCCAGAGAAGTGAATATTGACTTGGAATGCCACAGAATATCCCTGTCTTTTTTTGAGGTTGTTGACTAAGAATTACTTGCCAGTACCGTACAGGTTTAGATTTAGGAAACAGGTATAAAGATGACTGTGAATTTGGGGATGGCAGTTTTGTATGTGCATTGCTCCAAAAAAGCTTTTATTTACTTGCTCTATACTTATGGATATGAATGTCCGTCAGTTTTCAATTAGTCAATGTGCAAATCTTGCCAAGTAGGCCAAAGTTCAGTGTGCTCGGATGTAGTCTTATTAGGCAGCCTGAATTCTGTCCACTGTAGGCAGAGGTGCCGAGCATCACAGGAAGCAGAACAGTAGAGCAACACTGTGTGTTCTGGGAGAGGCTTCAGCCTCTTTTGCATTCAGGAAATGAAGATTTCCACTTGAGGTTTAAAGGAAAAAAGGGAAGTGAAGGAAACAAACAGAATGAAATGGAAGGAAAGTGTCTGCAAAACTCAAGTTGCGTTGGATTTATACTTACTGGATTTTTAAAGTAAGCTGACAAGAAAAATTACCTTCATTGCAAATCACTGAAGGGCTTTTCTATAGAATAAACACACTCACAGGGAAGAGCTAATTCAAAGAAAGCTTCAGTATGTTAATATAATAATTGAGCCGTGTGGCGCAATAGGCAGCCCGTTTTCCAGGAGCTGGGCATGCCTCAGCTGGGGTATGAGGTACAAGGCTGACGGCTGAACAACTTTAGCCACCTGAGATTGGCTGTAATCATTTAAAATATGATATGAAGTGAATATTTCCCTTATTGGAAGTTCTGTATTCATGCAAGTAAGGAGAAAGAACCAAATTCTCTGTATTTTGTGGGCACTCTTTAAGAGTCGAATTATTGAAATCAGCCTCCAAACTTGGAAACGTCAGTACTTCTAATTGGAGCCTGTATTTTCCCATGTTCTTGGTGGTCTTTTTCCTTTTCTAACTGTCTCATCTTCTCATCATTTTATTTGAACTGTCCTTGAGCCAAATTATTTGTTTGGAAAACTCATGTACTTCATTTGGTTTATTAGTAATGTGTGTTTAAGGTGGTTTTGTGAAAGTAGCTAATTAGCCTGGTACCTTCATTTCCCTTGAAGCCGATTAAAAATAAAATAGTGTTTCTCAAACTCTACCTTACAGAGTCATCTTGGTTCTTATGAAAATATAGATTCTGATTGAATAGGTTTGGGGTAGGGCCTGAGATTCTGCAGACTTCCCTTATAGCTCAGTCAGTAAAGAATCTGCCTGTAATGCAGGGAAACTCAGGTCCAATTCCTGGGTCAGGAAGATCCCCTGGGGAAAGAAATGGCAACCCACTCCAGTATTCTTGCCTGGAAAATCCCATGGACAGAAGAGCCTGGTGGGCTGCAGTCCATGGGGTTGCGAGAGTCAGACACAACTGAGTAACTTTCAATGAGATTCTGCATTTCTGAAAATCTCCCATTAGATTACAATATAAGCAGCAAAATCTATTAGGTCTTTTAAATATCATAAAGACATTGTGATGGTAGATAAAGAAGGTATATATACAATTGTTTCATGTAGTTGATTCTTTTTTTTCTGATTGTTGATAATGACCTGATAATGAAGAAATGGCAGACTAAGAACCATGGACTTACTGGGCTTATCAATAAATGATTTATTTTGAGTCTGGGTGACATAGCTAAAGCCAGGAGAATTCCTTTTGATATAAATGACACGGAAAATCTCAAGTCAATGACTTGAGTAAAAATTTAGTTCAGGGCTTCTCTGGTGATTCTGTGCTAAAGAATCAGCATGCTGAGGCAGGAAATGTGGGTAGGATCCCTGGGTTAGGAAGATTCCCTGGAGAAAGAAATGGCACTTCTTGCCTGGGAAATCCCATGGATAGAGGAGCAGGCTACAGTTCATGGTGTTGCAAAGAATTGGAAATGACTTAGCAACTAAACAACAACAACAAAGTTTAGCTTAGGTAAATGGTGTTTAGAAATAGATTAAGACCAGGTGAAAACTCTGGTTTTAACTGAACTAGCAGAATGATTTTTGTGCATAGTTAGTATTTACAGACACTTGATACTTTCCTCCCCTGTTTTGGCATTCTTGTATAATTGTGGATTTCTTGTGCCCTAAAGGTAATGTGAACATGAATTCCATAAATCTGTAGTAAATGAAACTGGTGAGAAAAATAAGACAAATGCAATTTTCCTGAACTCTCTGTAAATGAAAACAAATGATGTTTTTGTTCATCTGTTTATTTTGTCTTATTTTGTTTTTCCAAACAAGAAGCGCCTGGGCAGGGAAGTGTTCCTAAGTGTTCTGAAAAGTCAGTGCGAAGCACCCTGACTTTCCAGCTTCTCATTTGTTGCGATGTTTCATTCTGGACATTTATCTATCAGAAATGATAGGTTGGTCAACATGGACCCCTAAGAAGAAATGAATCTTTCCCCAAGTGCTTTTAAGGTTGTATTGGCTTGTATTTTCAAGTTTGCCCCAAGTTTCCTTAATACACCAGCAACTATATGAGAAACCGGAAAAGTATGGTGTCCCATACACACTAATTGTCTCTCAGAGTGTGACTATTTCTTGGTGCTGTTGTCTGGTCTTCATCCTCTTGCACCTGCTTGGTTAAGTTCTTCATGATCCCTCATTGTCCATGTGAAAAATGCTAAGGAGCGTTGCTCTCACTATAGGCCATGTGAATGACATGCCCGTGGAGTTGTGCAGTGTGCAGTCTGTGCAGCCTTACATACACGAGGGCACTCTCCCCAACAGTAGCCTTTCCCCCTCTAAAAGTGACCCTTGCTCAACTTCCCCAAGGCTGTTATCATAAAGCTCATAGAAAAAAAAAAAAAAAAAAGATCAGTGCTTAATTAGCTCCCTATTTCCATCAGGCAAAATACTTTACCCTGTCAGACAATTCCATCCCAAACTACCACTGCGTTTCACCTCCTGTCATCCTACTTAACTCCAGAGTACTACCTGCTTGTCTCACTCGGCCCCCACATGTTCCTACACATCTTCCTTGCATGTCATTGCTCCCATTTAGAATTTTACTCAAGCATCTCTTCCTTTAGAAGTCTTCTCTAATGTTTCTGGAGGCAATTAGTGGTCTACTTTTATTTTGTTTGTACTATTATAATTGTTTGTTTATGTATGTGTTTTGCTGATTATACTGTATTGTAAATATATTTGTGGTTATTACGACAAAATGGTTCTATCCTTGATTTTTCATTTTTATAACACCAGAAGACAATATAGCTTTGACATCTGACTTTCCCAGGTTGACCCTACTAATCAGGCCAGTAGGGCTGTGGTCCCTTTCTTTACTTGTTACTTTTGCATATGAAAACTTTCCCTACTCTGTGCTGGGCTATGATGGCCAGGTTTCTTAGAAAGAGGAGAAAGCAAAGAATGTCAGAAAGCTTTGATCCATAACCACAGCCTTCCTCCAAACCTCTTACGTCAAGTGTCCTCACTTGAAACCTGCTCGATCATCATGATTATTAACCACTTTGACACTGATAATAATAATGCTAACATTTGCAGAAGATAAATTCTTATTATCAGGCATTAACTATTTCTATACATAACCTTCCTCAATCCTCATCTAGCCCCAGAAGCTACTGAAGTTTACATTTCCTGGGCTATTCACTTACAATTCAGTTCAGTTCAGTTCTGTCGCTCAGTCGTGTCCGGCTCTTAGTGACCCCATGAACCACAGCACGCCAGGCCACCCTGTCCATCACCAACTCCCGGAATTCACTCAAACTCATGTCCATTGAGTCGGTGATGCCATCCAGCTATCTCATTCTCTGTCATCCCCATCTCCTCCTACCCTCAATCACTCCCAGCATCAGAGTCTTTTCCAGTGAGTCAACTCTTTGCATGAGGTGGCCAAAGTATTGGAGTTTCAGCTTTAGCATAAGTCCTTCCAATGAACACCCAGGATTGATCTCCTTTAGAATGGATTGGTTGGATCTCCTTGCAGTCCAAGGGACTCTCAAGAGTCTTCTCCAACACCAGAGTTCAAAAGCATCAATTCTTCGGCGATCAGCTTTCTTCACAGTCCAACTCTCACATCCATACATGACCACGGGAAAAACCATAGCCTTGACTAGACGGATCTTGGTTGACAAAGTAATGTCTCTGCTTTTTAATATGCTATCTAGGCTGGTCATAACTTTCCTTCCAAGGAGTAAGCGTCTTTTAATTTCATGGCTGCAATCAGCATCTGAAGTGATTTTGGAGCCCAAAAAAATAAAGTCTGACATGGTTTCCACTGTTTTTCCATCTATTTCCCATGAAGTGATGGGACCAGATGCCATGATCTTCGTTTTCTGTATGTTGAGCTTCAAGCCAACCTTTTCACTCTCCTCTTTCACTTTCATCAAGAGGCCTTTGAGTTCCTCTTCACTTTCTGCCATAAGGGTGGTGTCATCTGCATATCTGAGGTTATTGATATTCCTCCCAGCAATCTTGATTCCAACTTGTGCTTCATCCAGCCCAGCATTTCTCATGATATTCTCTGCATATAAGTCAAATAAGCAAGGTGACAATATACAGCCTTGGCGTACCCCTTTTCCTATTTGGAACCAGTCTGTTGTTCCATGTCCAGTTCTAACTGTTGCTTCCTGACCTGCATACAGGTTTCTCAAGAGGCAGGTCAGGTGGTCTAGTATTCCCATCTCTTTCAGAATTATCCACAGTTTATTGTGATCCACACAGTCAAAGGTTTTGGCATAGTCAATAAAGCAGAAATAGATGTTTTTCTGGAACTCTCTTGCTTTCTCCATGATCCAGTGGATGCTGGCAATTTGATTTCTGGTTCCTCTGCCTTTTCTAAATCTAGCTTGAACATCTGAAAGTTCATGGTTCACGTATCATTGAAGCCTGGCTTGGAGAATTTTGAGCATAACTTTACTAGTGTGTGAGATGAGTGTAATTGTGTGGCAGTTTGAGCATTCTTTGGCATTGCCTTTCTTAGGGATTGGAATGAAAACTGACCTTTTCAAGTCCTGTGGCCACTGCTGAGTTTTCCAAATTTGCTGGGCTATTGAGTGCAGCACTTTCACAGCATCATCTGTTAGAATTTGAAATGGCTCAACTGGAATTCCATCACCTCCACTAGCTTTGTTCGTCGTGGTGCTTCCTAAGGCCCATTTGACTTCACATTCTAGGATGTCTGACTCCAGGTGAGTGATCACACCATCATGATTATCTGGGTCATGAAGATCTTGTTTGCACAGTTTTTCTGTGTATTCTTGCCACCTCTTCTTAATATCTTTTGCTTCTGTTAGGTCGATACCATTTTTGTCCTTTATTGAGCCCATCTTTGTTTATGATTTTGTATTTTTTCTTAAAAAAGGCTTACAAAATTGTATTAATGTAAGACCCCACAGAACCTAGAGCTGCTTTGCCCTGCCTTAGTAGGTTCAGTTCAGTTCAGTTCAGTTCAGTCGCTCAGTCGTGTCCGACTCTCCGCGACCCCATGAATCACAGCACGCCAGGCCTCCCTGTCCATCACCAACTCCCGGAGTACACTCAAACCCATGTCCACAGAATCGGTGATGCCATCCAGCCATCTCATTCTCCGTCGTCCCCTTCTCCTCCCGCCCCCAACCTTTCCCAGCATCAGAGTCTTTTCCAGTGAGTCAACTCGTCTCATGAGGTGGCCAAAGTATTGGAGTTTCAGCTTTAGCATCAGTCCCTCCAATGAACATCCAGGATTGATCTCCTTTAGAATGGACTGGTTGGATCTCCTTGCAGTATAAGGGACTCTCAAGAGTCTTCTCCAACACCACAGTTCAAAAGCATCGATTCTTCGGCGATCAGCTTTCTTCACAGTCCAACTCTCACATCCATACATGACCACGGGAAAAACCATTGCCTTGACTAGACGGACCTTGGTCGGCAAAGTAATGTCTCTGCTTTTCAATATACTATCAAGTAGGTAGATACTGTAAAATGTCACCATGACACCAAAAGGATATTTAGGAAATTTAATCACAGAAATTATGTATTTGTACTATTGCAAAGTTATTAAGAAACAATACTTTTTAGACGGTCTGTTCTATGACAAAAAGTACAAAACTTAATAAAATGAGACATGTGTTGTGCACCAGTGACAACACACTAACTTCAGTTAGTCCCAAATGACCACTGATGAAATTCCAGTCCTGTGGGCCCACCTTCATTTGAGAATGGAGACCAGGTAAAGACTGGCAGCCAGTCCTCAGTAGTGTGATCGAATGTGAATATTCAGATCATCAGAATGTTACTTAGTCTATATGTTTATTTAATATATAAGAACTAAGGCCCAGAGAAGTTAATAGTTGCTCAAAATTATATAACGAGTAAGTGACTAAGCTGGGTTCCAAACTGAAGTCTATCTCTGTGAATGGTTACTAATTTGTTTTAATGTCTAAAATACAAGTGAACAGAGCACATAGTCATTGACAGCCTTCCAATCCCGTTGACAGCTCTTTCTGGAATCCCCTTATCCTACCCCTCTCCTCCTGGCCCCAGGAAGGACTGAGGTCCATAGACATCACGATAAAAAGGTTGACACCCGTTCTAGTTCTTTTCTTACTCCTGTATCCCTATTTCAGACTGCCACGCAAACTTTAGAATTAGGCTTGCTCATTTATTTGTTTACTCTAGTGGGTAAGTAAAATTTCTCCAAAATAAGACTCTGTTCTACACATACCCATCTGGTCTCTGACTCTGGCCACCCTGTTTTGCTTGGGGGTAGTGAGCTCCTTTGTTTTTTCTCTGCTGTTCCTTCTCCTACTTTGAATCCTGACTTTGTTTTACAGGCTCTCTTCATATCAAGTTTTGGGATGGTTAATGTTACGTTTCAGCCTGACTGGACCACAGGATTTCTGGTTAAACATTACTCTGGGTGTGTCTATGAGGAAGTTTCTGGATGAGATTAACATTTGAATTTGTAAACTGAGTAAAGAGGATTACCCTCCCCAACCTGGGTTAGCCTCATCCAAGGCGGCAAAGGCCTGAGGAGAGCAAAAGTCTAAGTAAGAATTCACCCTCATTCTGCCTGACTGTCTTTGAGCCAGGACGTGGGTCCCCTTCTGCCTTTGAACTAGGACTTAGACTGGTGTAGGACTGGAACCTACACCATCAGTTCTCTGTCTCAAAGGCCTTTGACTGCATATCTTCAGATTTCTCAGCTTCCATTATCATGTAAGGCAATTACTTACAGTAAATCTCTTTTCTTCTTTCTGTATATGTATGCATGTGTGTGTGCCAAATTGCTTCAGTTGTGTCTGACTCTTTGTGACCCTATGGACTGCAGCCTGCCAGAATCCTCTGTCCATGGGATTCTTTAGGCAAGAATACTGGAGTGGGTTGCCATGCCCTCCTCCAGGGGATCTTCCTGACCCTGGGATTGAACCTGTCTCTTATGTCTCCCACATTGGCAGGCAGGTTCTTATCCACAAGCACCACCTCGGAAGCCCCTTTATGGCTATAGTTTTTCCAGGGGTCATGTATTGATGTGAGAGTTGGACTGTGAAGAAAGCTGAGCGCCAAAGAATTGATGCTTTTGAACTGTGGTGTTGGAGAAGAGTCTTGAGAGTCCCTTGGACTGCAAGGAGACCCAACCAGTCCATTCTAAAGATCAGCCCTGGGTGTTCATTGGAAGGACTTATGCTAAAGCTGAAACTCCAATACTGTGGCCACCTCATGCGAAGAGTTGACTCACTAGAAAAGACTCTGATGCTGGGAGCAATTGGGGGTAGGAGGAGATGGGGACAACAGAGAATGAGATGGCTGGATGGCATCACCGACTCGATGAACATGAGTTTGAGTGAACTCTGGGAGTTGGTGACGGACAGGAAGGCCTGGCGTGCTGTGATTCATGGGGTCGCAGAGTCGGACACGACTGAGTGACTGAACTGAACTGATACTTATATCAGTTCAGTTCAGTTCAGTCGCTCAGTCGTGTCCGACTCTCCACGACCCCATGAATCACAGCACGCCAGGCCTCCCTGTCCATCACCAACTCCCAGAGTACACTCAAACTCATGTCCACAGAGTCAGTGATGCCATCCAGCCATCTCATTCTCCGTCGTCCCCTTCTCCTCCCGCCCCCAACCTTTCCCAGCATCAGAGTCTTTTCCAGTGAGTCAACTCGTCGCATGAGGTGGCCAAAGTATTGGAGTTTCAGCTTTAGCATCAGTCCCTCCAATGAACATCCAGGATTGATCTCCTTTAGAATGGACTGGTTGGATCTCCTTGCAGTATAAGGGACTCTCAAGAGTCTTCTCCAACACCACAGTTCAAAAGCATCGATTCTTCGGCAATCAGCTTTCTTCACAGTCCAACTCTCACATCCATACATGACCACGGGAAAAACCATTGCCTTGACTAGACGGACCTTGGTTGGCAAAGTAATGTCTCTGCTTTTTAATATACTATCAAGGTTGGTCATAACTTTCCTTCCAAGGAGCAAGCGTCTTTTAATTTCATGGCTGCAATCAGCATCCGCAGTGATTTTGGAGCCCAAAAATATAAAGTCTGACACTGTTTCCACTGTTTTTCCATCTATTTCCCATGAAGTGATGGGACCAGATGCCATGATCTTTGTTTTCTGAATGTTGAGCTTCAAGCCAACCTTTTTACTCTCCTCTTTCACTTTCATCAAGAGGCTTTTGAGTTCCTCTTCACTTTCTGCCATAAGGGTAGTGTCATCTGCATATATGTATATGCTATTGGTTCTGTTTCCCTGGAGAACCCAGTCTGATAAAAATTTCATTGAGCTGGGCTTTGGAAACTGACAATGTCTTTCTAGTTTAACACACCTCTCTCTAGCATTCATGCAGGCATCCCTGATCAGGTGGGAGCTGCAGGATTCATCTTTGATTAGACCTGTCAGCCGAATTAGGCACACATTATAATTGTAATATATTGTATTACATAATAAGTATATTTTCACCTTGCTTATTTAACTTATATGCAGAGTACATCATGAGAAACACTGGGCTGGATGAAGCACAAGCTGGAATCAAGATTGCTGGGAGAAATATCAATAACCTCAGATATGCAGATGACACCACCCTTATGGCAGAGAGTGAAGAGGAACTAAAAAGCCTCTTGATGAAAGTGAAAGAGGAGAGTGAAAAGGTTGGCTTGAAGCTCAACATTCAGAAAACAGAGATCATGGCATCTGGTCCCATCACTTCATGGGAAATAGATGGAAAAACAGTGGAAACAGTGTCAGACTTTATATTTTTGGGCTCCAAAATCACTGCGGATGCTGATTGCAGCCATGAAATTAAGAGACGCTTACTCCTTGGAAGGAAAGTTATGACCAACCTAGAGTGTATATTAAAAAGAAGAGACATTACTTTGCCAACAAAGGTCCATCTAGTCAAGGCTATGGTTTTTCCCGTGGTCATGTATGGATGTGAGAGTTGGACTGTGAAGAAAGCTGATCGCTGAAGAATTGATGCTTTTGAACTGTGGTGCTGGAGAAGACTCTTGAGAGTCCCTTGGACTGCAAGGAGATCCAACCAGTCCATTCTAAAGGAGATCGGTCCTGGGTGTTCACTGGAAGAACTGATGCTAAGGCTGAAACTGCAATACTTTGGCCACCTCATGCGACGAGTTGACTCACTGGAAAAGACTCTGATGCTGGGAAGGATTGGGGGCAGGAGGAGAAGGGGACGACTGAGAATGAGATGGCTGGGTGGCGTCACCGACTCGATGGACATGAGTTTGAGTGAACTCCTGGAGTTGGTGATGGGCAGGGAGGCCTAGCGTGCTGTGATTCATGGGGTCGCAGAGAGTCAGACACGACTGAGCGACTGAACTGAACTGAACTGAACTATAATTGTAAGATTTTATCAAGGGATAAGTTGTCCCCTTTATGGTTGATGTCTCTTTTCTGAATCACCATTAGGGAATGGCTACCAAAAAAAAAAAAAAATTCCAAATCAACATTGTTTTGTAAAATCTAAAATATGTATCAACAAAAAAATTTTTCACCAATAAACATCAAAAGGCCTGAATTTAGGAAAGTGCAGTTTTTTTGATGGAAATCTCCCTCAAATGTGTTATATCTTTTTTTTACTTTCTTTGATGGAGTGCACTGAAGAAACTCTTAACAATTCTTGATTCAGGATCACTGTAGTAAACATAATTTATATGATTCGTCACTAACTTAGGATGCTCTCACTGTAGGGTATCTGTATATTAATGCAGAATGAAATAATTGCTAG
Source organism: Moschus berezovskii (assembly GCF_049115385.1). Taxonomy (NCBI): domain Eukaryota; kingdom Metazoa; phylum Chordata; class Mammalia; order Artiodactyla; family Moschidae; genus Moschus; species Moschus berezovskii. The sequence continues at coordinate 86,113,627 of NC_142461.1, forward strand.
TTATATTTACTGTAGCGTTGATCATACTTACAGGACTTCCCTGATGGCTCAGAAGGTAAAGAATCCTCCTGCAGTCCAGGAGACAGAGGTTTGACCCCTGGGGTGAAGATCCCCTGGAGAAGGAAATGGCAACCCACTCCAGTATTCTTGCCTGGAGATTCCGTGGACACCGGAGCCTGGCAGCTACAAAGAGCTGGACATGCTGAGCGACTGACACTCTCAGTCTCTGGTCGTGCTTCGTGTATGTGGTAAGTGAAGTCCCTTCAGAAGTGATCTAAGATTGCTATGCACAATTGTTACCATTTTGTCTCATTCCTGTCTTTTCCTTCTTTATAAAGCTGTCAGGTATTACTCCTTGCTTTCCTACATGAGCCAGTCTTTAAGAAAGGTTATTCCCCACCCTTTAAAACATCAGGTCCAACAGGAGCAAATTTACTCCCAAGGGACATTTGGCAATTTTTTATTGTTATAGTTTGGAAGGGATATTGGTTTCTAGTAGGTAGAGGTCATGTTACTAAATCTCTTACAATGTACAGGATAGACTTTCGGAACAAAGAATTATCTGGATTAAAAAGTCAATAGTGCCCAGTTTTAGAAACACTGTTCTAGAACTGTGGGAAAGTGAGTAGGCTCTAAAGGAGGATCCAGAAGCTTTATCTAAGATTAAAAAATATGATCTGTGTTTGTTCATGGCTATTGGTAATGTCAGGGGCCAGGTTTATTTTTAATAACATCAGGTTGCTTTGTTTCTCTCTTGGTTCTTATTTTGTCTCAATGAAATTTGAAATGACAGACTAAAGGGTTTAAAACAACAGAGAAGTTACAGCTCAAAAAGACAGATCTTTATTTAAACAGATACTCCCAAGACATGGGAGCAAGCCAACCCGCAAAGAGTCATCCCTAATCGCTTTTGTCTTCCCCACCTTTTTATACTTGCTGCATCTTCCTTTGGTTGTGCCCTGTGCAAAATAGGGCTTGCTGCTGATGCTAAGTCACTTCAGTCGTGTCCGACTCTCTGTGACCCCATAGACGGAAGCCCACCAGGCTCCCCCGTCCCTGGGATTCTCCAGGCAAGAACACTGGAGTGGGTTGCCATTTCTTTCTCCAATGTGAAAGTGAAAAGTGAAAGTGAAGTCGCTCAGTCGAATCCGACCCTTAGCGACCCCACGGACTGCAGCCTACCAGGCTCCTCCATCCATGGGATTTTCTAGGCAATAGTACTGGAGTGGCTACCACCAGTCAAGAAAGGAAATGCAACCAGGCATACGCTCAAGGCCTATTGACAGTTGCAAGTTATATATCAATGGGTTCTGTTGTGTATGTTTTCCCATAATTCAGTCTGTTATAATCAGATGTATATATGTATAGAATATTTATGAACCCTTAATGTTCTCCTAGCTGCCTAAGGTTCTTTGAGGTAGTCCCTGTGGTTAGTTGGTATCCACTGCGTGCCTAGGATGCATGTGTAGGAGTTGAAAAGTCTCTGTGGTTATTTTGTAGCATATTTGTGAGCTCTCCTGGGTGTGTTTGGGACAGCATTTAGAGATCAGCTTGCATCCTTCTGAGCTAGGACACCTCTCATTGCTCATGCCTAATTTCCTACCTAATAAGAACAAAAGAATTCTCATGGACTGAAGTTCTTTGACCTCAATTTGAGTAAGCCATTAGTATTTGCCCTTGAATTAAGGTATTCAACACTTCTGTGCACACGCAAACCATTTTCATTTAAGAAATATTAGCTCACAGTTTTTTTCTCTTCCATAGTTATTTGGCTCAAACACTACTGCTATCTAAAAAAATTATCACTGTGGTATCAATATTGTAGTATGTAGTATTTTTAAAAGACTTTCAGGTTTCTATTCCAGATCACTTTTTTGGTAATAGTGACCTTATTGTTTCAATCATCAGACCTGATTTTCTGCTGTGATTTGATAGCATTAGAAAAATCAGTGGCTAACTGATCCCCTTCTCCCTACTTTTTAGAAACAATATTCTTTGGGGACACGTGATTTTGGCCAGAAAAAGGGTAAAATGTTGACAGTGGCATAGCTCTTTTAAAAGGAGATTCTGTTGAAAGTCAATTGATTTATTCCAGTCTTAGCCTCCTTCAGACCTTCTCATAGATTTCCAGTAGTTAGAGGTCACTGACCCTGAAGAAGACATCATTGCCTAAGATTTGGGGCTGCGAATCTCAAAAGTTCTAACTTTCTCACTTAATGTCTCTATGTAGGAAATAATTTATTTCAATTTTAGAATAAAGACAAATCCTGTTTTCTGAACTCTAAACCCAATGAAAGTTTATCCTGTTTTTACTAGATTACGGAGAATATTTACTTAAAATGTAATTTTACATAAATATATAAATCATTTTTCTATAACAGGGATATCTTACTATACATCTTCATATACAACTATGCCTAAGATAGGGAAATACTTTCTTTTTTACAATGCATATTTGGCTGATTTGACTTAATTCCCATGCATTTTACCAATTATGTACATTTATTTAGTGCATAAAAAGTGTAACAATTAATATTGAAGTGTAAATGAGTATGCATGTTCTACCACTGTTTTATTCAAATGTGATGTGTCAAATCAATTTGATATGAAATGCAGAGTGATAGATGAGAGTGAGAGATCAAGGTATGTACAGTACAATATGGGATTCTGTCAATCTCCAAGCAGCATTTCAAAAGAAAAATATAATATTATCTTTAGTATAGAGTTTCTTGATGCACATTGAATTGACCAGATACTATTAATTGAGGGAATACATACTTTTAGAGTGGAAAAATAACCTACATAATTTGTGCATATAATTGTATCACTTTTCTTGTTTGCATGACAATTATACAAATCCTGAAATAAAAATAATGCAATAAGACCAGATAATTTTTTAGCACTCTTGCTACTATATTTAATTTGATATTCTACAATCATGTTTTCTAGTTTATATTTTTCTTTGGAAAGTTACTATTTAAATTTCTCAAGTTTAAGATTTTCAAAGACTGTCATTGGTGTTTTTATATATTAATTAACGGCACCCCACTCCAGTACTCTTGCCTGGAAAATCCCATGGACGGAGGAGCCTGGTGGGCTGCAGTCCATGGGGTCGCACAGAGTCGGACACGACTGAAGTGACTTAGCAGCAGCAGCAGCAGCATTGCCATTTTAAAATAAAAAGTATTCTTTATATGTCTGTGGTGACATTTGCAACTTTAGAATAAGAAAAAAATATTTTTGATTGTCCAGAAATTTTCTGGACATATCTTCTATGTCTTAGAAATCATACTGTTTAATGATTTTATTGTTGAGTTCTCTAAAAAATAAGCAAAAGTAAGTGGAGAAAGAGTGAAAGTTTTTTTGTGTGTTATATCAGATTATGATTGCATATAAATGGAGTATTTTTAACTTAGAAACTTTAAATTTTGGAAGAATTTCCAAAAGTGAACACACAGGAAACCATCAAAGGACAATGGAAATAATTGTGGTCTTTTTGTAAGTCTTCTTTTGTAAGGTTTTAGAGAGAAAAGCAGAGCTATTGCATTATGGAAAAGTTTTTCTTAGAAAACTGCACTTATTATATCTGAAAAAATTATCATCCTAGGAAAGCATTAATCCTATTGAAGTATTCAGCTACATATATATCAGTTATATATATACGTATACATATATATACAATTTTCCTGTAGTTGGAGAGATCTACTTTAAATGCACTTTTTTTTTTAACACTTGTACCATCTTTATATACATTTCCTGAGAAGTCATGAATAAAGCAGTTTTTTTCTGGAACAAAGCTCTACCAGAACTAATAGTAAAGCTTTGTTTTGTGAATTAAATCTCTTTCTAAAGCATCAAAATACCAAGTGCTGATATTCTAAAATGAGAATCAAAACTTTTAGTAATCATTTTGCTTTTGTATTTCATTTCCTAATACATATCGTTTAAACTACATTTTTTACATGGAAACAAGTAGTCGCTTTTATTAACTCTCCACTCTTAGCAAGTAAGATATACTTAACATTTAACATAGCTGGAAAGTATTGATATGAAATTAAAATGTTGTGTTTCTATGACTGAGTCCCTTCTTCTATTTATTCAAATGATTTAGAACTTTCCTTTTTTCTTGTTCCACTTAGATTTCACATCAGACACATAGTGGGAAAAAGCCAATCTCTTTTAATTTTCCCCCTCAGTACTATGAGACATATTCCCTGTGACAAATCCTGAGCCTGGATTTCCAAGCAGGGCTTATCAAAAGTTTAAGATTCACCCTAAAGAGTATGAATTTAGATGTCCCTATTCACATTAGCTGCAAACTTCAGAAAAATCTGCTCTGAGCTTCTCTAAGACGATGCTGAAATGCTGCATTATGAATTCCAAAGTGAATTAATGAAGACCAACACTGGAGAGGAAATGTACATGTGTGTATATCACAGCTAACATGGCAACTGTAATACAAAGACTTTTTTTCACATTTTGCCAGCCATAGCATAACCTTCCCACAGAGGAGGGGATTAACAGCCTGTCTCCTTTGGGGTAGGGGGGAGTATGAGACAAATAAAATGTAGAATCTGCAAATGGAGCTCTGAAATGATGTAGTTAACGTTACATATGTAGTCTATTATGGTAACTGGGAACATGTGTGTCATAACGTTGGGCAAACTAATTCTAAAAATGGCAGAGAAGAACAAAAACTGACCCCCAAATTCTGCTCAAATTGCATGATCCAAACAAGATGTACTGTTGGGAAAGATTTGATAGAATACTATTCTCTCCTGTCTACCACACCCAGCTCTCCCCTTTGCTCTCACTCCACACTTCCCATCTTCTTATTTTTTTAGATTTATTTTTCATCTTTCCCTTTGGATGACTAATTTTCCCTATCATGCTGAAGTGCCTGTACATCTTTCAGACTTTGCTAGGTTTTTCTGACTCCGTGGCTAGCTTTAAGTTTTCATAAACTTGAAATATTTCCCCAGAAAAAAAGTCAAGAAAATCCTCTGACTTTAGAACCTGAAAGAATACAGGAGACTGGAAGATATCAAAACTATTAATTCTGAGGAGATACTGACCATGCATTTGGCACCTTGATCCCTTACATCAGTGGTTAAAGCTGCTCATACTGTTTGTGCTCAGGTTGTAGCCGTTCAATTGCTCAGTCATGTCTGACTCCTTGCGACACCACGGACTGCAGGATGCCAGGCTTTCCCATCCTTCACTATTTCCTGGAGTTTGCGCAAACTTGTGTCTATCGAGTCTGTGATGCCATCCAGCCATCTCATCCTCTGTCGCCCCCTTCTCCTCCTGCACTAAAATTTCCCCAGTATCAGGGTCTTTTCCAATGAGTCAGCTGTTTGATTCAGGTAACCAGAGTATTGGAGCTTCAGTTTCAGCATCAGTCCCTCCAATGAATATTCAGGGTTCATTTCCTTTAGAAATGATTGATTTGATTTCCTTGCACTCCAAGGGACTCTCAAGAATCTTCTCTGTCATCACAATCTGAAAGCATCAATTCTTTGGTGCTTTCTTTATGGTCCAACTTTCACATCTGTACATGACTACTGGAAAGCTTTGATTACAAGGGCCTTTGTCAGCAAAGTGATGTGCTCAGGCATTCAGAGCTGTATCTGGAATGAGTCATTCAAGAGGGAATATAATAGAGAAAGAGGAATAAGTATAAATGTGAAAATGCTAGTTCAATTCCAGGTGCAGGAATTAGTAAGTTCAGAGTGAGAAATAAGTGATAGAAAGTTGGAGCACAGAAAAGAATTAGACCCAGTTGCAAGAGAAAGATAGAACCAAGAGTTTTAAAATGCAAATTGGAGAAAACATAGCAGATGGTAAACATTTAGGGCATGGAGGCACTGACGGAATGAAGTTCTTTTGAAATTTATCCAAATTTATTGACTTTTTTAGGGTTTCATATTTATATTCTCATCTTGTTGATTTGATGATTTTTTGTTGTTGTTGTTTAATCTTTCATTTTCTTCAGCTCATTATTCAGCTTAGGATGTGAACATGTCTTGATACAATGCACTTCAAAAAATTATCATTTAAATCGTTATTGGTGCCATTGCAACCTGCTGGTGTTTTAACCTCAGCTTGTGGGGACTCCACTTCTGTTTCCTGGGGTTCCAGAGCATCACCACATAAATAGATATGTTTTTAAATCAAGGTTAGGGTTGGGGGAGAATATAGGTTGTAGTCTATTTATAGATGAAAAATTAAATGGAGAGTGAGCACTTGGTATTATAGAATTGTTTACCTTATCAAATATTTCTTGGAAAGATGGAGAAGAATAGGGAAATCACCATCCTTCTTTGTTTCCTAGTTCTACTTCTACCCCAATAGCTTTTGCAGATACGGAAATTTACAGGATAAATGCCAGATAATACTTGCCAAAGAGGGAAAAAATAGAATTTCTAATTCTAAATCCAAATGGTTACTACTGCTTGCCAATCGTCTCTTTAAAAAATCTTTATGACATTCTTTCTCTCTCATTCTTGTAGCTAAGTGCAGGCCTCCTTAACTTCCCACTTGCCAGTTACATTGCATCTTGCTGCTATAATAGGTCCTATTACTCTCTTCCTTAGCTTTTCCTCATTTTAATTCCTTTTATGAATGTTTGCCAGTTTAATATTCCTATGAAACTTCTAAAATGTAATACAATGACATGTACTATATTGGCATAAAATGTCTCTAAAGTTTAAAAAATTACCAGATATTAATCAAATATTCTTAACTTGATGCTCAATGCCCTCTTATAATATGGCTCTACCATAGTTACAAACTTATCTCCACATATTAATTATAGGTTTTCTTACTCTAGTCAAGTGGTTTCACTACTATCTGAATTCAGTTGATAGTTTCCCATGCTGACTTTCATCGTTCTAGGTCTAACAAAACTTTCTTCCCTATTATTATGTTCAGTGGCACCACGCTCTTCCAAGACCCTTATGTTCTAAGATGTTTTCTCCAATCTTTCCACTTAGGTCATCACTCCTGAAATGTTTATATTTATGCATATTGTGTGTCACACCAATTTTTATATTGTGGTACAATTCCCATACACAGCTTTATTTGAATCCATATTTTTATCTGCATCTATATCTAATGAGTCTTTCTCAACTCTTATTATTTGGTGCATAATCCTTATATACACGATCTCGGTAAGATTTATCATTATAATCCTACTGCTTGTTGCTTGATGCGTCAAAGCCCTCAAGTATCTGCTGCATGAGTTAATAATATGCTTAAGAGTTTAACATTTGTGCATCTTATATGCGTTCTCAGTATTTCCCCAGATGATTCTAGTTGCTTGCTCTTTATCAACACTGTCATTTTCCCGTAGTTCTTGATCATCTAAATCTCCTTTTCGGAAAGACGTTATCTGGAAGGTCACTTAGAAGTTCTATATTTTAATTATTCTCAAGGTTGAGTCAGCTTTGTTGTATCTACAATAAACTTTATTTAAAAAAAAAAAAAGAAACTGATGAGAGCCTTGGAGAGGATTTCACAACTCTGTTTAGTAATCTAGGAGAGTATGCCAGAGAGGAAATTAGCTTATTATTCTTAGCTGTGTGTAATAAAAGAAACTGATCATTTTGATATATAGATAAAAGAAAATTGAAAAAGGTTAAGAAAATATCCATACCATTGTGGTCATACAAGATATTATGCACTAGTAGGTACTCATATGAGAAGGCAATGGCACCCCACTCCAGGACTCTTGCCTGGAAACTCCCATGAACAGAGGAGCCTAGTGGGCTGCAGTCCATGGAGTCACTAAGAGTCGGACACGACTGAGCGACTTCACTTCCACTTTTCACTTTCACACATTGGAGAAGGAAATGGCAACCCACTCCAGTGTTCTTGCCTGGAGAATCCCAGGGACGGGGGAGCCTGGTGGGCTGCTGTCTGTGGGTCGCACAGAGTCACACGACTGAGGTGACTTAGCAGCAGCAGCAGCAGGTACTCATATTTGGACTGATGAATATTGGCTTGAATTAGCTGGATCAAAGCCATTCTACTTATATGAATTGTAACTATAAATATTGTTAATAAGTTTTATAAATTGTAACCATTTTGTCTTATTAAAAATATATTTGGGTTTTTGCTTGCCAAAATGGATGTTTAAAAAATGTTTTAAAAAATTAGGCAGTGTTGTATTTCATGTAAATTGATGACAAACTACGAATTTGGCCAATTTTGTTATTTATTTCACAGTTTACACAATATTTTAACTTTTTAATTTTCCAAACAACCTCATGAGATGGGTGGAATTAATTTATTTTATGTGTGAGAAAACCAAATTATGATAAAGGATTTAGGTTTTCAATACTCATAGCTACCTGGGTGCAGAGATATAAGGTTTTGGATATTGGATTCTAAGCCAGTATCTTTCCAAATACCATTCACTTTATAGCATTACACCATATATACTCAATAAATATTTGTTAATCAATGAATATTATTAAAAGCTATCTTTTATAATATATCTATCACAAAATTATATTAATGAGTGAATATTAGTGGATTAGTGTTAGTTGCTTAGTCTTGTCTGACTCTTCGTTACCCCGTGGACTGTAGCTCGCCAGGCTTCTCTGTCCATGGAATTCTCCAGGCAAGAATACTGGAGGAGGTAGTCATCCCCTTTTCAGGTGATCTTCCTGACGCGGGATCAAACCCAGGTCTCCTGCATTGCAGGCAGATTCTTTACTATTTGAGCCACCTGGGAAGCCCATTCATGGGTTAGATTTATGCAATAGTAATTCTACATTTTGAGAATCACAGTCTATGATTCTCAAAATGTAGAATTACCTCTTTTACCTCTATATAAATTTTATATGCTATATGACATACCTTTGAATGATTCAGATACAGACCCTCTTTGGATCCAGTGATCTCTCTAGAGTTTTGACTGCTAATATTGAGAAAACACAGTCTAGACAATGAGTAGCATTTTTACATGTGTATAGTACATAAATTCATAGATTTTCTAAGACATGATTTTGAATTTGTTTTTGAATGTTAGGTAACACGATTAATAAGTGATTCCTTATTTACTTTTCATTTTGTGGCAATAATTTATTTATGGTCATATCTGAATGCTTTCTTTACTTTTATATGCATGTTTCATTTTGTAAAAGCAATGAAAACACTCTGGCCCATGCTTTTCAGCATGATTATTACACCTCACAGGTGGCTAAATCCATTTTAACTGCCTTTATCTCTGGATTCTGTAGCTCACCCACAGTTTTGACCATGATAACTTTTAAACTGAGGGGTTTTATTGAATTTTAATTAAAGACAATGCTAAGATTGCTGCTTTAAATTTAGCAACCCCAAAAAGGGCCTCCAGAGTGTAGCACAGAATGAGGGTCACAAATTGCACATTTAAGATATTGGTTAAATTCCTAGTATGTTATAGGAGCTGGACTCTAAGTGAATAGTTAAGATGTAGTTATTTGTTATGATAATGATTCTTTATTTCTGTTAACGCCAAGAAAATTAGTCTTTTAGTATTTTAGATTCCATATTTATAAAATGGAAACAAGAGATTTTCAAACACATGTATTTTATAGTTTTTTCATAACATTTTTACAGTTAATGGGCATATATAGCTGCTTCATCTATGCTTAGAAGTACATTTTATTCATTAAGGCTATGAAAACTCTTTAGTTCTTATAGGTATTATCATTTTCAGTTATGAAGCTTCTCTCTTTCCAAAATAATACAATTTTCCAGATGCTAACATATTGATAATTGTATATTCATTATCTGTTGATTGAAATATTACCTAGTCATAGTAAGGCTAGTGTAATTTAGCAGTAATGAACTTGCATTTTATCAAGCAGGAAATATTCTACATATTTAAAAAACAGTTGATATGTGTGAGAGACATACTGTTTTGTTAATCCACAGACAGTGTTTTGTTGCCAGTGACCCACTGAAATAACATGCTTTTCAATGAGGAGTAGAGATGCTGAGAATTGCAGCTGTAGAAAATATATTACAGAACCGTTTCTTTTTTCAGTGCTCAAAACCTTTTTTGTTAGCAGCATGGCCTAGAGGTTACACAGGGATCAGATAAACCTGGGTTCTAGTTTTGGCCCAGCATTACTTGCTGCATTACAAAAGATGAGTGAGTGATTAAACTTCCCAAGATCAGTATTCTCATCTCTAAACCAGAGAGAGTAATGGCACCCACTCTAGTGGGTACCTGTGAAGACGAACTTACTTTATAGGTAAAACAATTAGCATATTTACTGGCACATACCGTGCATGTACGGATGTTATTGTTATATTATTATTATTGTTGCTTTTCTTGTGCCATTAACCCCCTTAACCTCAGTATATGATAGTGTATTTCACTATAGTGAAGGGTGGCATTTATTCTCCTTATTCACTGAGATTGTCTGCTGCTGCTGCTGCTAAGTCGCTTCAGTTGTGTCTGACTCTGTGAGACCCCATAGATGGCAGCCCACCAGGCTTCGCCGTCCCTGGGATTCTCCAGGCAAGAACACTGGAATGGGTCGCCATTTCCTTCTCCAATGCATGAAAGTGAAAAGTGGAAGTGAAGTCGCTCAGTCATGTCCAACTCTTAGCGACTCCATGGACTGCAGCCTACCAGGCTCCTCTGTCCATGGGATTTTCCAGGCAAGAGTGCTGGAGTGGGTTGCCGTTGCCTTCTCCCTGAGATTGTCCATTGTATGCTAAAAATATGAAAAAGTGAACAATTTAATAGATTAAATAAATTGACCTTCATTAGTGCACTTTCACTTTTCACTTTCGTGCATTGGAGAAGGAAATGGCAACCCACTCCAGTGTTCTTGCCTGGAGAATCCCAGTGATGGGGGGGCCTGGTGAGCTGCCATCTGTGGGGTCATATAGAGTCGGACACGACTGAAGCGACTTAGCAGCAGCAACAGCAGCAGTGTTTCCCTTATTATGTCCTATTCAAGGTTGTTTTGGAGGATTCCCTTGTGGTATAGATGGTAAAGAATCTGCCTGCAATGCGGGGCACCCAGGTTCAATCCTTGGGTTAGGAAGATCCCCTAGAGAAGGGATGGCATTCTGCTCCAGTCTTCTTGCCTAGAGAATTCCATGGACAAAGGAGCCTGTCAGGCTATAGTCCATGGGGTCGCAAAGAGTCAGACTTGGCTGAGCAACTACACTTTCAAGGTTGTTTTGGATATAGCAAAACAAGCTGCAACCTTTACATAATCCAGTAAATTATAACTCATTTAAATCTTAAGGCATGTGCCATATGATAATTTTAGGAAAGAGCAATAGTGTGTTTAAAATTATTCTAGTGGTGAAAGAATGGAGTCTCTTCTGAGAACAAGGAAGGGTACTTATTTAAGAATCTAAACAATCTATAGGATTATCTTCCTTCACAGGGCTGATACATTGCTCACAAGGCTATTGCTTAAACAGTTTTAAGGTTTGTGTTTGCAAAATATTCTAAGTTGATCTAAAATACCATCTGTGCTAACTCCTTACATACCTAGTTTGCTCATGGAGCTGGCGTGTGTGTGTGTGTGTGTGAGTGCTAAATCTCTTAGTTGTGTCTGGCTGTTTGCGACCCTTTGGTTTGTAGCCTGCCAGGCTCCTCTGCCCACAGTATTCTCCAGGCAAGAATACTGGAGTGGGTTGCCATGCCCTCCTCCAGGGGATCTTCCTGACCCAGGGATTGAACCTGCCTCTTTTATGTCTACTGCATTGGCAGGTGGGTTCTTTACTACTAGCACCACCTGGGAAGCCCCATGGTGCTGGAGGTGCCACCAAATGGGTTTAAAACAGAAACAATTAGTTCTACAAACAAGGTGGAAGTGGGCTGGTTCACTCTAGAACAGCTACAGTTAAGTTGCTTCAGTCATGTCCGACTCTGTGTGACCCCATAGATGGCAGCCCACCAGGCTTCTCTGTCCCTGGGATTCTCCAGGCAAGAATACGGAGTGGGTTGCCATTTCTTTCTCCAACGCATGCATGCATGCTAAGTTACTTCCGTTGTGTCCGACTCTATGTGACCCTGTGGACAGCAGCCCACCAGGCTCCCCTGTCCACAGGATTCTCTAGGCAAGAATACTGGAGTGGGTTGCCGTTTCCTTCTCCTCTAGAACAAGCTCCCTCATTTTATAGTGGGTAAAACTCAGTGTAGACAGTGTTCTTAGGGCAGCTTGAAAGGTGTGCTTGAAGGAGGGCTGGTATTTCTGGGTCTACAGTATGCTGTGGCAAGGCATTCAAGAGCAGTAATCAGGGCTCATATCCCATCTGTTATGGTTATGCTCATATGCATCCGTCAGAAGGACACAGGAGGGCACATAATCCAGCATCTAGGAAATGCATTGATTTGATGAATTAGGAGGAATGATCATTGACATCAAAGTGAGTGACCCACAGAGAAGTAGGAATCCTCATACACTACTGGTAAGAATGTAAAATGGGCAGCCACCATGGAAAAACATTTTGGTAGTTTCTCAAAAGCTTAAACATAGAATTACCATATGGCCAGCCGTTGGTTATATACCACTCCTAGGTATATACCAAAAGAAATGAAAACTGATGTCCACACAAACTTGTTATTCAGATGTTCATAGCAACGCTGCTTATGATAGTCAAAAAGAGGAAACAACCCAAATGTCCTTCAACTGTTGAATAGATAAATAAAATGTGATATATCCATATAGTGGAATATTATTCAGCAATAAAAAGAAACGAAGTGCATGACACCCCACAGATAATTGTTAAAAACAGTATTCCAAGTGAAAGAAGCCTGTCACAAAAGACCTCAGTATTGTTTGTTTGTGTTTATATGAAATGTTCAGAATAGGAAAATCTATAGAGACACAATGTAGATTAGGGGTTGCCTAGGGGAGGGGGGTTGGGAGACAATGGGGAATGAGTTCTGATGGGTTCAAGGCTTCTTTGTGGGGTGATGAAAATGTCTTAAAATTGTAGAGCTAGTTGCACAACTCTGTGAATACCCTAAAAAATTAAACTGTATGCCTTAGGTAGGTGAATTGTATATATGAATTAGACCTTAATAAAGGTGCTATGTAAAAAAAAGGTGAGAGGCACATCATGTTTGTGTATCCCACAAACATTCGTGATTAGTTTCATAAACCAGACTATTATGAGAATTTTCAGGTTTCAAGTTTCAAGTAGTTGAAACAGGCATTTTCAAGAACAATATTCATTGAAATGCATCAAAGCATAAGAGTACTCCCTGAAGAAACACTTTAACTCATGAGCTTAAATAATAAGCAAATTTAATTCATTCCAGGTACCTTCTCATTAAAGTAACTGCTAGCCAAAATGTTGAAAAAAAAACATTTAGCTACTAAGTGAACAAATTAAACTCCTTTATGATTTAATTGCACCAGTGAGTATTTCTTTCTGGAATGTGTTTCTGCTTTGATATATTTCAATACACATCATGAATTATGTTGAATGATGGCATTTCAGAATGTGTGTGAGTATGTATATGCATATGTATTTTCAAACTGCATTTAAAACATTATTTAAAATATGTATGCATGTGTACATGTGAACATTCCAATTTCTGTGTTTATGTGTATGTGTACAATACAGAAATACATATTCCCATAAGCCCCATGCGACATAGTCATATTGTGGGGTATATATTTGCCAACTAGTTATGAGCATTAGCAGAAATATTCCCTCTATCTCTTCTTTCCTTTCCACTCCATATATATACATATGTGAATGCACAAATATTTGATAATGTGTATTTATCATGTGATAGATCTATAGTATTTGCAGGTGTCTATTTTGATCATCATGCATATTTTGAACCACTGGAGCTATTTTGAGTGCTTTGAAAATACATAACATTTCACTTTTTGGTGCGTATAGATTCATAGGAGTAATTATTGAAAAGGAATGACTAGAAAAAATAAAAGAAAACAGAATTCAGCCCAAATTTTTTCATTTCACTGAATTCTTTTGCAGTGTTAATGTAAAAATTAAAATTTATTCCTCTTATCTTATTTTTAATTAATGAGAAATGAGAATGCTCCCTCTGAAAGAGAAATTATTTTTAAAATCTCTGAAACTTAAAATTTATTTTCTTTGTGAACTCACACACACAAAACAAACACATGCCTCTACCTTGTTTGTACCTAATCTGTGTTCCAGTCAGCTCTGGTTGTGTGTTTGTTAAAAGTAATATGACGTCTGTCTCTCTCTCTTTATTTTTTGACTTCCTTGGTGGCTCAGTTGGTTAAACAAATAACATTGTTTATTACAAACAATGTTTGTAATACTCACAAATCCACTTGTGATGCAGGAGACTGCCTGCAGTGCAGGAGATGTGGGTTTGATCCCTGGGTTGGGAGTATCCTCTGGAGAAGGAAAAAGTAACCCATTCCAGTATTCTTGCCTGGGAAATCCCATGACTATCAGAGGGAAATGGCAAATTCTACTACTGAAATGTAGCAGCCAGGTAGGATTTTTAACAGTATTCATTTAGAAATGAGGAGGCAGCCTGCTGTCTGCCTAATGGGAGATTTGTTTTCAGTTTAGGAACTCACTGTCACATAAAGCACAAAGGAACAAAATGCAAATTAGAAGGAATAGAGTTTGCCTTCACCAGAGGGGTACAGAATACTGGCCTGAGTAAATAGTTGTAATACACGGACTCAGAGCTGAGCAGCCACAGCTGTCCATAAGGGAGGATACTGTCCTTGGGGCCAAATCATTTATGGAATGTCTTCAGTTCAGTTTAGTCGCTCAGTTGTGTCCAACTCTTTGCGACCCCATGAATTGCAGCACACCACGCCTCCCTGTCCATCACCAACTCCAAGAGTTTACCCAAACTCATGTCCATTGAGTCAGTGATGCCATCCAACCATCTCATCCTCTGTCGACCCCTTCTCCTCCCGCCTTCAATCTTTCCCAGCATCAGGGTCTTTTCAAATGAGTCAGCTCTTCGCATCAGGTGGCCAAAGTATTGGAGTTTCAGCTTCAACATCAATGAACACCCAGGACTGATCTCCTTTAGGATGGACTGGTTGGATCTCCTTGCAGTCCAAGGGATTCTCAAGAGTATTCTCCAAGACCACAGTTCAAAAGCATCACTTCTTCGGTGCTCAGCTTTCTTTATAGTCCAACTCTAGCATCCATACATGACTACTGGAGAAACCATAGCCTTGACTAGACAGACCTTTGTTGGTAAAGTAATGTCTCTGCTTTTTAATGTGCTGTCTAGGTTGGTTTTAACTTTTTTCCCAGGGAGTAAGCGCCTTTTAATTTCATGGCTGCAATCACCATCTGCAGTGATTTTGGAGCCCAAGAAAATAAAAGTCTGCCACTGTTTCCACTGTTTCTCCATCTATTTGCTATGAAGTGATGGGACCTTAGTTTTCTGAATGTTGAGGTTTAAGTCAACTTTTTCCACTATTTCTCCATCTATTTGCCATGAAGTGATGGGATTTTAGTTTTCTGAATGTTGAGCTTTAAGCCAACATTTTCACTCTCCTCTTTCACTGTCATCAAGAGGCTCTTTAGTTCTTCACTTTCTGCCATAAGGGTGGTGTCATCTGCATATCTGAGATTATTGATATTCCTCCCTGCAATCTTGATTCCAGCTTGTGCTTCATCCAGCCCAGCGTATCTCATGATGTACTCTGCATATAAGTTAAATAAGCACAGTGACAATATACAGGCTTGGCATACTTTTTTTCCTATTTGGAACCAGTCTGTTGTTCCATGTCCAGTTCTAACTGTTGCCTCCTGACCTGCACACAAGTTTCTCAAGAGGCAGGTCAGGTGGTCTGGTATTCCCATCTCTTTCAGAATTGTCCACAGTTTATTGTGATCCACACAGTCAAAGGCTTTGGCATAGTCAAAAAAGCAAAAGTAAATATTTTTCTGGAATTCTTGCTTTTTCGATGATCCAGCAGATGTTGGCAATTTGATCTCTGGTTCCTCTGCATTTTCTAAAACCAGCTTAAACATCTGGAAGTTCACGGTTCATATACTGTTGAAGCCTGGCTTGGAGAATTTTGAGCATGTGAGATGAGTGTCTTAGAGGAAACCTAATCTTCTTAAATAGACTATGGCAGATGTGGCACTTGGTGAAATATGGGCATTATGAAGAATAAGAATTTTTACCAATAACAACAAATGATATACAAGACCAGTGCATATTAGTGAGGGTCAAGGAGAGTGGAAGACTCAGCAGTAGTTGAACAGGTAGAAGCAGAGATGTCCAGTTTGGAATAGGAATAAGTCCCTTAGCATTCATCCCCAAACATTTAGGCTATCACTGAGATTACTGCAGAGAATTACAATTTAGACAATTGCATGTATTTTTCTACTTCCATGAATTTGTTCCAATCATTTTCATCTACTACTTTGTAAAGTGGGTTGATATCTGGCCTTCAGTGAGCCAGACTTAATTTTTCCTCATCAAGTGCCTGGTTCCCAGAGTGAACAAAACAACAACAACAAAAAACAGGATATCGTCCAATGCTGTTTTTGCTGCCCCATTGACACAGAATGCCCTCCACTTTCTCTAGTTGGTGAACTCCTACTCATTTTTGAAGACTCAAGTGAAATTCTATTTCCTTCCTGAAGTCTTCCTTGGTGGTTCAGCTGATTTATAATATCTTCCATGAGGAATCCATAATTCTGATTATATATATTCTCTTTAGCAGTTCATATTATTTCATAGATGTGTATTTGGACATGAGATTCTTTAGGGAAGCAGGCCTCATATTAAAATGACACCTGCAGTCTAGCTCTGTGTCTAAACATGCCACATAAAAGTGGAACCAATAAATGAGATCTGTTGATTGTCTAGTTTGAATTTCACGTAAAATTCTCCTTCAGAATTTCCCCAGATTTACCTAATGCTATTTCTTTAGTCTTTGCTAATATTTGTTTCTCCATCCTTTCTGAGCTTCATTTAGAACAGAATAGGAGATGAGGACATCAATGTCTAGTAATTCATCCAACAACAACTTTCGATATCTTACAGTAAATTTACAATATCAGAACCTCGTTCACTTTGAATGTGGGTTGGAGAGAATTACTCTTCTGTCCCTTGTGATCCTTCCTGTTTCCTTTTCTTGTGTGTTCACAGGAGGTGAACACCTTAAAATCAGGAATTTTGGAGGCATATTTGACTCATCATTTTTACCCTTTTGTGGTACACTTTTCATGAGATTATTTGTCAAGTAGCCCCTGCCCTGACACATCTTCCAGAAATGTTACTCTACTCCCCCACTCTCTTCCACATGGCTAAATCTCAGTCTAGGTATAAGCATTCAGATTAAAAAATATCTTCATAGAAATTTGGGTTTAGAGCCTCAAGTGGTTGGACCAGGTTCTCTATGTTCGTAAAAAGAGGCCATATAGCTTAAGAAGCTGAAGAAACCAGAAAAATAGAGAAGAATTAAACACTTGCAGAGAAGAGAGATGAAAGAGAAAGATAAGATAGGCCGTACGTGTAAGTCCTTGAGTGTATCTTTTCCTTGAGGTTGAGCCATATTCCTAGCCTTTGGTTTCACAAGGCAGACTAGTAAACCTTTATAATAAATTTTCTTTTTATATAGGTAGCTAAATTTGGGTGTCTGACAATTGACTACAAGCATCCTAACTAGTTTGCCTTTACATAACACAATCATTTGGTTGCAAATAGTAGTATTTCCCTTTATAATTTGTCTTGTATTCATATTCCTATACCTCCAACTGTGGAAAATTCTTAAAGATATGGGAATACTAGACCACCTTACCTGCCTCATGAGAAATCTGTATGCAGGTCAAGAAGCAACATTTAGCTTTGGACATGGAACAATAGACCAGTTCCAAATTGGGAAAGGAGTATGTCAAAGCTATATATTGTCACCTTGTTTATTTAACTTATATTCAGAGTACATCATGAGAAATGCTGGGCTGGATGAAGCACAAACTGGAATCAAGTTTGCCAGGAGAAATAACAATAACCTCAGACATGCAGATGACACCACCCTTATGGCAGAAAGCAAAGAGGAACTAAAGAGCCTCTTGAAAGCGAAAAGAGGAGAATGAAAAAGCTGACTTAAAACTCAACATTCAAAAAACAAAGATCATGACATCCAGCCCCATTGCTTCATGGCAAATAGATGGAGAAACAGTGGAAATAGTGACAGACTTTATTTTTGTGTGCTCCAAAACCACTGCAGATGGTGACTGAAGCCATGAAATTAAAAGACCCTTGCTTCTTGGAAGAAAAGCTATGGCAGCATAGATAGCATATTAAAAAGCAGAGACATTACTTTGCTGATAAAGGTCCATCTAGTCAAAGCTATGGTTTTTCCAGTAGTCATGTATGGTTGTGAGAGTTGGACTGTAAAGAAAGCTGAGTGCTGAAGAATTGATGCTTATGAACTGTGGTGTTGGAAAAGTCTCTTGAGAGTCCCTTGGATAACAAGGAGATTCAACCAGTCCATCCTAAAGGAAATCTGTCCTGAATACTCATTGGAAGGACTGATGCTGAAGCTGAAACTCCAATACTTTGGCAACCTGATGCAAAGAACTGACTCATTTGAAAAGACCCTGATGCTGTGAAAGATTGAAGGCAGGAGGAGAAAGGAACGACAAAGGATGAGATCATTGGATGACATCACCTACTCGATGGACATGAGTGTGAGCAAGCTCTGGGAGTTGGTGATGGACAGGGAAACCTGGCATGCTGCAGTACATGGGGTCACAAAGAGTCAGACACGACTGAATGACTGAACTGAACTGATGCCTCTAAGGCTGCTGAGTGTAGGCACTTGTAAGTTCCTTGGAATTTGGCCACCACTTCTCATTATTCCTGATTACAGGAGACTGATACTTCATGACAGGCTTCTCAGGTGGCTTAGTGATGAAGAATCCAGGATAAAGTGATGAAGAATGCAGGAGACACAGGAGATATGATTGAATCCCTGGGTCAGGAAGATCCCCTGGAGAAGGAAATGGCAACCCACTCCAGTATTCTTGCCTGGAGAATCCCATTGACAGAGGATCCTGGTGGGCTGTAGTCCATGGAGTTGCAAAAGAGTTGGACATGACCTAATTAGACATGACTGAGCACACACGCACACGTATGCTTCTGACAGTGTTCAGAAGCAGATAGATGTAGGCATGTACCATGATGTGACAGCATTATTTCAACATTAAAGCAAGTGATAAAGATAGGTAGATCAATGGAAAAATATATAGATGTAGGTATATAGATACAGATGTCATTCTCTTTATTTAAGAAGTGACAGCTAGGAAACTGCTACTGTCCTCACTAATTCCACAAACCATGGATGTGTCATCTCAGGGAGCAGGAGATATTATTTCGGCCTAGGAAGGTAATGGAAGTTCCTGAAGACAGGGATGAAAAAAGAAAAAAAGAAAAAGGCAGTGAGTAATTTGGTAAGGAAAGTAATAATACTATAGTATAGAAAGTAAAATATAAGATGGATGAAGCAGAGTGTCAGAGTCACAGGAAGGAATAGTTGAGCAGAAGCTGACACACATGTGCTAGATATTATAAGAGTAGATCTTGAATTAAAGCAGAGACGTCATTGTTTGACTTGGCACTGTGGTAAAGTGAACTGGAAATGTCTATTTATTTACTGTTATAAGTAAATAAATAACCATGATTATTTGTCAACTAACTTTTGATCACTTTAATAATTTATTTGTTTGATACATTTTAATTGAGTACTGCTTGTATACCAGACTCTGTTTTACACCATTGTAAAAGCATAGTCCTTACTCCAATGGGGCTTGCCATCTAGGAGGGTGACAACAAATAAGTACTTCAGCAAATAAATTTATGGTCACATATTATGATGACTGCTGCACGTACTCTTGAATCCCCTACTGAATTCCTCTATATCATAATACTCTCCACTATTTCCTTTTGAAGTCAAGTATTTCAGGCCAGAGATCAAATATCATATTTGTAAACAGTCAGATACCAGTTCATGAAGTTCAAAGAACAACTTCTAAAGTAAGGCATGCCATTTTTCCTAATTAATAAACCAAGTAACTCTTCATGCATTCTCTTGCTTTGAGTGATTTGGGTTGTAGAGGAGAAGTGATGACATGTGAGTCTGTGGGATTATTGGCCTGGCTTGTCTAATAGAGCGAAGGCAGGGAGTTGACTCTTTGTATCCCAGAAGTTCAGGCATCTTAGTAACGGAAGGAAGTGTATTGTGTCTTTTAAGAAACCTATACTATAAAGTGGTGGAATCCATTAATGTAAAGTCTTACTGCTTTATATTCTCAGCAGGGACTCGTGGGACTGACATAAATTGTTCCTCTGAGTTTAGGGATTTCAGGAGGCAGGCAAGGACAAGGTATGCCCACTTGCCTCAGGTCTCATCTTCATTTTTGTCATTTGCCCAGCCCTACAAGCACCATCCTAGATCTGCCTGGATGGTGTATGTCCTGTAAGATGTTTTCCCAGACAAACTAAATACACAAGATGCCAGGGCACAGTAATGCAGTTTTTCTGTGAAAAACTTCAGATTTGCTTCAGGAATAAACGTTGAGTTTTCAAATCAAGGCAACTGTGGTCAAATAAATAATTAATGTAAGCCTGGAAGAGGATCAGAGTGAGAATGAGATGTGGGAACAGGCATCCATGGTCCGTAGGATGCTGAACAAGAGGTCAGAGAAGCAACTAAAAGTCTTTATCTGTTGGTGAGGATGGACTACTAGAGTTTTTTTTTGCTGTTGTTGTTGTTGAGTCAGTCTACATGTGACCTGGATTTTTCCATAAATCTTTAGTTTGATACTAATTATGTGGCCCTGCCTCATTTTGGGCTTCCCCGGTGTCTCACTGATAAAGAACCCACCTGCCAATGCAGGAGACGTGGGTTAGATCTCTGGAATGAGAAGATCCCCTGGAGGAGGAATAGGCAACCCACTCCAGTTTTCTTGCCTGGAGAATTCCATGGACAGAGGAACCTGGCAGGCTACAGTCCCTGTGATCATAAATGAGTCAGACATGACTTAGTTACTAAACAACAACAACTGCATCCTTTTGCCCTTGCCTATTAATTACTATCTTAGGAGTTCTTTTCCTGTCCTTTATTTCTAAAGCAGAAACTGAAAGTCAGGAACTAGGCTTTCCTTTATCATATGCATAATCTCATCATGTGTTCAGCCTAAGCAGAGACTAATTTCTCACAAATACCTTGCCATGCTGGAGAAGGAAATGGCAATCCACTCCAGTATTCTTGCCTGGAAAATCCCATGGACAGAGAAGCCTGGTAGGGTATAGTTCACAGGGTCGCAAAGAGTGGACACGACTGAGCGACTTCACTTTCATTTTCACTTTCTCCTTGCCATGCAACCAGTCAACAAATAAGTATTGGTTGCATAATGTAGGGGTCAGCAACTATTGCTCACTAGTCAGATTTGGCCCTCTGACTGTATTTGTATGGGCTTCTCAGTTTGCTCAGCAGTAAAAATCCGCCTGTCAATGTAGGAGGCACAGGAGACAGGGCTTCAATCCGTGGGTTGGGAAGATCCTCTGGAATAGGAAATCGCAACCCATTCTAGCATTCTTTCCTGGAGAATCCCATGGGCAGAGGAGCCTGGCAGGCTACAGTCCATGGGGTCACAAAAAGTCAGACACGATTTAGTGACTGAGCATGCATGCAATCCAAAAGTAATTTTTACATTTTAAAATTATTGAAAAACATCCAAACTAGAATAGTACTTTGTATCACATAAAAACCGAAAGCAAAATATCAGTGTCAATGAAGAAAACTTAATTGGAACACAACTATACCCATTTACTTATGTATTGTGTGTCCCCATTTTTGCATTCCAGTAGCAGAAATGAGCGGAGAAGGCAATGGCAAGCCACTCCAGTACTCTTGCCTAGAAAATCCCATGGATGGAGGAGCCTGGTAGGCTGAAGTCCGTGGGGTCGCTAAGGGTCGGACACGACTGAGCGACTTCACTTTCACTTTTCACTTTCACACATTGGAGAAGGAAATGGCAACCCACTCCAGTGTTCTTGCCTGGAGAATCCCAGGGACGGGGGAGCCTGGTGGGCTGCCGTCTATGGGGTCACACAGAGTCGGACACGACTGAAGTGACTTAGCAGCAGCAGCAGCAGCAGCAGCAGAAATGAGTAGTTGCCACAGATATGATACAATCTTAAAGGTCTAAAATATGTATTATCTTGTCCTTTACATAAAAAAAAAATTGTTGACCATTTCCAGAATTAGGCCCATAACAATAGAATGACCAATGAAGACCTACTGTATTAGCATGGGGAACCGTACTCAATATTTTGTAATGAACTGTAGGGAAAGTAACCTTAAAAAGAATATATCTATAAACTGAGTCACTTTGCTGTAAACCTGAAAGTAATGCAATACTGTAAATCAGCTCCACTTCAATAAAAACAATTAACTAAAACAAAGCAAAACCAATATGGCTCCCTCAGGGGATTGGACAAACATCAGGAGCCCTGCGCCTCAAGGGTTCACAGGCTAGTGTTCTGATAGGAGTAAATCCAGTGTATTGGGAGAAACCATGGAGGGACTTATAATCCAAAATGGAAAAATCATGAGAAACACTCAGGATCAAAGGTCATCTCTCAACAATGAACAATGCTTTGATATCCTTTTGGAAATAAATTTGTAGGTCCCAGAAAAATAATCTTTTTAACTTTTCTGCCAATATCTTGCAACCCACTCCAGTGTTCTTGCCTGGAGAATCCCAGGGACGGGGGAGCCTGGTGGGCTTCCGTCTATGGGGTTACACAGAGTCAGACACGACTGAAGTGACTTAGCAGCAGCAGCAGCAGCCAATATCTTTGGTATATCTTGTTAGTTTCATGGAGTCATGATTAGTAAATTAATAGGTGGCAATTATACATGGATTGAACATTTTATATAATTTGTTTCCCATTCAGCTACTATTTAAAACTTCTAATATTGATATTTATAGAAAATGGCATCAAGGGAAAACTTGTGCTGATACAACTCAGTCATCTTTGGTAGTTCAATGTGAATCAAAATTGAATCAGATCAATAATGATAATAATGAGCAAATGTCAATAGTTTGGATCACATCAGTCCTAAGTATTAATAGCATTGATTCTTAACTTGAGCAGTCAACAGGAAAAGGCTTTCAAAACATTTATGGTCGTGTTTGTTGTTTGAGTCTCCTAGTATAATACAGTGGTTAGGAAATTGACCTTTAGAGTCACACAGAAATGGTTTACAGTTTTTACTTCTTACTTGCTTTGTGACTATAGTAAATTGCTCCCTAACAAATAATTCCCTCATCCCTAAAGAGGAGAGAATGGTTATCTGTTTTATAGGACTGTTGGGTTGCAAGTATATATGGTGGTTAGCACAGTGCCTGGCATATAGTAGCGCTCTACATATGTTCGTCATTGTTTTCAATAAATATGGTCAACTTAAAACAAAAGTGAATTATGTAAATAAAATATAAAGAATACTTATTTGTCCTAATCTCTATTTACCCAGAAAGGACTTCCTGAGTAATGTCCACTAATTTGCAGTTTTCCTAAAAATCTGGCTGATCATAGGAACCATCTAGACATTTTTTAAAAATGTGGATTCTTTATTTTCATTCTGATCTTTTGAATAAGAAATCTCAGCTGTAGCTCTGGAAGTTTGCATTTAAAACAACAATAAACAAGTACCTACCTCCTCAGGTGTAGAAGTCACTGAAATCCTTGAAGATGTTCAGGTCGTGAAACCTCTCAATAAATATATAGAACTGTTGTCCTTCAGCGTAGAACATAATTTTGAAAATGTGGGATGTGTGTAATCTGAACAGAAATAAGTCAAAGTATTCATGGTAAACCAACATTTCAAAAAATAGAAGTTTTGTGGTTCATATATGTAATTTATGTAAGACAAGCCTCCCAGTGTATATTTTATATTGTCTTTCTTCTGATTAAAACCAGAATTAGCCTTTTAGTATACTACAGTATGATTTCTTTTCAGTTAAAATTATCATTTCTTTTTACTTTTCTCACATATTATGTTTTTCCTCATCAAAGCATCCACTTTTATTTTACTTTAAACACAAGCCCCAATGTTTCATAGACATGAGCTAAGAACAGTCTTATTGAGACGAGAGAAACATTTAGAATAATAGGAGTTGTTACACGCACAGTAACAAATGAAATACATCTTTTGTAAATAACTCCCACCAGAAATCTTATATTTCCAGGCATCTATGCATATACCTTCATATAACAACTTTTGCGTTCGTAAAACATTCATTGAAGGCAGCTCTGCAGTTTTATAGAAAAACAACATGCCAGGGATGCAAGAATCTTGCCAGTTCTGTGAAAAATGACACCAATTAAAGCTTAAATTGCTTGTTTTCTCATAAGGTACATATTTTCATAACTTTGAAATCAAATAATTGCTGCTTTTATATTAAATACAATAAAACAAAAAGGATGCTAGTTTAGAGGAACTGCTACAAGCATTTTAATATAATTTTCCCACCATTTAAAGTCACAAAATATGGAAAACAAGTCAAGTATGCAAAGTTCCAAGGAGATAGAGAAACTCCTTCAGATTATTACATCATTTGTCTTTTGTGTCAGGAAATGTGTATATGATTTCATTGTTTGATTAAATGCCAAAAAAAGGCACATTGCTCTTATCTAACTGATTACAGATTTTATTCATATGAAAAAGTATTTGTTAATGCTTTACCATTAGGAGAATGTTTTCTTTTTTTTTTTGAAGTTCTAAACATGCATTTCCAAAAAAAATAATCTTCTAACTTCCCAGGCTTTATTTCTTTATTTTACATTAACAATACATGGTGCTCAAATTTCCCAAAGTAAAACTCAGTCCCTAATGATTTCATATCTGCAAACTGAGCAAACAATTCCTTTCTGACTGGGTAGAGTGAGTGTGTATGTGTGTGTGTGTGCACTTGCACATGTGTGTAAGTTATGAAATATGTCATATCAATTTTCAAAGACTTTGGGG
Organism: Moschus berezovskii; assembly: GCF_049115385.1. Lineage (NCBI taxonomy): Eukaryota > Metazoa > Chordata > Mammalia > Artiodactyla > Moschidae > Moschus > Moschus berezovskii. The sequence goes on from NC_142461.1 coordinate 86,138,634, forward strand.
AATATAGTTTTCACATGTTGAGATATCTAAAATAAAAGATGTTTGATATGTGTTCCTGGGACCTTACAAATTAAAGATGAAAATACAATCTAAAATCTGATTCAAATATTGTAAGATAATACATTTTATTAAGATTCCTTTATCTGATAATTCTTATATATAAAGCTTCTATATACATATTTAATTAGACTTTATCTGCTTATTCTATTTTTTAAGCAACATAAAATGCTGATTAACAGATTTGTGATATTTATATAAAAAAAACATGTAAAAGTGCTGTTACATTGATGCCTGTATTTGTATATGGGGATGCCTGAGTAATAACTGTGGTTTCAGAGAGAGATACCATGTGCTTTTCATGGTATACACTAGCTGTCTTCATTAATAATAAGCTTGTGCTGAAGCCAATTTGAGGCTACATCGAGGGATTTCAAGGTCATTTGCCAATGGCCTGGCCTCCATTAACTTCTTCGGTAAAAGTCCCAATGTTCCTTATTTTGGCCTCGAGTGTGGGTTATCAAAATCATCCCTCTTAATATTTCCACATAAATAGCTTGTTTCCTTAAATAGTCATTATATTCAGTGGGGACAGTTTCTGAAAGCTTCTCAGTTCAATAGAAAAATGCATTTGGAAAAGTTTGTTATTTTAAAATATATCTATATTTGGAAAAAGAAGACTTTAAGAATGCTTTGAGTATTTAATTAGAAGACATTAAAGACAGCTAAATATTCCCCTTGTCATGGGGAACATGAAGTGATATAAAACAGTGCAATTTCCAAAATATTGGGACTGTCAGTTTGCTAAAAGACAAGAAAGTGGGGCAAGTAATTATGTTACATTCAAATTACATTCACATACATATGCTGACTTAAAAAAAAATATTTTAACTGCTTGACAATTTAAATAAAAAAAATTTGATATTACCCTCTTGAGGGCTTCCTTCACCATGTTCTTTTGGAAAAGTAGCCCCTCCCACCTTGAGAATTTGTTATTTACATTAAAATGTGTAAACAATGAAGCACTTTAACAAAAGGGGCTTGGAAGTGATTGGTGAGAAAACTAAAGAGAAATAGATCTTATTTATTGTGTTATTTAAACCTGAGTTACATTACACCATCTTACATTTAAGAGGCAGCCTGTTAATGCAAGCAAGGGTGTCTCCTGCAACGAGACAAAGATTAATGCCATGTGTACTGATGATGCTCCACCACAATTCAGAATTCTGTGGCGCCATGACGCCCCTGTTTTATATGGTGGTTTGCCAAGAGAAAATTACTTAAACCAATTGTGAATGCATTCCTTTTTTACTTTTTATACAACCACATTTATGTAAGTAAATAGTATAATGAATATTTTTGAAATGATCCATCATTTTGAATTCACCTAGTTTGTATAAAATGCAGTGTACAGTTTTTTTCTCTTGTGAAAAAGACTTTCACATGGGAATGTTCAATTTTTTTCCCTCATGAAAAAGATTTCTCATAGACAACCAACCACAACTGGAATAGATTCTTTTAAACATATTGTAATGTGAGAATTTTCTTCAGCTGGAGGGTGTTTTCTTCTTTAAATTGAAAGCCGTTGTTCCTCAGAACTAGTATGATATTGTAATGCATGATGTGCTAGTCACTCTTTATATGCAGAAATTGATATGCTTAAAATACATATTAAATATTGAAATGTTATGTGATATTTGAAGGAAGCTCTTTCAGTGTCTCAAGTTTGTGAATTTGATAACTGGGGTTACCTGTTGCAGCCACATGTGGGGATTGCAAAGAATTTAGGGGACTCCATATTGAGAATCATATCTCTTCTAGATGCAGTGTCACTCGTTGGTTAAAGATGACGAATTTAGCAACCAAAAATTTGGGGGCAGTAATAAGTACCATAAAACCATCACTTCTCACATCCAACAATTAGTCCAATTTATTCATGAACAGCACAAAAAGACAGTGAATGTTGAAACTAAAACTTACTTCATTTCTCCTTAGAGAGCAGTTTCTTCCAAAACAGAACTGAGGTCATTTATAGGAGTTTTTTTGGTAAAACGGTTCTCTGGATTTGTTCATTATATTTTTCCAAGGGGTACTTTAGCTTTATCATCTGATGGAAATGTGCATGTTTGTGCAAACATACTCATACATTTTAAAGTAAGCATTTTGCCTATTGTTCTTTTTAGTAGAAGTATTAAATTAACATGTCAACATTTTGAAGGATAATTTAATTTCTGAGTTTTATATTTCTGACTTAACAAAACTGTTTCACTTTCCCCTATTTCTCTTGAATTAGTGATCATTATACTTATTACTCAGTTTTAAAAAAATTTATAAAATAGTATCTAATTTATAGGAATGTTTAAGAATTAAATAAGAGTTATTGTAAAAAGACAACATATAATATGTCCCCATGAATTGTATTTTTTTCTCTGATTTGCTTCCCCTCATCACTCATTTTATTCTAGATATGTGAATAATGACTAGTATGATTTCATATTATTACTTTGAACCAAATGGATCATGTGATTCTTCTCATGGGACATGGCCAACCTGCTATCTCAGATCCTTTGAGTTCAATATTTTGTCCCAGAGAGAGATTAATAATTATATCACTTATTCATTGAATAAATATTGAAAGAGGGCCACTCTTCAAGGAGCTGGGGGACTCAGTGATATATATATATATATATATATATATATATAGGCATAGTTCAGGATCTTGGCCTTTCTGTTTCTTAATTTTTAGTCAATTTTCCCTTCCATGTTCATTAAACTTCTTTTGACTTACTTCAACACTTTCTCCTGTTTTTATTTTATATAGAGATTGTATTGGTGAATATAAGTTCGAAGTGAAAGTCCAACACTGTGGAAAAGGATTCTGAGCATCCAGTATGCTTTATTTTTGGTGCTAAGCACTCTAAACCCATAAGTATAAATCTCCGACTTTTGTCTCCTAAGAGATTATAATATAGTTGGGGCTATAACTCAAAGGAGAAAGAAATTCTAAATGCCATGCCATAATAGCAGTTGATAAGGTTGCCTAGGTGTGTTATTTGCTATAAAATTTCAATCATATTTTATTTCCCTCAGAAATGATATGCTTTATACCTCATAGAAATCCAAGTTGGTCCTTGTTAGAATTACATTTGGATAAAGATAAAAATTGTGCCCTCACTAAAGGGTCAAGAATATGTGAACAATCAATAAAGAGTTAAAAACTCAATCAAGTTAAAACAATAATCAAGAGTTAAAAACTGTTAAGTTTGTACTATCTTCCATAAGCTTAAGATAGGGGATTTCAGTATACAAATCCTTTGTTTTCACTCAGCTTTAAAACTTGGTTATTCCTTACATGCTAATCCTAATGTTTCCCATTCACTTGGTATTAATTTATATTGCTGTGATTGGGCTAGAGTCTATTGCATGGTGAATTTCTTATTCATCTTGGTATCTCTCATCTTCTAGGAAAATATTTTGTCCATAGTAGTAAATAAAATTGAACCAGGGAACTAAGGGAAACAGCTTAAGTATCATGCATTTCAGAGTAAAATATGGGATGGACTGAGGCTAGACCTCAAGGCTGTTGGATTCCAGACCGTTGCTGTAGTCATTAACTGTGCATGTATTATTTATCTTCATCAACCTAGTCCTGCAAAATGAGGTTTTTATTGACCAAGTAATAGTATTTGTGACTATGCAAGATTATCTCAGAGCTTCCAGAGGAGTCATACTGATAGGATGGTCTCAGCCGTTCCCAACCAGACCTCCTAAACGCAGCACAGTTTATTGGGTGTGAGAGACTTTGGAGTGAGCTCATAATCAGTGTTCACTCTCTGTTCTTCACGAACAGTAAACATCCCACAGCAATCAGAAGTGGCATGGACCCTCAAAACACGAGTCAAATCTCTCTTAGCTTTAGTTCTGTGCTTTGTTCTCAGTGTTTGTCTTTATCTTTCAGCTGTCTGGCAGTTTGGCTATTTTGTGCATAGAAAAGGTATGCACAGATGATTCACGACAAGGATTTCTCTATAACTGAAATCTGCATTTATAAGCATGTTTGCTTTCAAAGCCTTTGAAACATTAACATTTTATTCATTGTTATATACAATTTAGCAGTTTGGAATATATGGCTGTTTGGAGAATGCCTTTAGAAGTTTCGTGATTGTGCCATGTATTTTGTAAACATGCATTTCCCAAGATTTTCAGGAAGGTCATGGATTTGATCTATGACCTTGATGTCATGATAATTTTGGCAACCTTTCCATGCCCATTCCTTGGATCTTTCCCTCTGCTCATGTATAACCACTTCAGTGTTGGCTCATCAAATGTGCACAGCCTTGCCTCTTTCCTGTGAGAGTAAACATTTCGTCAAATAAAAACAGTTTCATGACTAGGGTTTCTTGGCCAGAGTTAAAATAAAAGCTTTCCCCTTATGTAATTAAGGCAGAGACAACTGTAGACATGTTCTAAATCCTTAAAATGTTCAAACCTTCTACAGTCCCCATGTGCCCCATTGGAGCCAAAGTCATCTTAATTATGTATTCTAGGTGGAAGGCAAAAGACCAAATCCCTCCTCATGTGGACTTCAAAGTCTTTCAAATCTCATCCACATCTCCTTGGTTTTTCTTTCATTTAATATTAAGTGTTCCATCATTATCCTTAAACTTTCTATTGATGTACCACTTTTTATTTAGAAATTGGCCGAATGAATCAATGATTGAGACTATTTCTCCCCTGGTGTACAAGTCCCTCCCTGGGAGTAAAAATCTCTCCATCTTATTAATAATTTATTGCTTCCTTGTCTAAGTCAAAGCATATTTCTAGGGAGATTGACAACTTTAGGTTTAGGGCAATCTGATGATATACCCAGTGGCTCTGTTCCTCAACAATTCTTATATATGTAATTTAATTAAAATAGCATCTAAAGTAGCCTGTAGGAATTATCTATTTAAAATGTGAATGATCTTAAAGGTATATGTGCATGGTGGAGACACTATGTGTATGTGAGTGTATTCATGTGGGTGAAGAGAAGGGAGTGACTGATAAGTGATGTACAGAATTACTGAGAGCCTGCTATGGCTCAGACACCATTGTGGGCACTAGAGGTGTAGTAACACAGCCAAGATCCCTAATCTCTTGGAGCCTGTAGAAGTGGGTGATAGAAACTGTATAAAGATAGATTCAGATGTTGATAAACCTTAGAAGGAAATGAAGCAGAGCACCCACAAGGGAAGAGAGGGACCTCTTTTGTACAGACGGGGACTCTGAAAAGGAAACTGAAATTAGGAGACAGAACCAATCACGGAAAGAAAAATGGAGAGAGTCTTCAAAAGGAAAAGTACTAAACACAAAAACCTTAAAGTGGGAACATATCAGAATGCAGTGATTTGGCTGGGTGTGCAGAGGCATTAGGGTGTGCATGTGTGTGTGTGTGTGTGTGTCTGATGGCTCAGCTACACTTTGACTCTCACTGGTTCTTGTACCTGTCAGAGCCCTGGCAAAACAATAAAAAGATGGTTCACTCAAACTTATTAATTCAGGATGGTTTCCAAAACTGTGGGCAATATTTAGGGAAACATGCAAGGACTGGGAAGTACTCAATCACCAGAAAGAAAAGGGAGACTTTACAATGTAGGCCTAAAAAAAAATGCATAAAGAGAGGTACTGGAACTCAGAGAGTGTATTTAAATGGTGAAGGCTGCTGACTGGACCTGTGAATGGCAATAGAATAACACAGTCAATCCCCAAGGATCTGGAAGGCTGAGGGGACAGCCAATGGAATGAAAGCCATAGCCCAATCTTTTCTATCTGTGGATACTCTGCTGGTAAATACATACCAGAAGTTGCAAGACAAAGGTAATCTGTTGATGCCATCCATTTTGGTCACTTCCCCAAGTACAGAGCAGGATTAAAAAGGATGGAGGATAAACATGGAAAGATGTGCCATACAGATCTATTTTCACTTTCCTCTTCAGTGCCAGGCACTGAGTCGGTTGGGGGTCTTCCAGAGTGCAGAGCCTGAGGGGCATCACAGGAACTCATCACGCGTTTGGGTGACTCTGACATTGGTAGACCACATGATAACCTAGTGGTCAGGAAGTGTTCATGCTTCCTCCTAAATAACTGTGTTGCTGGGTGACTTCAGTGAAGAATTATGCCCATGAGCAGAATAGGTAGCCTCTCGTTGGGTCACTGTCTACCAGTAACTAAATATCTCTCTAATTTGTTTCTAATTTTAGGAGTGAAGGCTTTAGAAGCCCCAAACCACCAGGTAGTAAAGTATTATATGTAACTTTTGTCTTTCTTGCTTCTTATTTGAAGTACACTTGAAGTTTGGGAAAAATGAAGTGGCATTATTTCTTCTCAGATTCCATTTTGGATTTAGCCTCACAGGTAATTACAAAATTTAATAATGTAGCAGTAAAACTTACAAAGAAGGGTACTGATACAAAGATACCAGGATACTATGATTCTTTCTTTGTTGTTAAAAAACTTATTTACTTGGCTGTGCTGGGTATTCATTTCCATGTGCAGGAACTTTGATGTGGCCTGTGGGATCTTTAGTTGCATCATGCAGGATCTTAGTTCCCTGACCAGGGATCGAACTTAGGCCCCCTGCATTGGGAGTGTGGAGTCTTAACCACTGTTGTTGGTCTGCTTGGGCTGCCATAACAAAATACCTCATACTGGTGGCTTAAGTAACAGAAATTTATGTTCTTAAATTTCTTGAGACTGTAAGTCCAAAATCAAGGTGCTGTCAAGATGTTAGTGAGGCCTCTCTTCCAAACCTGTGGACAATTCCTCCTTGCTGTGTCCTCATGTAGCTTTTGCTCTGCGTAGGTGTGGAAAGAGAGAAATTTCTCGTGTTTATTTTTTGTCTTATGGTATCAGTCTTTCAGATTAAGATCTTATCCCTATGACTTCCTTTAAGCTTAGTTATCTCTGTGAAGGTCCTATCTCCAAATATGTTCACAATTGGGGGTTAAAGTTTCAACATATGAATTTGATTGTCATTGTTCAGTCCCTCAATTGTGTCTGACTCTTTTTGACCCCAGGGACTGCAGCTCGCCAGGCTTCCCTGTCCTTTACCATCTCCCAGAGTTTGTTCAAACTCATGTCCATTGAATTAATGATGCCATCCTATCATGAATTTGGAGGAAGTGCAAAATTCAGTTCATAATAATGAGGAATGCTGTATTAGTTTACTAGGGTTAATGTAACAAAGTACAACAGACTGGGTGGCTTAAACTAGGAAAACATATTTTCTCACAGTTCTAGAGGCTGTAAGACCAAGATCAAGGTGTCAGCAAGGTTGTTAATTTGGAAGCCTGTCTCCTTGGCTGTCTTTCACCCAGTGCCCTGTGTGTTGTCTTTATCTTAATCCACTCTTATAAGGAGACCAGTGATATTGGATTAGGGCTCACATGGACAAGATTTTACCGTAATTATCTCTTTAAAGTTCCTCTTTTCAAATAGTCACTTTCTGAGGAGCTACTGATGTCTTAAGGTTTCTATGTAAGAATTTTGTGGGGGGAATGCAATTCATCTCACAACAAGTGCTATAGGTCATGTTTTGAAGAAGATTTCACATTATCTGAAATCTGGGAGAAAAGTGTTTTGGATCATCCCACCACCATATTTGCTGAAAGCAGAGAAAGGAAGCTAGGAATGAGAATCCTCTTTGTACCCATGTTCCCCCTATACTATTGCCCCAAATCAAATGTTCCTAATTCATGACTTGATTAACGAAATGCAGCTCTCCCTCCACTTTACTTCTCCATTCTTCACACTCTGTCATGCGACTTATTTGAATTTTTGGTTTGCTGCAAATAGTGGAGCATGGAGAATAGTCACACTATGATACCTTCTTAAAGGTGGTTGTACTCATCCAGCCAACTGGCTTCAGCCTCAATAAATTGCCTCTGAATTCTAGTGATCTTAGTGCACTGGGAGAAATTTTTTAAAAATGAACCATTCACTACAAAAAAGACTGAACTCAATTCCTGCCAGCAAGAAATATGAATGGCTTTCAAGAATAGGTTCCCAATAGTGCCATAAAGTGATTATATACTTAACAGCTTAAGATCCTGCTTCTGGAGGATGTCAAATGGTTTTACACCTGACTCAATATGGTTTCTGTGTTTTGGTATGAGTAGGCACTCAACTTCAGTTTGTATTGCAAGTAGGATGCAAATCATCCTTTCAAAATATTTAAGGTGCCTCTTTCATCACACTGGTCAGAGAACAGTGGTCCACAAGAAAGAACATAGCTGTGGTATGCTGGAAAATGACTAAAAACTGACTTTCTTGAGTAGGGGAAGTTGGTTTTTAGTTTTTGGCAATTTCCATAATTAAATTTATCTGTGCCATGGCCAGTTTCCAGCTACAATTATTATCAGCTCTGGCAAGTGATGCACATTGACTCCAGCATGCCCCTGGAAGTAGGTGGAACCAACAGGCGGAATCCTCAGGTTAGAGCTATACCTAATCAATCTGGGTGGAAGTAGGCACAAACAGTCTACAAAGCACATTTAGGGAAGCTTAGTCCAATATAGAATTTTGCTGACAATTACTCAAATAATGCAACTGATAGAAGCTATCCTTTGGGCAAATAAATAAACAAACATTGAAGAAGAATTTTTGAAAATTAGTAATGTGAAACCTAAAGAAAAGAACAAATTCTGTGGAATGAAGACTGAGCAACATAATGAAAAGATTCAGACTAGTTTCATGAAAAAATTTTTCTTGATCACAAAAGATTTTCCTCTTTCTTTCTTCATGGGGCAGGGGAGGCAATAGGGGAAGGAAAGTGTTTGCTTTTTATTTTTAATTTATTTTGTTCTTGAGAACAGATGGTGGGATCAGAAGATAATATCTGTCATTTTAAGCACAGAAGTATATACAGGAAACTCTTTATTAATACATTTTCCATCTCAAATGGTGGGACTCATCATAATCAGTCATTTCTTTTTCAGAAATAAAGAGTCCACTTGGGGGCTTCCTGAATTGAACTGGCCCTACCTGCCTATTTAGAGGTAAAATTCCAGACCCAAACCAAAGCCACTTCTTCTTCCCAGGATCCTTATTTGAAAATATCTTTTTCTTCTTGTTAGGATGTGTCTGAGAGTTTTATCCTCTGTGTTACAAAAACCTAGAGGGGTAAAGAGGCTGTTGTTTTCTGTTTGCCATTAATATGACCTTTTGCAAGCTCCTGAAGGAGAGGCTTGCACACAGGGGTGATGGTTCAGATGCCTTCCTTCTTTGCTTCTTCTGTAGCTCAGATGCTCCTGCCAAGACTCTCTACTGTGTGCCTGTCTATGTAGACTGGCTTCAGTGGATGGCCATCAGGGGTTTGGCTTTGTTTCAACACCTCGTATTACCTGTTGCCCTGCTGACGCTTCTATCAACCAACATGCCATTTGGAAGAGTGATTTTTCCACATATCATCCAGTTTGATTTTAAATTATGATGTTCAAATCAATAAAGTGTAGTTTCACAGACAGTAATAAACTTATTTTAACTTCTACTCTGTAAACCCCAAGACTGCTAGGATGTTGTGTAGAGTATCTTTGTGTGCTTAATTAATCTGAATTTCTTATTTTGAAATAAATATATATCTGTTTGCTTAAATAGATAACATATTATGTAACAATGAACATTTATATAGTTTTTACAGATTATGAAGTAGTTTTTATAGACTATGAAGTATGTTCAGAATAGATTATTTGATCAAAACAGTAACTTGGTGACTTTGACAAGAATTTTACATGAATTTCATTTGTTAATTAGAAAACTAAATTTCAGAAAAAAAAAAGAAATTTCCCTAAACACAAGGTTGGTAAGAGAAAAGGAACTCAAACCTGTGTCTTCTAACTATAAATCATTATAATCCATGTTCTTTTAAAAAATATACAAGGGCTTAACATACTTAACTTGAAAGATTGCTCAGAATTTAAAAAAAAAAATTTTTCAGCCAGAGGTCTTTTAAAATCCCATTCCCTCTCTGTGTTTATAGTCCTCTGATATTTTCATACATATCATTTTGCTTTAAAGAGAAGAGATTACTCATTTTTTTCTCAAAAATCTCTGTTTGAGGTTTGACACAGGCAGTTATTTTGTTATCCAAGAAAAAATTTGCAAGATTTTAAAATTATACAAACATAAAAAGTACTAAAAAATATATTTGCCTTATAGTTAGAAGTTTGCCTCATTTCAAGGTTCACCTACAAGGCAACTTAGGGCTTTAGTCCTGCTTCCCTCCTTTCTTCCCTTCCTTTCTCCCTTCCTTCCTTTCGCTCTTTTCTTTCCTTTTGTCCTTACTTCTCTCTCTTTTCTAATATTGATTCATTTTGAATTTACCTGGTGCTTGGAATATATGAAATATGGAGCCAACATTTTGTTTTAGATGATTATCCAGGCATCCCAGCAGCGTTAATGGAGTAATTCATCTTTACCTATTGACTTGAGATACCATCTTTATCATAAACTACATTTCCTTATATATTGAATCCATTTTTGGATTTATTATAGTTTTCTATTAGTCTCTTGTGATACTAACATACAAATTTAATTAGTGAGAATTTATGCTATATTTTAATATATTCTAAAACTAATTTACCTTTATTGCTCTTCTGAATCAGGGTTTCCCTGGATATTCTTATGTATTTGGTTTTCTATTTGGATTTTATATTTATCTTGGCTAGTTTTTAAGACAAAATTAGAAAACAAAACAAACAAACATAAACACACACACAGAAAAACCCAGTCACTTATTTTAGGGAGGACTGTATATAAAGTAAATGGGTTAACCTATGGGAAATTGGTGTTTTTATGATGTTGGGTCTTCTAGTCCAAGGTAATGGTGTGTTTTTCATTAGCTTAAGGATTCCCTTTTGTTCTTCAGTAGCATTTATAAGATTTCTCCATATGAGTTCTGCAAAATTTGGGGGTTGTGTCTAGGTATGTTTTTGCCTCAATTTTTATTTTCTTTTTCATTTCTGTGTGTCAGTACCATTCAGAAAACATTAGTCATAATGTTGATATTAAATATTCCTATTTTGCTCCTACATCTGGTAGATTCCAAAAAAGTATGATGCTAGACTGGGGAAAGAGAGATATATTTTTATCATGTTGAGGTACCCGTATGTTTTATATTTTTGACAATATAGAAGCCAAGTACAGATGAATAATTTGACAAATAAATAAATTGTGCATGGCCAAGAACAATATGCAAAAGTCAAATGATAAACAAAATGCTTGGTGAAGTACCCACAAACTCACTTTGTAGGAAAGGGACAGTGTCATCAAGTTATTTTAGATATTGATGATGAAAAAATAGCAACAACTTAAAAGAAATATACATAAATATTATGAAAAGGAAACACATCTTTTGACTTTTAAATATATGACAAGATGCTTAATAACACCCACAATGAGAAAAATTAATTAAACTGTATTGAGAAACATAGATTTTTATTTGCGTATTGGCAAAATTTAAAAGTTGTTGAAAGTACCTGCTAGTGAGGCTGTGGGAAAGTGGATATGACACTGTGGAGGCTATTTAGTAGTATCTATTAAAATTAATAATGCAAATATCTCCTAATTGATAAAATTCAATTCTGGCAATTTGTCCTGTGGATGTGCTTGCATATATTCAAAATGATATACAAATAGATTGCTGTTGTTAAGCCGCCAAGTCATGTCTGGCTCTGCAGTCTCATAAACTGCAGCACTTCAGGCTTCCCTGTCTTTCACTGTCTCCCTGAATTTGCTCAAACTCATGTCCATATAGATTATTTATCACTATGTTGTAATAGTAAAGGAACAACCTAAGTGTCTATGTAATTGGTTTTGAACAAAATACTGGTTAAAGAATCTAAAAGACATTATAATAGAATGCTTTACAACTCAGAAAGAAATGAGAAATATCTGTATATACTTATGAAAAAAAACAAAGTTCAGAGCAATATGGTGCTATGTTTTGCTTAGAAAAAGAAGAAATGGCAACATATAGCTGTTTGTACTTCTACAAAGTTCTGAAGGGATAGCAAACAAGTTAAAGACAACAATCAACTTTGTGAGCAGTGGTGTGCAACCGAAATACAGGACAGACTGATCTGGGAAAGAAAGCTTCACTGTATATTATTTAAATGCACTTTTAAAATTATTAATCCATATGATTGTATTATCAATTCAAAATTATATTTAAAAGGACAAATATATTTTATACATTTCTAAGAATACAGGTTTAGGAAAAGTTTAGTTATTATTATTATTATTATTTTTTAACCTGGGTGGATCTTAGGGTCTTTTGCCTCCATCAAAATCAAAAAGGAGAAAAGAAAATAATCTGGGGGTTATGACTGAAGTTCCATAAGAGAGGATGAGTGAAGGAGGATCTATCATAGGATGTCATGAGAAAGAATTAAAAATAGAAATTAGAATTTTCTGTTTTTAAGATTCTTTGATAAAAATTCAATTGAATTTGGAATCATATTTTTTTTCTCATTGATTTTAATTTAATGTAAAAAATGAATATTTACATTCAGGGGGATTAATAGATTTGTAAATAATACTCAAAGTTGATTTTTAAAAAATAGCCTCACCTGTCTTAAAAGAAAGTGCAGAATGTGATTAAGATATGTTATCGAGTAGTGGGTGTGCTGTCCAAAGCAAAGTTCCCATAAAGGCAGGGGAACCCTCAGTTGCCCTTTCCCACCTCTTGCTTTCCTTTGAGAGTGCCAGTGTGTGAAGAGAGAATGCCTCCAAAGGACACAGGGCCTAAGGGAGGACGATGGGTTCAACAGCAGTTCTGGGGCTTATTCTAATGTGCTAATCCTGTGACTGCTTCTTGGCTCTGCCCATGGCCTTGGCTCTGACTCTTGGCTTGGATATTGGGCCTTGGCTTGGTTAACTCTGTGACTTCTGGTTCTGAACACTGGCTGTGACCCCAGAATAAATACTTGCAGCAACCTCATTAGAACTCCTGGTCTGTGGTTCTATCCTGGTTTCCTGGCCCTAGGCTGCTTCTCTAATGCCAGCTCACAGACTTGAGACTTTGTCCAGAGTTGTATGGGACAGAACTGCAGTAAACTGTGAAGGACTACACAAATGTAAGAGATTAATAAAATATTTTAATTTGATCTTTTGACAAAGACACTAATAAGGAACACAAGTATACAGTGATAAGACAAAAGTGTTCAAAGCCTTTGATGATACATATCAAGGACTGGATGAGAGATTCTTTACTTCTTCATCTATATTGGAAGGAATTAATTTAATATATGTACAATGTATTAATTCATTAAGAAAAAAAATCTTACCTCCAATGTCTAATTATTGTACTTGATTCTTCATTATGTTTCAGACTATGTAGTCAACTTCTCCCCTGGTCCCTCCATGAGGATGTCTGCTAGGTAACTTATATAGAATGTGGTTTAAGTTGAACTTATCCTATTTTTTTTTTCCAGCTCCTGCCCCTCAACCTTCTTCTCCTCTACTCTCCAGCTCCAGGAATGGCATCATCGTTTCCTAACTGACCAGGTCAGAGCCATGGCATCAGCCCTAGTTGTCCTATCCTCATCTCTAACTGACAATAATCTTTCAATTTCTTCTGTCTCTCTTCTACTGTAAGCCAACTTCACCTCTTGAAGGGATATTTGCAACAATCTCCTGACTGGTCTGTTTGCTTACAATCCTGTTTCCACTGTAGTAGTATATGAAAAAGTGAGTGATATTTTTAAAATACACATCTGATCATGTCACTATTTGGCTGCTGTTTCTACCACTTGGAATAGCTATTCTTCTTTTACTGCCCAGAAAGGTAATTTAGGTCAATTCCTCTTATTTAAGTCTAGATTTCAAAACTTTTGGCATGTTTTCCTCAAGTCTCAACCCCTTTAAGACTGACTAAGTTACCTCTTCTACATGTTCTGGTGTAACTCCACTTCTGCTCTCAAGAATTTATTATATGAAATACCATTGCCAGGTTACTTGTCTATCTTCTCCAAAGACTCTAAGGCATAGTGAGAGTATGGAAAATCTATTGTTTTTTTGTTAATTGTCATATTCCTAAAGCCAAAATAAACCAGGAATACAATAGGTATTTAATAATTATATGTTAAATGATTAAGTGGATGAACCCATGGACATTTTAAATGAAATGTAAAATAATTCAATTACTAAAATAAGGAAAACATCTGTTTCATTTTGAAGAATTGTCAATTGAGTGAAAGAGACATAGCTATACAACAGCAACAAAAAAGACTCATGGTAAAAAGCAATAACAGATTAACCAATATAGAGACAGAGATGAGGAGTTTGCCAATTCTATCGTAGGTAAGGTAGAAAAGAAAAATATGCAAGTAGAAGAATATACCTTGCATCTCCAAGACATGCACACATGAGCACACACACACAGATACATACACACACACAAAGAAGACGGAGAGAGAGAAATGGACACTAACATACAAAGATCAGTAGGTTTCTTAGAAGCTTTCATGTGGGTAATGGGTGTGATGAGTGTATTTAAAACTTTATACTATTCTAATTCTTTGAAGGTCTGATGGCCATAGAGAGTTAACACTTTATTGAAGTTTTGCAATAATAGAAATGAAGGGGCATTGCTTTTTGGCAGTTTCACAGTTGGGTTAGATACAATTAGGTCATGCCCAGTTGGTTCCTCAACTCTGGGCCATCCCTCTAATAGTGAAGATTTTACTGTTAAACAAATGAAAATTTGCATTAAGTGATTCAACACAGCTTTTTGAACATGACCTTTGGAGTACTAGCAAGAAAGTTAGGTTTCAAAATTCAAATGGTTCTGCACTATTATGATTCATCTTTATCTGATTAAAAAAATCCTTGTATATTAAGTGGAAATTTCTCATTTACTTGAAATTTTATTATTGTATTATATATGTATTATTACATAAGAAATAATTGGACATTATTTTTCTACTTAAAACCCTTGAATAAAAAGAATTTGAGTCTTAGATAATCTTAACGAGCTAGATCTCAAGCTGTAGAGTAGCCCCTGTAGTTATCAGGGTTTCAGAAATATGATTGGAACATAAGTATAGCTTTTCTAAACTTAACCTTATCTACTATTATCTCCTTTATTTCTGTTAATGAGGAAAATGCTACTTCTACTCTAAGAAAATAAAGGAAACAACTGTTTATATCTCCATCTACTAAAGTCTTCTTGATAAAAAAGCTTCTTAGTAATTCCTTTATATAGTTTTTGTCATGTGTCAGCATCTAAAGCTAACATCATTATCAATGTTACATTGTTTAATAAGATGCAAATATTGAAATCATCCTCCTTGAGAATAGTGGGGGTAAAAAGACATAATCATTAGCAAGTTTGTATTAAAATTGTTTTTCATTCTCTGAAAAGTATTACACTATACATTACCCATTAAACTATAAGGCAGGATCTCAACTTGGGCAAATTGCCATTTGGGGCTGGATAATTATTTGTTGTGGGGTCTGTCCTTTGCATTATAAAATGTTTAGCAGCATTCTTCACCTCTGCCCTCTACATTGTCAGCAACACGCCTGCCTCAATTGTGACAATCGAAACAATATCCATACATTGCCAACTATCCCCTAGGAGGCAAAATTGACCCTGATTGAGAACTACTGCTATGGGGTTTGTAGTTTGTTTTCAGTTGTTTACCCAAATTTTATAAAGTCCAGGCTGTGTTGTAACTGTTCAAAAAAAATTTTTTTGAGTGAAGTAATGAAGAAATATAAGTCCTCTGTCTTCCCTGCATTTTAAATAGATGTCACCAGGAAAAAGAAGGTCCAGAGGACTATGTGCTCAGTACTACATTAGGTATGGTGGTTGATGCAAAGCAAGTGCACAACTTGGTCTCTGGGCTAAAGAGGTTTTTAATCAAGTTCAAGTGAAAAGATCAATATTCCAAGAATAGTAGACTAATGGAAGGCAGAATATATTGGCAATGAACCAAAAGGCAAAGTGGTCATACTCCAAAATGTATGGCACAAACCATGGTGATATTACTGATCTTTTGATTTGATGTTCCCTTGAAGGTTCTTTGACCTATTTTGACATGTGGGCAGTGGTGAAATGCTGGTTTATTAACTCAAAACTCTCTGCTATGATATATAATAACAGAGAGAACAGAAAAAAAATATTCTGTTTAAACAAACCAGATCACTTTTTCATGGGAAGCCAAGCCATGCTGGGGAGGAGGTGCTGAGCCTGGTTATGTGAGTAACTGAGTGGTAACTGAAGGAGACAAATCTAACCAGGCGTGGCAAGTCCATGGCTGACATGTGAGCTTGTACATTTAGAATGAGGACACGGTAATGGAGATCACACAGCATTTTTCTGTTAGCATCAGACCTTAGCTATTTAATGATTATAAAACTTTCCTAACATTTGCAAGTTTTTAAACATATTTATTTTCTTTTATTCTGAACAATTCCTATGACCACTAAAATAATTTAGGTCATGTGTTTTTGTGTTATCTAAATAGCATTTAACACCAAAACAAAAAAATCCTTTCTTCACTTTGAACCATTAAAATACTGGTTGGAGAGTTTATGTCAGGTTTTAATCTCTTGAAATTTTTACCGTGATTAATACTGAATCTTTGAAGGATAAGATATAGTCATTTCTACTATTTCATATCAGAAAAAATTTCCAAATTAAATAAGCTAATTTAAAAACTCTCATATATTATGTGCAAAGAGCTATTTTTAAAATAACCATAGAATTTAATAAAGACAAAGAACTTTGGAGAACTTTAAGTTTATAAATGTTACTATGACTTTGCCAAATAATTTAGTATTCTCACCTTCACAGTCCACAGCAGAAGAGTAAATTCCCTTCCAACTTGGAACTAGGGTATCCATGTGATCTGTTTTTACCAATAAAATGTTAGCAGACAAGTGTTGTTCCTGGGCAAAAACTTTAAGAGACATGACTTTACATTGTCATTGTGACCAGCAATATTCCAGATAGTGGTGGCTCTATTATCTTCAGTCTTGGAGTGAGGATAATGACAAAGCAGAACAGCGACCTCAGTTGACTTGCACAGAACTTATGGAAGACAGAAATTTGTTGTTTAAGCAACAGCTACATATAGCCAACAAATATCAAGACAGGAAATAAGATTTTATTTGGTAATTAAACAGTTAACCAAAATAGATAATATAAAAGGAGGAGCAGATTTTGAAACAGTATTATACTGGGTATAGTTTTGAAAGGTGATTCACATAATGGTGGTATTCAATATTACAGTTAATTCTTGTGCAGTCCACTGCTGATCTGTCCTTAAATAGTCAAAATAACCAATGAAACTCTATCAAAATCTATATTCCATTTAACTTAAAGCCAGCAGAAAAGCAAAATATTGGGCAGAATTATTCAGTTTTCAAAAGAAATTCAAAATTATAATTTGTTAAGTTTCAATATTATGTAGGATCATAGAAATTTAACATCACCTATTTTATTGGATGAGTGTAGCTGTGGTATAATTTATTAGATGCATATGGGAGCATATCACTTTTGCGGTCTCAAGTGCCAAACTCCATTTAAAACCACAATGACCTTACATTGTCTTTTTCTTATACTGCGATTTCTACCCTTTGTCCCTTCTATCTAAGCAGTTAAAGACTACATACTTGGAACAGTATAATATTGTAATAATTCTTCTGTTTTTTTTTACCAAACAATATTTATTGAATCCTATTATATTAAAAGCAGCAGGAGAAAGAACTACTGGATATGCTATTAAATATCTGATGCTCTTAAGAAGTTTAAAATGTAGATAAAGCAACTTTTATTTAGAGTGTAAGAGTCAAATGCAAACTGTGCTAGCATGGTCCTGTGTTGACTAGGCTGAGATTTATGTTGTAGTTTCTTTCATTCTGTTGGAAGATGATAGAAGGATTTCTGCTATAGCACTCATTTTGAAAAAATGAATTTGTTCCAACATGATTAATATATTAGAGAACGATTTGCATAATGCAAATTTTGAACTTCCTTATGCACAGTTTTGTCTACGAGAAACACAAGGTGAAGGAACATTGAAAATCGAGATGCTTGGAGATAAAATACACACATGCACATATCTCAAATGTTCACCAGCTACCATGTTCACATCCCATATGTTACGAGCCACACCCTTCCACACCTCACACTACAACTATCTAATTTCTTGTAGCTCCCTTTTCCCCACTTCATAGTAAGACATGAGCGAAACTCTTCTGAGGTCACCAGCATAAGCAATGTTCAGGTCTTTTTCAAGATAAAGTGACATTTACTGAAGTATTTCCATATTTTTTACCCATTTCTCATATGTAAAACTATGCTACCATTTTTATCAGATTTCTTTTTTTTTTTTAATAAATGAATCACTGACAAAGTTTTTGAGTGTTTTACCCCAAATCATTTCCTGCGTAAGTCCTGGTGCTTTTTATTGCATGATTTTTGCATATAATGCTTAACAGCAAAACTGATTATACATATGTCTGCTTACTTTGGTTCAATATCAACAGCAACAATACTGATAGTGCTAAATCTGCAGGGGGATTTAACACTGAGGGCTGTATGAAAGCTTAAGGATGCAGCACTATTCAGTATTTCACTCCAGTACAGAAATATTTAGAATTTTTTAACATTGCACTTATCTCTTATAAAAAGAATTCAGACATGTCTGTAACTATGATAGTATCTTTTGCAAGGAGCAGTTGTTTCCCAGATATTTAGTCAACTGTCTCATCTGGGAAGGATAAGGTCTTCTTGGACAATCAGCCAGTTCTCAGTTTAACTGAGTCAATTATTGTCACTTTGTATATTTCCTTTTTAGCAATAAATGGAATAGAGAATGCAGTCCAGTTTCCCAACTCATTCACTTGTTCATGATTTTGGCAAATATTTATTGAGTAACTGCTGTGTTATCATGAACAGTTCTAGATTTGTTAGACAGTGTGGTAAGAGAGACCAAATTCTTGCCCTTGTAGAGCTTATTATATTAACCATGAAAATTATAAATCTGCAGTAACATGAGTAATCAAAGAGAATTAGTGGTAGATTTCTTCTATGTCTTTAGTTTTGGACTGAGTTTGTGGGTGGTAATCCTTCAGGGATAGCTTCTAGTTTCAATTGTCCCTGACAAAACTATACTGAAGTAGTTGTTCTCTTACAAGGGAATGCCAAAGACAAGTATTCTGAAGAAAAATGTTTTCAAAAAATTGTTTGATGATGGAATAATCAACAGGTCAACTAGGCCAGGTTGTAGATGTGTGGCCTGGTGCTCTGTACCCTGGGTGTGTGGTAGAAAACTGCAAGAAAGACTTGTTTGGCTACTAGTGGTTTCTAAATTGAATGAATTAAGCAAACATTTCAACATTCACCAGTAGGAAATGTTAACTATTCACATTAAACTATTAAAAATTTTGATGATGTTTTAGTTTCCAATACAAATTTAGCCAAACTCACTTAGTCTTAGAGAAAGAAGGTTAACTTCTTTTATTTCTTCTAAATATAAACTTGCTTTCTTAGCTGAATTATCCAAGATCTTTCCCAGTCCTCCTGGCTCCCTTTTTTCTTCCTGATTTCCTTTTGTTCTGCAGAGGGCTCCATGCCTTGGGTGAGGTTCTGAACTACAATAGAGGAAGAGGGAGCCTCTGTGGTCTGCTTTGAGCACTACGAAAATGTATTGAACAAGTTTTACTTTCTTAGAGTGCTATATAGCTGGATTTTTTTTATGTGTCTAAGAAATGGAAACATTTTGTCTCATATAAAAAAGAAATATTTTTATACTGTGCTCCACTCACAGACCACATCAGAGGTATTCTAAGAATAGAATAGATCAAATATATTTTATGGAAATATAATGAGAAAAGGATGTGTTCCCAAAACTCACTCTGAACAAAGGAATGCAGCATAGTCAGAAATACTTTAATGCTCCTAACAATTTTCTCATGTGAAAGGCTGAGGAACAGCCCTGGTTTGAAGAAATCTCCCACTTCTCCCCAGGCTCCCTGAACTTGAGATCAGAACTAGGAAATCTATACATTGTGAAAAAGAAAATGTATGGAAAAAGTGACTTGGGGCATTAACCAAAAAGGGATTTTTTTGAAAGAAGAAAACATCAATATGAAACATTTTGTCATATTTCATTTCATTGATCATATATTTATTTTATGTATTCCAGAATACTGAAGCTTAGAAGTAACTGAATTTCTGGGGATTCATATTAGATTTGTCAGTCTGTATTTAAGAGAACTTACTGGGAAACCAAATATGTTACAATCATTTGCTTTTATCATCCTGTTCTACCACATATACAAAGAATAATAAGACTAAATACACTGAACATATACCTTCTCTGAAAAACAAAATACATCAAGGGCTGACTTTATATTCAAATAATAACATTCTTTTCATAATAATAACCCACAGGTGTTTAAGAAACTAAACTTACTGGTTTTATTAAAGTCACCTGACCAGCAGTTATATTTTCCTAATCATACTACATAATGCATTTTAAGAATATGTTAGTTTGCTTTTTAAACTTTTCTAGCTGTTACACTCAGAGAAGGCAATGACACCCCACTCCAATACTCTTGCCTGGAAAATCCCATGGATGGAGGAGCCTGGTAGGCTGCAGTCCATGGGCTCGCGAAGAGTCGGATAGGACTGAGACTTCACTTTCACTTTTCACTTTCATGCATTGGAGAAGGAAATGGCAACCCACTCCAGTGCTCTTGCCTGGAGAATCCCAGGGACGGGGGAGCCTGGTGGGCTGCCATCTATGGGGTCGCACAGACTCGAACATGACTGAAGTGACTTAGCAGCTTCGCAGCTGTTACACTAATGCATAAGCACGATTTCCTTGCTTTCTCAAGATCCTGTGTTCCAGTTTATATATTCATATTGATTCTTCTGCTGGAGTCAGTGTTATCACCAAATGTCTGTATTGTCTTGCTGAGTTTATTTTGCTTCATAATTTTTCACTTCTGAGATATTCTAAATTGGGCAATAATATTCAGCCCCTTTTCACCTCTACCTTGTGTTTTCTCAAAAAATATATGCATTCTCAATGGATTACTGTTTATTTACTGTACATGCTATAGTACAGTCTGAAGGGACTACATAGTCCCATGAAAGAGAAGTCATCATAATATTTATGCATTAAACACACATATTCATGTACGTATATCTATTTTTTTTAAAACCAAAATGCATATGCTATCATGGCCCCCAAGGTAGCAATAACATATGCAGAGAAAATTTATGCAGTTCCAGGCTGTGAACAGGATTTCTAAGAGCTACTTCCAGAAAGCATTACCCCCTCCTTGTTCTTCAATCTGTCCACTTACTTCACTCTGAAGACCTCCATTCACTTCCTAAATTGACTAGTGAGCTGGAGGAGTTAGCCTAATCATTTAGGTTTGCTATTTGGTGACATCTGAGCAGTAATGGAAATATTTTTAGGAAGGGGTGGGTGGTGTGTATGTGTGTTTCTTTGTATATTGTTACCATCATAAAGGATTTGCAGGATGGATGCATTGCTTAAATAAACAGAGTAGTTTTATTTTTTAAAAGCATCAATAGAATAGTGTAGAGAGGTATAATTTTTGTCAACTTAAGTTCATCTAGGTATTTTTAAATTAAAAAAATGCAAATTCTGTAGCACTTAAAAATAATTTAACACATTTTTTAAAAGATAAATTTTTTAGATCTCATCTTTTTATTTTTTTTTAAGTAATTTATTTTTTATTGGAAGCAAATTATTTTACAATATTATATTGGTTGGTTTTGCTATACACTGACATGAATTCACCCTGGGTTTACATAAGTTCCCCCTTCTGAATAGATCTCATCTTTTTAAAATCCCCTGAATGAGGAAAGAATATATGCCCTGGAAATCTTACTATTTTCTTATATAACAGGAAATGCTATAGGGTGATAAAAATGAAGAGAAGTAAATTGTGTTGTTTTGAAAGATATACATTCACAATGTTTGTAATAGAATGTTTGAAGTATTACATTATATATTAATGATTCTTTACAGTATTGAATATTTATATATTTATATTTTATAGGTACAAAACTGATGCTGAAGCTGAAACTCCAATACTTTGGCCACCTCATGTGACGAGTTGACTCACTGGAAAAGAGTCTGATGCTTGGAGGGATTGGGGGTAGGAGGAGACGGGGACAACAGAGAATGAGATGGCTGGATGGCATCACCGACTCGATGGACATGAGTTTGAGTGAACTCCGGGAGTTGATGATGGACAGGGAGGCCTGGCGTGCTGTGATTCATGGGGTCGCAAAGAGTCAGTCCGACTGAGCGACTGAACTGAACTGAACTGATATACTTTATATATGCTTATGTGTTATAAGTCTATGACATATATTTTAATATGATATTTTAAAACATTATTATATATTATTTAAATCATGAGAGCCTCACTAAAATTATTTTGTCTGGGGGCTTTCCCCTAAGTTCTGGTGAACCATGAGAGACCATCTGCATTAGAAAGTGACAAAATGAAAATGGGAATAGGATTTATGAGATCTTGAATTCTCCTATCACTTCGGTGTCTTGTCTTCTGCCTCAATTTTCTCATCAATAGAATGGACATGAATTAAAACATACACATTTTCAATACATTTTGAGTTATGAATTAAAAAAATAATTTTGTCCATGATAAAATAGTCCATTCTGTTTTTTATGATTCTTAGTAATAATATTAAAACAGAGTTAAATTTTGTCAGTTTCTACAATTTGGTTCATTTTAACCTACAGATTTCTATCCAGTCTCATTTGGCTCCTTGTGTTGGAGTAAACACCATGTCCTTCAGGTCCTTCCATGATCTGGCTTCCTGCTACTTCTCAGGCAGCCTTTTCTGTACTCTTGCACTGACTCACTCTGTCTTAGCCACACTGATGTTGTTATTGCCCCTCCAACAAGCCAGGTAATCTTCATCTTAAGGTAGGGCATTCACTTGAGTGTTTTCTCTGCCTCAAATATTTTCCCCCAGGAATTCATTTGGTTCGTTCCCTTATTTCCTTCCATTCTTTGGTCAAATATCATTTCTCAACAAAGCCAACTCTCATCACAGTATTAATGTTCCTATTACTCATTTTCTTTCCACCATAGCAGTCCAGATCCCCTTTAATCATTTAATGTTTTCCTTCAGAGTGCTTATAACCTTCTAATATACTAAGATCATGGTATCCAGTCCCATCACTTCATGGCAAACAGATGGGGAAACAATGGAAACAGTGACAGACTTTATTTCGGGGGGTTCCAAAATCACTGCAGATGGTGACTGCAGCCATGAAATTAAAAGACTCTTGCTCCCTGGGACAAAAGCTGTGACCAACCCAGACAGCATATTAAAAACCAGAGACATTACTTTGCTGACAAAGTCCCTCTAGTCAAAGCTATGGTTTTTCCATTGGTCATGTATGGATGTGAGAGTTGGACTATGAAGAAAGTTGAGCGCCGAAGAATTGATGCTTTTGAACTGTGGTGCTGGAGAAGACTCTTGAGAGTCCCTTGGACTGCAAGGAGATCCAACCAGTCAATCTTAAAGGAAATCAGTCCTGAATATTCATTGGAAGGACTAATGCTGAAGCTGAAACTCCAATACTTTGGCCACCTGATGTGAAGAACTGACTCACTTGAAAAGACCCCGATGCTGGGAAAGACTGAAGGTGGGAGGAAAAGGGGACCACAGAGGATGAGATGGTTGGATGGCATCATTTACTCAATGGACATGAGTTTGAGTAAGCTCCAGAAGTTGGACAGGGAACATGGACAGGGAAGCCTGGCATGCTGCAGTCCATGGGGTCAAAAAGAGTCAGACACAACTGAGTGACTGAACTGAACTGAATATACTAGCTGACTTCTTTATTATATTTATGTATTTATTTTCTATCATTGCTTAAAGAATGTAAGATACATGAGGCAAGGATCATTGTCTACTTTGCTTGCTGATGCACTCAACTGCCCAGATTTGTGCTTGGTGTGATATACTCAGTCTATTCATTGAATGAATTAAATGAGTGAGTGAATGAATAAACACATGCAAAATGTCTCTTTTCAGACACTGAAATGGCTTCCCAGCTCTCATCATGGCAATTTATTTTCTCTGAATATGCTCCGATTTATTTGCATTCCTATAAAAATAGTATTCTACAGTTTTCTTGATACAGTCTCATCAGTTTGAAGTATAAAAGGAAAATCTTTTCTATCATTTTGGGGACTATCTTCCTAGTGATTCTATTTTGAGGGAAACATGTCATACTGTTGATTCATAGGGAAATTATAATTAAGTAAGATACTGAAATATACTTTTGTATCATCTGCCCTTAAGTTTCCTGCACCTCATTCCATACTTTTGTGGTTGATTTTATGGATATGAATGTTGGAATATGCATGTATTCACTGCATATTAGATTTTGTGATAGTGGATTCTATTATCACAGGCTGTGAAATGTTCACCTCATTCACCCATCCACTGTTGGTGTTGTTCAGTCACTCAGTGTTGTCCGACTCCTAATGACTCCATGGACTACAGCATGTCAAAGTACTGGAGTTTCAGCTTCAGCATCAGTCCTTCCAATGAATATTCAGGACTGATTTCCTTTAGGATCGACTGGTTTTATCTCCTTGCTGTGCAAGGGATTCTCAAGATTCTTCTTCAACGCCAGTTCAAAAGCATCAGTTCTTCAGTGCTCAAGCTTCTTTATGGTCTAACTCTCACATCCATACAAGACTATTGGAAAAACCACAGCTTTGACTAGACAGAGCTTTGTTGGCAAAGTAATGTTTCTGCTTTTTAAAATGCTGTCTAGGTTTGTCATAGCTCTTCCTCCAAGGAGCAAACGTCTTTTAATTTTGTGGCCGAAGTCACCATCTGCAGTGATTTTGGAGCCCCAAAATATAAAGTCTGTCACTTTTTCCATTTTTTCCCCATCTACATGTATAGAGTCATCTCTTGTGTTGTTGGAAGAGGGTGTTTTCTATGATCAGTGTGTTCTCTTGACAAAATTCTGTTAGCCTTAAACCTGCTTCATTTTGTACTCCAAGACTAAACTTGCCTGTTACTCCAGATACCTCTTAACTTCCTACTTTTGCATTCCAGTCCCCTATGATGAAAAGGACATCTTTTTGGTGTTCTAAAGGCCTTGTTGGTCTCATTAAACCATTCAACTTCAGCATCTTCAGCATTAGTGGCTGGGGCATAACTTGTATTACCTTGATATTGAATGGTTTGCCTAGGAAATGAACAGAGATCATTCTGTCATTTTTTAGATTGCACCTAAGTACTGCATTTCAGACTCTATTGTTGACTCTGAGGGCTACTCTATTTCTTCTAAGGGATTCTTGCCCGCAATAGTAGATATAATGGTCATCTGAATTAAATTTGCCCATTCCAGTCCATTTTAGTTCACTGATTCCTAAAATGTCAACGTTCACTCTTGCTATCTCCTCTTTGACCACTTCCAATTTACCTTGATTCATGAACGTAACATTCCAGATTCCTATGTGATATTGTTTACAGCATAGGACTTTACTTTTACCACCAGACACATCCACAACTGTGTGTTGTTTCTGCTTTGGCTCAACTTCTTTATTCCTTCTGGAGCTATTTCTCTGCTCTTCTCCAGTAGCATTTTGGGCACCTACCGACCTGGCAGTTCATCTTTCAGTGTCATATTTTTTTGCCTTTTCATACTGTTCATGGGGTTCTCAAGGCAAGAATGCTGAAATTGTTTGCCGTTCCCTTCTCCCGTGAGTCACTAAGTAAATATTAATTAGATATCTACCTTGTTTTAGTCATCATTACACTTAAAAAAGTAAGAAAACAGCTCTCTTGGAATTTATAATCTTGGGGGAGGGGCAAGCACTAGAATGGATACATGTGTATATATATGACTGAGTCACTTTTCTGGGCACCTGAAGGTATCACAACATTGTTAATCAGCTATAATCCCATGTAAAATAGAAAATTAAAAAAATGACTACTCATGCAGTAAATCTTTATTACAGCCTGTGATGTCTCAGCTTTCATATAATATTAAATATTATTGACATTCCATGTTATACTCAGTCTTATACTTTGTTATGTAATATTCTATTATTATTCTTTTCTAATATGTGAGACAAAATCACAATGCAAAGTAGAAATTGTAACAGGAGGTTCTTCCACCATGAATCCATGAAATGGGGGGTTGACTGTAAGGAAGTGACAATTGAGTTGAGATCTGAAATGAGTTAACTATGAAAGGAGAAAAAGACGTTTTCTTGCAGAGGTGATAAAGTTGAGAATGTTTTTGGAGCATAACGCGGCATGATGTATATAAAGGTCTGAACGAAGTCCAAAGTACTTAAAGTCAGAGCTGTGCAGGGGAGTAGAGTGAGATGGGCTGCAGATGGGACCTGATCCTGCAGGGTCACAAAAGCTGGTCTAAAGAGTCTGTTATCTTAGATGGTCCTACCTGTCTATAACATTTAGAGATTCTCAGAAGCAAAAGTTTTGTCTACTCTATGTGAAAGTGGTGTGGTTGTGTTTAAACTTCCTTACAGAATGTAGATATTCCTTAGAAGATTCATTTCAGTTAAGAAACAATCACAGCCTTCAAGTACATGGATCCAAGGGAATAATAAGATGGAGGCTGGGAAAAGTCTGATAATAAACAGCTCTCCTTTGTCACCTCTGAGGATTGCACAGTGGGGAGTAACTGTAAAATGCAGCAGAAGGTCAAATAGAGCCTAGAAGAAGCACATACTTTTTAGTTTTGCTTTTTTTTTTTTTTTGTAGTTAATTTATTTTTTATTGGAGGCAAATTATTTTACAATATTATATTGGTTGGTTTTGCCATACATTGATATGAATTTGCCCCGGGTCTACATAAGTTTTTTTGATCTTGGTTTATATTTACAGGGTCAGAGAGAAGAGCTGTTATAAACCTCCTTCCATTTAAAATCACTTGCAAGTTTAGAGTTTAAGTATTTTTTGTTGTTGTTTAAATTTTATCATCCTGAATGTTACAGGCAAATATAAAGAATATTAAAAATTGACAAGTATAATCATATATTAATTTCATTCAACTTGAGTGTGCTATTTCGGTATCCTCGAGGATAAGTCTGGTAATAATTTTCCTTTTTCAGTACCCCACTCCACACATGCTTATTAGCAGGAAGTCTACTGTATGGAGAGGTCTCCTCCTACCTCCTGAATTATGCAAGAACCTCAGAGTCTTGGCTGATATAAAAGTGACACGGTTTGGATATCTTGCTTCCCAAAATTTGTTGCTGAGAAAACTTCAGAGTCTGAGGCTTCTACCTCAGCTCACAGCGGTGCCACATACTAAGTTTCCAGAGCTATAATTGTCTTACTTCACATGCCTATATATACTCAGAGGTTGTTTCCCAAGGTAAAGCTTCATACTTTAGGGGCCAGAACATGATGAACTTTCACTCTTCTCCCTACACTATTAGAATCAGTCCTTCCTGAAATCTCTGAGGCTATCACATAGAGGTAGAACCATCAACTCACATTTCTACTTGGTTCCTGGAGACATCTCCTTTGTAGTTTTTGGCAACAGTTTCTACCTATGATCTTTGTTCCCAGCCACGTTGTTTTCTGCTGCCAAATTACTTTAACTCTGAGTCTTCAGTAATGAGTCAGCATCCCCAAGTTCACTGCACTCATACTAGGAGTCTGCTGTCTCTAAGCCAAATAAAGCAAATGTTTTCTTAAACCCGTCTTTTGTGCTAAGTCACTTCAGTTGTGTACGACTCTGTGTAACCCTGTGGACTGTAGCCCACTCGGCTCCTCTGTTCATGGAATTCTCCAAGCGAGAACACTGGAGTGGGCTGCCATGCCCTTCTCCAGGGGATCTTCCTGACTCAGAGATCGAACCCACATCTCTTATGTCTTCTGCATTGGCAGGCATGTTCTTTATCACTAGCACCACCTGGGAAGCCCCATAACCTGTCCTATATATTTTCAAAATGAATAGAAGGCCCTAAAATGACCTTGAAGAGCTTAATATCTTCTTTATTTTGATCCATATGTTTAGGTCCAGCCTGGCAACTGGGAATGAAGATTCAGGTTTGGCTTTCTTATTTCACCAACTAAAAGGGAACAATTCCAGTTAGAGATAAAAATTCAAGAGAGCCAAGATTTTTATGTTTGATACTCTAGTCTATCTCCTAAACCTAGAACAAAATCTGATATAAAGCAGGTATACTTTCATTTGTGGAGTTAATAACAGAAAGGGTGATCATTCTCGAATAATAGATTAGTTTACAATAGAATTATAGTCAGAAAGTACCTTACTAAGAACATGGTTGTGATTAGCTCAAAGATTACATTTAAAGCTATTTGATGCAGTTTTGGAGCTAGAAATAAATAGAGAAGGTATGATGATAAGAGGGTTTCCATGGTGGCTCAGACAGTGAAGAATCTGCCTGCAACGCAGGAGACTTGGGTTTGATCCCAGGGTTGGGAATATCCACTGGAGAAGGGAATGGCAACTCACTCCAGTATTCTTGCCTGGAGAATTCCATGGACAGAGGAATCTGGTAGGCCGTAGTCCATGGGGTTTCAAAGAGCCTAACAAGACTGAGAGACTCACACACACACACGATGATGAAAGTGGGGATAAGAGCCTGAAATAAAACTAGACTGTTTTTCAGAAGTATATTAAAGTAAATGGTTAACTTACAAAATATCTAATTCTCTTTCAAATAAATGATGCAAAAAGTTCCCATGTTAACATAAAGTAAGCCCATAAAATATTCTTAAAATATCCTAATCTCCATATCCATATATATGTATATATACATGTGTGTATATATATATACATATATATATATAATGAGTATGTCTTTCACATTAAGGTGTGTATTTTTAAAGTAAACCAGAGGGATGGGATAGGGAGGGAAGTTGGAGGGGGGTTCAAGATGGGGAACATATGTACACACAGGGCAGATTCATGTCAATGTACGGCAAAACCAATACAATAATGTAAAGTAATTAGCCTCCAATTAAAATAAATAAATTAAAAAAATTTAAAAAAATAAAGTAAATTAGATTATAATCAAGGATAAAAAGCATAATTTTATAGAATAACAGATAAATACCACTGAATTATTGTTTCTATAAAAAACAAAACAATGGAATATTCAGGATAACACTCTATATATTGCATAGATTTCATATATTTGATTTGATTACACAGAGTATGATGCTTAATTAGGTTATACTAATAATGCCTCCAAAGAAGGCATTCTGGCCTAATGAGTACACAAAAAAGGATTTAAAAAATCCCTACCTAATCGTGTGTTTAATGATATGCCAAACCAACATATTGGGAACCTAACATAAGCCAAAAGGCTTTTCATTTAAAAGATTGTATCCTTCAATGTTATGTTAAGTACTTTTGTTTTCTTCAGATGAAAGCCATATTCACTTATGGAACAAAGTAGAAGGCACAAAAGTGTGAATTTTCATATGTCTGTCACAGAAATTTAAATTTAATCATGCAGTTAAGTTTGGTTCAGATTGAACAAGAGGGCATTGTTTGTTTTTTAAATTAAAAATACAAAGGTATCTCTTTATCTCAGATCATTGGCTTTTCTTTTAAACCTGAAGTAATATTTAAGGTTTGCCTTAACTTTGAATTTCTTATTTGTCCTCATAGAAATATGACCTATATTTAAATTATTTATCACTTTGCCAACATAGGACTGTGAAGTCAAAGTGATGATTTTTCCAGTAGTCATGTACGGATGTGAGAATTGGACCTTAAAGAAGGCTGAACACTGAAGAATTGATGCCTTCCAACTATGGTGCTGGAGAAGACTCTTGAGAGCCTCTTGGGCAGCAAGGAGATCAAACCAGTCAATCCTACAGGAAATTAGCCCTGAATATTCTTTCGATGGACTGATGCTGAGGCTAAAGCTCCAATACTTTGGCCACGATGCAAAAAGCCAGCTCACTGGCAAAGACCCTGGTGGTGGGAAAGATTGAGGGCAGGATGAGAAGGGGGCGACAGAAGATGAGATTGTTGGATGGCGTAATCAACTCAATGGACATGAATTTGGGTGAACTCAGGGAGATAGTGAAGGACAGGGAAGCCTGGCATGCTGCAGTCCATTAGATCACAAAGAGTCAGACATGAGTGGGTGATTGAACAATAACAATAATTTGTAAGTCTGTCCAGAGAGAAATTCTTGATTTAATTCCCAATCAAACGTTCTAATTTTCCCTTATTTGAACAATATCAACTCTAACATCACTGCTGCTTAATTCTTAGAGATTTCCTCTCAACTAGATAATTCCCAAGAATAAACTGTGATATATTTTAGTAAGAGAAGAAACACAATTGTGATGTTTGTCTTGAGAGCTTCATAATGTAGAAACACAACAATTGGCTGGCTCACAATTTAGGACTACTTCAAAATGAAATTCTGAGCATCATAGTCATTTAGCCCAGAACAGCAGAGGAAATTAAAAATTCTGTTACACTATATACAGTACTTTCTTGTGGGCATTTGGGGAAAAAAAGTATTCTAAATCTAGTGAGATATTTATTAAAAGGCTACCACACAGCCAATAAAATAAGGTAGATTTTATTTTAAGATCTGGAGAGTGTTTTTTAGAAGTAGTCATGAATACTTTTTGGATTGCACATACATGGTTCACCAAACTAACCAGTCTACTTGGCTTACTTAGTGCTACTCAGCACACTGTCAATTTGGAGTTCCTTTCCTCTAAAGATGGTCAGACTCATTACACTTGATTGAAAATACTTGCTGAACTTGGAATTTGAGGCTATCAACATGGTTGTCTCAAGTATCTTTCTATTTTTTATTTTGGAAAATGAAATTTGAAACTCAAATCTGAACCATTTTGGGTTATCTTTTAAAGAATATTTGCTTAATCTGACCAAATAAGTTGTAAGCATTGTGGTGGTGGTGTTGGGGTTTATACATTGTACACCTTTGGATCTCTTGATAGCAGTAAATACTTTTGTTGAGAACTAAAAGTAGATTTATTGAAGTAGATGTAAACAGACTTAACCTCTGACCTTTTTCTTACTAGCTATGGGACTTTGGACAAATTACTCAACCTCTCTAAGCCTCTAAACTTGTAAAGTGGGAATGTTCATAATATTGGGCTATAGGTAGGATTATAAACTTAAAAGTGGGATTATAAACTTAAAACAGTGCCTGGAATTTTGTCAGTAGGAGATACTGGTAAAAATCGTAGGTATTGTTATCACTACTATTGTTTCCATTAATACTATACATTTTATTGCTGATTCTCCATAAATGTGTCGTTAAATTATAATGGTGCTGATGCTGCTAAGCCGCTTCAGTCATGTCTGACTCTGTGACCTCATGGACTGTCCATGGGATTCTCCAGGCAAGAATACTGGAGTGGGTTGCCATTTCCTTCTTCAGGGGATCTTCCCAACCCAGGGGTCAAACCCAGGTCTCCCACATTGCAGGCAGATTCTTTACTGTCTGAGCCAGGGAAGCTAAGTCATATTGATACTTAGGCAAATACAGGGTTTGGTGCATAAAGTGAGAAAAGGATGAGATCATGGTCATCATTCACTAATTTATTATGTCCCCGTATCCTGGAAACACAGGACATTTACAGAAATATTACATAAATATAATCCAGATATGGTTGACCCATTCAGTTCTTGTCCTAAGTCCATTTTGAAGGAGACCTCGGTCCATTGACTAATTTCTCTCAAACTAGTTTGAACTTTACAGAGCTTTGGAGGCAATACAGAATTTTACGGAAAATTTCAAATATGGGGGGAGGCATGTTTGTTGAAAATATATATTGACAGCACTAAGCAACAGGTGAAAAAATGCCCATCAGACATCTTTGTTCTTCCCAGAAACATAGCTGCCTCATATCCTCTCAATTTGGAACCCTCTTTTCCTCAAATCTACTCTCTTGCCATAAGAAATTCAGCTCTTTTTAAAGTGCATACGCCCAAATCATTCACAAAGTCTGCAATTAACTGAACTCTCTTTAGAAAATGTTTATAGATCAACTGTGGTTTTCCAAATACAGGTGTGTAGGTCTCACACCTCTCTTACAGGTGCTATGTAAGAGTGAGGGCAGCAAAGTATTCCTTCGACAAAGACTAGATCTTCTTGGGAGGATATTAAGAAAGTTGAAATTCCTTACTTGTCATTACTTACAGAGAATATTGTCTGAAAATATTTATGTAAAATGTATCAAGAATTTAATCTTTACAAACAACTAGATAGGTAACGTGAGAGGACAGAAAGAGGACTAAACATGTCTGTCCTCTTGTCTGAGGAGAGACAGACACATAATTAAAAATTACCAAAAAGGGCTGGTTTCAGCAAATAGCTTTAGGCTGGGATATGGATACAAGAGAAAGAAATTAATCTTAACAGGATGATTCTAGAAAATAATAGTTTTGTTTCAAAGTTTTTCTTTTTTTTTAATTTTTTTTTATTGGAGGCAAATTATTTTACAATATTATATTGGTTAGTTTTGCCATACATTGACATGAATCTGCCCTGGGTGTACATGAGTTCCCCTTCCTGAACCCCCCCTCCCACCTCCCTCCTCCACTTATCCTACCTGGGGGTCATCCCTTCATACCAGCCCTGAGCATCCTGTAACATGCATTGACCCTGAACTGGTGATTCGTTTCACACATGATAATATACATGTTTCAATGCCATTCTCCCAAATCATCCCACCCTCACCCTCTCCCACAGAGTCCCAAAGACTGTTCTATACATTTGTGTCTCTTTTGCTGTCTCGTATACAGGGTTATCATTTCCATCTTTCTAAATTCCATATATATGCGATAGTATACTGTATTGGTGTTTTTCTTTCTGGCTTACTTCACTCTGTATAATAGGCTCCAGTTTCATCCACCTCATTGGAGCTGATTCAAATGCGTTCTTTTTAATGGCTGAGTAATACTTCATTGTGTATATGTACCAAAGCTTTCTTATCCATTCGTCTGCAGATGGACATCTAGGTTGCTTCCATGTCCTGGCTATTATAAACAGTGCTGCGATGAACATTGGAGTACATGTGTCTCTTTCAATTCTGGTTTCCTCGGTGTGTATGCCCAGGAGTGCGATTGCTGGATCATATGGCAGTTCGATTTCCAGTTTTTTGAGGAATCTCCACACTGTTCTCCATAGTGGCTGCACTAGTTTGCATTCCCACCAACAGTGTAAGAGGGTTCTCTTCTCTCCACACCCTCTCCAGCATTTATTGCATGTAGACTTTTGGATAGCAGCCATTCTGACTGGTGTGAAATGGTATCTCATTGTGGTTTTAATTTGCATTTCTCTGATTATGAGGGATGTTGAGCATTTTTTCATGTGTTTGTTAGCCATCTTTATGTCTTCTTTGGAGAAATGTCTGTTTAGTTCTTTGGCCCATTTTTTGATTGGGTCACTTATTTTTCTGGAATTGAGCTGCAGGAGCTGCTTGTATATTTTGGAGATTAATCCTTTATCAGTTGCTTCATTTGCTATTATTTTCTCCCATTCTGAAGGCTGTCTTTTCACCTTGCTTATAGTTTCCTTTGCTGTGCAGAAGCTTTTGATTTTCATTAGGTCCCATTTGTTTATTTTTGCTTTTATTTCCAATATTCTGGGAGGTGGGTCCTGGAGGATCCCGCTGTGATTTATGTCGGAGAGTGTTTTGCCTATGTTTTCCTCTAGGAGTTTTATAGAATCTGGTCTTACATTTAGCTCTCTAATCCATTTTGAGTTTATTTTGGTGTATGGTGTTAGGAAGTGTTCTAGTTTCATTCTTTTACAAGTGGCTGACCAGTTTTCCCAGCACCACTTGTTAAAGAGACTGTCTTTTCTCCATTTTATATTCTTGCCTCCTTTGTCGAAGATAAGGTGTCCATAGGTGCATGGATTTATCTCTGGGCTTTCTATTTTGTTCCATTGATCTATATTTCTGTCTTTATGCCAGTACCATACTGTATTGATGACTGTGGCTTTGTAGTAGAGCCTGAAGTCCGGCAGGTTGATTCCCCCAGTTCCATTCTTCTTCCTCAAGATTACTTTGGCTATTCGAGGTTTTTTGTATTTCCATACAAATTGTGAGATTATTTGCTCTAGTTCTGTGAAAAATATCGTTGGTAGCTTGATAGGAATTGCATTCAATGTATAAATTACTTTGGGTAGTATACTCATTTTTACAATATTTATTCTTCCAATCCACAAACACGGTATATTTCTCCATCTATTAGTGTCCTCTTTGATTACTTTCACTAGTGTTTTATAGTTTTCTATGTACAAGTCTTTTGTTTCCTTAGGTAGATATATTCCTAAGTATTTAATTCTTTTCGTTGCAAAAGTGAATGGAATAGTTTTCTTAATTTCTCTATTTTCTCATTATTAGTGTATAGGAAGGCAAGTGATTTCTGTGTGTTGATTTTACTGTATTCATTGATTAGCTCTAGTAGTTTTCTGGTAGAGTCTTTAGGGTTTTCTGTGTAGAGGATCATGTCATCGGCGAACAGTGAAAGTTTTACTTCTTCTTTTCCAATTTGTATTCCTCTTATGTCTTTTTCTGCTCTGATTGCTGTAGCCAAAACTTCCAGAACTATGTTGAATAGTAGTGGTGAGAGTGGGCACCCTTGTCTTGTTCCTGACTTTAGGGGAAATGCTTTCAGTTTTTCACCATTGAGGATAATGTTTGCTATGTGTTTGTCATTTATAGCTTTTATTATGTTGAGGTATGTCCCTTCTATTCCCACTTTCTGGAGGGTTTTTATCATAAATGGATGTTGAATTTTGTCGAAGGCTTTCTCTGCATCTATTGAGATAATCATATGATTTTTATGTTTCAGTTTGTTAATGTGGTATATTACATTGATTGATTTGCAGATATTGAAGAATCCTTGCATTCCTGGGATAAAGCCCACTTGGTCATGATGTTTGATCTTCTTAATGTGTTGTTGGATTCTGATTGCTAGAATTTTGTTAAGGATTTTTGCATCTATGTTCATCAGTGATATTGCCCTGTAGTTTTCTTTTTTTGTGGGATCTTTACCAGGTTTTGGGATTAGGGTGATGGTGGCCTCATAAAATGAGTTTGGAAGTTTCCCTTCCTCAGCAATTTTCTGGAAGAGTTTGAGTAGAATAGGTGTTAGCTCTTCTCTAAATTTTTGGTAGAATTCAGCTGTGAAGCCGTCTGGACCTGGGCTTTTGTTTGCTGGAAGATTTCTGATTACAGCCTCTAGTTCTGTGCTTGTGATGGGTCTGTTCAGATTTTCTATTTCTTCCTGGTTCAGTTTTGGAAAGTTGTACTTTTCTAGGAATTTGTCCATTTCTTCCAAGTTATTCATTTTATTGCCATATAATTGCTGATAGTATTCTCTAATAATCCTTTGTATTTCTATTTGTCAGTTGTGATCTCTCCATTTTCATTTCTAATTTTATTGATTTGGTTCTTCTCCCTTTGTTTCTTGATAAGTCTGGCTAGTGGTTTGTCAATTTTATTTACCTTCTCAAAGAACCAGCTTTTTGCTTTGTTGATTTTTGCTATAGTCTCTTTTGTTTCTTTTGCATTTATCTCTGCCCTAATTTTTACGATTTCTTTCCTTCTACTGACCCTGGGGTTCTTCATTTCTTCCTTTTCTAGTTTCTTTGGATGTAGAGTTTGGTTATTTAGTTGACTTTTTTCTTGTTTCTTGAGGTGTGCCTGTATTGCTAGGAACTTCCCCCTTAGGAAGTGTCCCAGAGGTTTTGGGTTGTTGTGTTTTCATTTTCATTCATTTCTATGCATATTTTGATTTCCCTTTTGATTTCTTCTATGATTTGTTCATTATTCAGCAGTGTGTTGTTCAGCCTCCATATGTTGGCATTTTTAATAGTTTTTCTCCCGTAATTGAGATCTAATCTTACTGCATTGTGGTCAGAAAAGATGCTTGGAATGATTTCAATTTTTTTGAATTTACCAAGGCAAGATTTATGGCCCAGGATGTGATCTATCCTGGAAAAGGTTCCATGTGCGCTTGAGAAAAAGGTGAAATTCATTGTTTTGGGGTGAAATGTCCTATAGAGATCTATTAGGTCTAACTGGTCTATTGTATCATTTAAAGTTTCTGTTTCCTTGTTAATTTTCTGTTTAGTTGATCTATCCATAGATGTAAGTGGGGTATTAAAGTCTCCGACTATTTTTGTGTTATTGTCAATTTCCCCTTTCATACTTGTTAGTAATTGTCTTACATATTGCGGTGCTCCTATGTTGGGTGCATAAATATTTAGAATTGTTATATCTTCATCTTGGATTGATCCTTTGATCATTATGTAGTTTCCTTCTTTGTCTCTTTTCACAGCCTTTGTTTTAAAGTCTATTTTATCTGATATGAGTATTGCTACTCCTGCTTTCTTTTGGTCTCTATTTGCATGGAATATCTTTTTCCAGCCCTTCACTTTCAGTCTGTATGTGTCTCTCGTTTTGAGGTGGGTCTCTTGTAGACAGCATGTATGGGGGTCTTGTTTTTGTATCCATTCAGCCAGCCTTTGTCTTTTGGTTGGGGCATTCAACCCATTTATGTTAAAGGTAATTATTGATAAGTATGATCCCACTGCCATTTTCTTTATTGTTTTGGGTTCGAGTTTATACACCCTTTCTGTGTTTCCTGTCTAGAAAAGATCCTTTAGCGTTTGTTAGAGAGCTGGTTTGGTGATGCTGAATTCTCTCAGCTTTTGCTTGTCTGTAAAGCTTTTGATTTCTCCTTCATATTTGAATGAGATCCTTTCTGGGTACAGTAATCTGGGCTGTAGGTTATTTTCTTTCATCACTTTAAGTATGTCTTGCCATTCCCTCCTGGTCTGAAGAGTTTCTGTTGAAAGATCAGCTGTTATCCTTATGGGAATCCCCTTGTGTGTTATTTGCTGCTTTTCCCTTGCTGCTTTTAATATTTGTTCTTTGTGTTTGATCTTTGTTAATTTGATTAATATGTGTCTTGGAGTATTTTGCCTTGGGTTCATCCTGTTGGGGACTCTCTGGGTTTCTTGGACTTGGGTGATTATTTCTTTCCCCATTTTAGGGAAGTTTTCAACGATTATCTCCTCAAGTATTCTCTCATGGTCTTTCTTTTTGTCTTCTTCTTCTGGGACTCCTATGATTCGAATGTTGGAGCGTTTAACATTGTCCCAGAGGTCTCTAATATTGTCCTCATTTCTTTTAATAAGTTTTTCTTTTTTCCTCTCTGTTTCATTTATTTCTACAATTCTATCTTCTAGCTCACTTATCCTGTCTTCTGCTTCTGTTATTCTACTGTTTGTTCCCTCCAGAGTGTTTCTGATCTCATCTATTGCATTATTCATTGTATATTGACTCTTTTTTATTTCCTCTAAGTCCTTATTAAAGCTTTCTTCCATCTTCTCAATCCTTTTCTCCAGGTTATTTATCTGTAACTCCATTTTGCTTTCAAGATTTTGAATCATTTTCACCACAAAAATTCGAAATTCCTTATCAGGTAGATTCCCTATATCTTCCTCTTTTGTTTGTGTTGGTGGGCATTTATCTCGTTCCTTTACTTGCTGGGTATTTCTCTGCCTCTTCATCTTGCTTATATTGCTTTGCTTGGGGTGGCCTTTCCCTCTTCTTGCAGTTTGTGGAGTTCTCTTTATTATGTAGTTTCCTCGCTGTGTGTGGGGTTGGACAGGTGGCTTGTCAAGGTTCCCTGGTTAGGGAAGCTTTGTGTTGGTGTTCTGGTGGGTGGAGCTGGATTTCTTCCCTCTGGAGTGCAATGAAGTGTCCGGTAATGAGTTATGAGATGTCAGTGGGTTTGGAGTGATTTTGGGCAGTCTGTATATTGAAATTCAGGGCTATTTTCCTGTGTTGCTGGAGAAGTTGCGTGGTATGTCTTGCTCTGGAACTTGTTGACCCTTGGGTGGTGCTTGGTTTTAGTGCAGATATGGAGACGTTTGATGAGCTCCTATCGATTAGTGTTCCCTGGAGTCAGGAGTTCTCTGGTGTTCTCAGGATTTGGGCTTAAGCCTCTTGCCTCTGGTTTTTGGTCTTATTCTTGGAGTAGTCTCTAGACTTCTCTATCTGTCATTTCCAAGGTGATTCCCTCTGTTTTAGCTTCTGTTTGCTGGTCTCTTCAGTGTCTAATTTCCACCCTGATATTAGGGGGTGGGTGGACACTTTGTAAGGCTCAGTTGTTCAGTCCTGTTCTGGGAAGGGAGGAACACTGCAGACAAATATCTCTGGCGTCTGTGGGGAGTGCTCCCAGCGTCTTGGCCACACTGGGTTTGCCCCCGCTCACAGCACATGTGTTGTCCCAGTCTACACTGCACAGGCTCTAGGTTGCTCTGCTGGGAACTGTCCAAGGCTGGCGCTGGGTTGTATGAACTTCCCAGGTCTGAGCAGCTCAAGTTCAGGGTCTCGGGTACTCCACAAAGGTGCAGACTTGGTTAGACCTGTGTTTTGTGCCTTCCCCGGTCCGAGCAGCTCAGGTGACCAGGTGTTTGGCGAGCACGGTCGCTGTGACTTATCGCCTCCCCAGTCCCTGCCACTCGGTTTTCTGGGTGTACTACCAGCGCACCTTCTCAGGCGGATATCGACCGGCCTGAGCTCAAGAAGTCTTGATTAGCAACAAGCCTGCCTGCAGTTTGTATCGGATGCCTTTCTGGGGCTGTGGTTGCCCCTCTGGCTCTGGCTGCCCTCCCTGCCTGTCTCGGCTGGGGGGGTGGGGGATGGGCCAACCGCAGCTGGCTCGCTCTGCTCAGCCCTTTGTTCTGTGAGCGGGGCTGGCGGAATCTTAGGTTAGAGCTTTCCGCCTTTTCGTGGGGAAGCTATCCCAGTCTGCTGCTATCCCCAGTTCTCTCAGATTGTTCTCACGGCATTCAAGCCCAGTCCTCTCTCTAAGCAGTTCAGCCGGCTCCTCCCTGCCCAGCCCCCGCTTGCTAATGGCATATGCAGGCGTCTGCGCTGCTTCTCCGCTGGGAGTTACCATTTGGCGGGTAATCTGTGGGTTTTAATTATTTCTTTTTCCTCCCAGTTATGTGGCCCTCTGAGCTTCCAAGGCTCACCACAGATTTGCCAGTGAGAGTGTTTCCTGGTGTTTGGAAACTTCTCTCTTTTTAAAGCCTTCCTTCCCAGGACAGAGCTCTATCCTTGCTTCTTTTGTCTCTCTTTTTATGTTTTATGTTTTTTCCTACCTCCTTTCGAAGACAATGGGCTGCTTTTCTGGGTGCCTGATATCCTTTGCTCACATTCAGAAGTTGTTTTGTGGACTTTACTCCGCATTCAAATGTTCTTTTGATGAGTTTGTGGGTGAGAGGGTGGTCTCGCTGTCCTATTCCTCTGCCATCTTGTTCCTTCTCTCGAAAGATTTTCTATCTTGAAGGACTGATTTGAATTTTGATTTGTGAATGTTGGGGTCAAAATATATTACATAGAGACAGTTATTTATGCAAAGGCATAGATAATTATTCAAAGGAGGTCATTTCAGAGAAACTTCAGGGACTTTATGGAATGGAGAAATAGGAGACAGAAAGAAGATCTGGAGAAGGCTTGGGATAAAATCATGGAATTTTAGGGGAGCTGAGTCATGAAAGAAACTGTGCTGTTTTGGATCACTTTATGACAAGTGGGTTAGAAAAAAATCTGCAGTCAACAATTCAGGTTAGTAATTAAATAAAAGCTAACTTTTTTCTGAATTGTTATTCTGTTTTTGAGCTATTCCTATGATTTGGTTTAATCCTCACAACACTGTATTATTTCCATCTCATTGAAAGGAAAACTGAGACATAGAAAGGTAATTTTTTTCACTAGCACACAGTAAATGCCCAAGCTGTGGTTCAAATTTAGGATTTTCTGATTCAAAATTTTTGGTTTGTATTTTTCCCTTATCAAAACTGCAATTCATCAGACAGAAGTAATGTGATTCTTCACATGGACAACTAGAAGTGAAAAGAGAGGAGACTGATTTTAAAAATAGCATAACGGGAGATATTGTAGATTTGTAACATTGACTAGATGAGATGAATGAGAGAAAGCGAGAGAGTTGTGGGCAAGAAGAGAGACCAAGGGCACCATTGCCACATGTGCCCAAGTCAGGAGGAATGCCTTGGCCAGAAATCTGAGTCTGGAATTCATTCTTAGAAGGGGATGATTGAAATGGTTTGAGGGCATAATGTGTTGCAGAGGGTGAGCCTATTAATACATACGAAGGATGCACGGAAGAGGAACATAAAAGAAGGAAAATGAAGCATTGTCTTCTGGAGCCAGAAGAAAAATCAGTTAGGACACAGCAAGAGAGGGAAGCACATCAATAAAGAAATGATGGGTTGTTAATAAGCATGAAAAATATAGAAAATACTGCAAAGTGGCCAAGTGCTTCTGAACTGGGCAACCTAGGGGAAATCAAGTCATTTCTTGAAGATGAAATTTCTCCAAGTAGCTGTTGAAAAATCTTGTTAAAGAAAAGATGGTTGTGAGGATAAATGTGCTAACAGACACAAGCAAAATGCTCAGCACAGTGCCAGGCACAAAGTTTGTGATCGGTGAACTCAGCTATCAGTATCACCATCATCAACATATTAATAAAAGTTAAAAGAGGCACTTAGATTTGATGACTCAAAGGTTTTTGGTGATAGTTTAAGTAAATGGTTTCCATACTTTGTGGGGCAGAAACAGATTACAAGAGTTTGAGAAGAGTAGAAGTAGAGAAGGAAACCCTAAATTATTTTTTAAAAGCTTGGCGGCAATTGTGAGGGTAGAAGGCAATGACTCAATGGGGGTTATAATTGAGGATGTGTTTTTCTAGGATTTGAGTATGTTTTCTCTCTGAGAGGAAGGAGGCAGTGGAAAGGGAGGAGATGAGAATAACTGAGAAGAATAAGCTTTCAAACAGATATGCAGGAAGTGGTCCATTTGAAGGGGTGTCAACTTTAGCAACCTCATAACAGAATTATTTGACAATACATGTTTTACAAGAACAGGTGGGATGAGTTTCAGAGTATTATGATGGGGTGTAGCCTCATTCAGCATTTCATTTGTACAACTCAGTTTCCGATGTGGAAATCACTTGGGAGTAAATTTCATAACTAAAGCGGGGACTGAGGGTTTTTTTTTTTTTTTAGTTCTTTAAATATCAATGATGCTGAGAAGAGGTCTCAACAAATTAAAGATAGACTCCTGATGGATCTTGCAAGAACATCACCGATTTGACTGTTGAGAGAGAGATTAAGAGAGAGAGAGAGAGAGAAATATCTCATTTCTTCCCTTGTGCCAAAGGACATGAGAGTGAGTAAATCTTCACAGGGTATGAGATTGCAATAAAGATATGTGCAAATTTAGATGGAAATTAGGCATGTTCCCAGGGCTCCTGGAAAATTGCCAGCATACCGCTCAAGACATTGCCTTTATAGACTATGTATATATTTATTTCTTTGTAAATCCAGTCTATAGAGTTTTCTGTTTATGATTGTTCCCAAGGACATTCTTTCTCCAAGCATTTCTCTAAGCAGATACTCACTCAAAGCCAGTTTTCAAACCATATCAAATATAATCAGTGTTTTCTGTGAATTTCTCTCTCACTGATATTACTGTTTTGTTTATTACAATTTCTGTTGTGCAATAATCATAGTAAAGAATTATCAAAGATGCATAGGCATGTGTATGTGTAGGGGGTTAATTCCAAATATGGGAAATTAACAATATTAATTACTATTTCTCCTGTCCATCAAACATACTTTAAATGTACTCTCAAAACATTTTCTGCTTGTGTTACAGTTTAATTCCTCAATGTTCTTTACATCTTAAGTATTTAGAGCTTGAGTAGTTTCTGGAAAGGACATTATGATAGTATAAATTGAAATGTAGGCTATTAATTACTGAAAAGATCAATGCTATAACTTTCAAAATACTTAATCATGTCAATCTATTTTTTTATGTTTTCATTTTATGAATTTCAAAATTATATGCTGAAGTTAAGAATCTTATACAGTTCTGAATTAAAGAGGTTACAATGAATTATAGTTTTCCTGAAAGACACAAATAAGCTTAAATCAGTGACTTGTGATTTTTTTTGGTGATTTTCTATCTTTACACATTATTCTAAGTTTCCTTAAAGTAATGCAAGTTCTGAATATAAAGACTTATTATCCAGAAAAATATAAGTCATTTTGAGA
Organism: Moschus berezovskii; assembly: GCF_049115385.1. Classification (NCBI taxonomy): domain Eukaryota; kingdom Metazoa; phylum Chordata; class Mammalia; order Artiodactyla; family Moschidae; genus Moschus; species Moschus berezovskii. The sequence continues at coordinate 86,180,844 of NC_142461.1, forward strand.
CTCAATAATTATAAAACTGAAGAATAGTTTTTGATATATTTAAACTCTAATGCATTTACTAAATACATGAAGTAAATAATTGGGCCAACTTAATATATGTTTTTTGTAATTCTACCATATTGCTCAGAATGGAATAACTTTGGGTACAACAGTTATTTTTAATTTATATTTTATGTCAATTTTATTAAATATTTATATTGCATGCTGAGTCACTTCAGTCATGCCTGACTCTGCGACCCTGTGGACCATAGTCCCCCAGGCTCCTCTGTGCGTGGGATTCTTCAGGTAAAAATACTAGAGTGGATTGCCTTGCCTGCCTCTGGGGGATCGTCCCAACTCAGGGATCAAACCTGCATCTCTCATGTCTTTATGTCTCCTGCCATTGGCAGGGGGTTCTTTACCACTAGTGCCAGCTGGGAAGCTACACAATTAATATTATAAATTTTTCATAAAATAAATTGGGTGCTTTCCATGTGGATTTTATATTCCTAATTTCTGAACTAATGGCATATTTTAGAGAATAAAGAAAGCATGCTAGTTGGAGAACTGGTAAAAAGGTTATTTTTAAACCAGAGGAACAACCCTGGGCTGGAAGTCCACTAGTTCTTTTGGTTCCCATAACCAGTCAAGGACCTCAGGCAAGAGTGGGAACTTATTCCTAAATGGGCAGAGGAACATCTGTCTTGGATCCTCTATCTCAGAGGATTTCGCTAAGAATCCAGCAAGAGTTTGTAAAAGTATTTTGAGTAACATTAAGAACATGCATTTTTAACTCAAATAAATAGCATTTTATTATATTTTTCTAATTGCTCTATTGAAATAATGTTTTTACTCTCAATTTCCTAGAATGTTTTAAAGTAAAGGTTAGGTACTCATACTGATTCTAGTTTCTGAGACATTAGAGATATTTTGTCCCCTCAAGATTTTGGTTTAATGATTATGTAAATTGAAATCGTAATAAACTGTACTTGTATTTCATTTACTGGTGCTATTAGTTTAACCCAAGCAATTAGTCATTCATCTTTTGTAGTTTCAATGCAGAAAATTCAATGAGAAGTTTAAAAATAGACTTTTTGAATGGGTGTGTTAGAACCTATTCTCCGTTTCCATTTTTAGGTCAGGTGCTTCACTGAGATGATGTCTGGTGGTAAAGTTATGTTGTTAAGGGATTTGGAAGGTGACTTGGCAATAAATTTGGGTCAGGTATAAATCTAAAACTGAGAAAAATAAGGATCACTGAGCAACAACAGCAGTAACAAACCAGAAGACTAGATATCAACAAAGTACTTAGAGTAGCATGTTGGCAGTTGGATTGGTGCACTTCTGCTACAATGGCCTTCTTTCTTCCATTTCTCAGTTCACATCTGTCCCTTCCTTGAACATGCAAGTGAACACCATTTTTCCTGAGACGCTTTCCATTTCTAGATGTCTTCCTCTCCAGTTTTTATTTGTATTAGTGGTAGATTGGTGTATATAGTTTAAAGCATCAAATAGTTCAAATTTGTTAAGGGTGCTCTGATCTACTGTCTCATTTTTGTCTCCTAGAAGCAGTGAATTTCCACTCTGTTATCTCTGTATTTTAAATAATATATTCATTTATTGCTCAAATGTTCAGCTCTAGACACTTTCTTCTCAATTTTCCCTGAAAATGAGATGTGGCTCTCTTTTTTGGTTACCATTCTTCCCTTTCCACATGAAAATCTTGGTTCTTCCTATCTGATATTCAAATTTTATTTTATTTTCAATATTTTTGGCCTTGCTGCATGGCATGTGAGTTCTTAGGTCCCCGACCTGTATCAAACCAGTGCCTCCTGCATTGGAAGAGTAGACTCTTAACTATGTACTGTTTATATTACTTCAGTTACAAAAATGCTGCTCACATCTGAACCATATATACATAATATTTATATATATATGAATCTTCCCTCCCCCTTTTTTCTTCTGTTTAGTTTTCCACAATTAAATAATTATCACTATTTCTATTTCAAACTCATCTCCTGAAATCTTCTCCTATTATGTTGAGAGTATCAGGAATGTTCTTAGTGTCATCTCCTCTAACCTATTCCTAGCTGGGTAGGTTACCTGGGTAGGTTACCTGGTACCTGTACCTATCTGATTATGTTGCTCATCTCAGGTGTGTTTTCAGTTCCACATTTTCCTCTGCCAATATATTCCTGCATTTTGTTGAAGTGTATCCTCTAAGAGTTAAGAAAAACAAAACAAAATGCATGGGAGAAAATGATGTCTGAGAGTATTCCTGTATGAAAATGTCTTTATGTAAGCAATATTTTGGTATAAATTCTAGGTTAGATAAATCACTTTATTTTAGAATTTTGACAGTTTTGTTCTGCTTTCTTTTATTTTTCAGCTTTGCTATTTATCCAAAGTTATTTAAATTGCTTCTTTGTTTCTTATTCCTAGAAGTTTGTAAGAGTTTCCTTTTGCTCTCCATATTCTGATATCTCATGGTGGTTTGCTGCTGCTGCTGCTAAGTTGCTTCAGTTGTGTCCAACTCTGTGTGACCCCATAGATGGCAGCCCACCAGGGTCCCCTGTCCCTGGGATTCTCCAGGCAAGAATTCTGGAGTGGGTTGCCATTGCCTTCTCCAATGCATCAAAGTGAAAAGTGAAAAGTGAAAATGAAGGCGCTCAGTCGTGTCCGACTCTTTGCAACCCCATGGACTGCAGTCTAACAGGCTCCTCCATCCATGGGATTCTCCAGGCAAGAGTACTGGAGTGGGGTGCCGTTGCCTTCTCCGTCATGGTGGTTTACTCATTGTGTATTTCATGACATCGTTTATCATGAACTTTTAGTATGTTCCTTCAATCTAGAAACTCATGGCTTCCCTAGATTAATATTTTCTTGAATTATTTTTTGGATTCTTTTCCCCCTTTGTTCTTTCTCTCAATTCCAATTATTTGGCCTATGCAGTATGGATCATCCATACTGACTCTCTGTTTTTTTCATTTTTCTCGATCATTTTTTTGTCCTTTATTTTCTGAGAGGTTTCCTTAACTTTGTCTTCTATACCTCTTTAAGTTTTAATTTTGGCTTTCATATTTTTAATTTTTAAGACTACTTTTTCTCTGAATGTTCCTTTTTAATAGATACTTCTTCTTTCACAAATGTAATAACTCCTTTTATAGCTTATAAAGTATTAATTGAAGCTTTTGTGGGGGGATTTTTTTTCCCTTTCATAAGATATGTTTCTTCAAATGACTCTGTCTCCCTTCTCTTGGTTGTTTCTATCTTTCTCTTGTTTGCACATTTCTTTAGATGCCGAGATATTCTTAATTATCTGTTAATATTTAAGAATAGGCCACTAAAAAGTTTCTAGGAGGCTTTGAGTATGTGAATGGGTCTGTTGACTGTGGTTCCCTCTGTAAGGTTATCTGACTGGGGCATTTCATTAGGAAACATTTGATGTCAGAATCTTTGGGTCTTCTTTTGGGTTGGTATATTTCCCAGAGAGATAACTCCTAGTCTCTTGCCTAGGAAATAAAGGAGTGATTGCCGGCATTTGGGGAAGCAGAGGACCATCTCCTAGTGACAATATACTTGTCTCAGTCACCAGGCTTAAAACCTTAAAACTCTTCTAAACTATTATTCTTCCTTAATTCATAATTCCAAATTAAAAGTCATATCTTCCCACTATATTGCACGATATTTGTTAGCAGGACCCCAAAATTAGAGCAACATGGCAGAGTGGTTAAAACCATGGAATGCAGAACTGCACTTGAATCTTTGTTCTGTCATTTGTTAGCTGTGTGACATCTTTAATACTTTTATCATTTCCAAATCTCAGTTTTCAGCACTTCCTGCGATTTCTTCAACTTAAAAACTAACATTACACAGCTTTTTTTTTCTGAACAAGAAAATTTTCCTCGTATAGTTTACAATTTCATAGTTTTAGATTCCTATATTTTAAAAATCAGGCACTTTTGGAAATTTGCTGATGGTCCAGTGGATAGGACTCAGAGCTTTGAATGCCCAGGCCACAGGTTTAATCCCTAGTCTGGGAACTAAGATTCTGCAAGTCATGTGGCATGGGAAAAAAATTAGACTCAAAATTCATCTTCCATTTTGATATAGCACAAATCATTTTTCCCTTAATACTTCTGGTAACAATATTTTTAAAAATTTAGGACGTATGCACTTCCCAGGTCTGAGCGGCTCAGGTGACCAGGCGTTTCTCTAAAGAAGACATACAGGTGGCTAACAAACACATGAAAAAATGCTCAACATCCCTCATATTCAGAGAAATGCAAATCAAAACCACAATGAGATACCATTTCACACCAGTCAGAATAGCTGCTATCCAAAAATCTACATGCAATAAATGCTGGAGAGGGTGTGGAGAGAAGGGAACCCTCTTACACTGTTAGTGGGAATCCAAACTAGTACAGCCACTATGGAGAACAGTGTGGAGATTCCTTAAAAAACTGGAAATAGAACTGCTATATGATCCAGCAATTGTACTCCTGGGCATACACACCGAGGAAACCAGAATTGAAAGAGACACATGTACTCCAATGTTCATCGCAGCACATGGATGAACAATAATAGCCAGGACATGGAAGTAACCTAGATGTCCATCTGCAGATGAATGGATAAGAAAGTTTTGGTACATATACACAATGGAGTATTACTCAGCCATTAAAAAGAATGCATTTGAATCAGTTCTAGTGAGGTGGATGAAACTGGAGCCTATTATACAGATTGAAGTAAGCCAGAAAGAAAAACACCAATACAGTATACTATCGCATATATATGGAATTTAGAAAGATGCAAATGATAACCCTGTATATGAGACAGCAAAAAAGACACAAATGTATAGAACAGTCTTTGGGACTCTGTGGGAGAGGGTGAGGGTGGGATGATTTGGGAGAATGGCATTGAAACATGTATAGTATCATATGTGAAACAAAGCACCAGTCCAGGCTTGATGCATGATACAGGATGCTCGGGGCTGGAGCATGGGGATGACCCAGAGGGAAGATAAGGGGAGAAGGGAGGTGGGAGGGGGATTCAGGAAAGGGAACTCACGTACACCCGGGGTGGATTCATGTCAATGTATGGCAAAACCAACCAGTATAATATTGTAAAATAATTCAGTTCAGTTCAGTTCAGTCACTCAGTCGTGTCCGACTCTCTGCGACCCCATGAATCACAGCACGCCAGGCCTCCCTGTCCATCACCAACTCCTGGAATTCACTCAAACTCATGTCCACAGAGTCGGTGATGCCATCCAGTCATCTTATTCTCTGTTGTCCCCTTCTCCTCCCTCCCCCAACCTTTCCCGGCATCAGAGTCTTTTCCAGTGAGTCAACTCGTCGCATGAGGTGGCCAAAGTATTGGAGTTTCAGCTTTAGCATCAGTCCTTCCAATGAACACCCAGGATTGATCTCCTTTAGAATGGAGTGGTTGGATCTCCTTGCAGTCCAAGGGACTCTCAAGAGTTTTCTCCTCCAATAAAAAAAAATTTAGGATGTATAGTTTTTCTCACTCTGTGAATAAATCAAACTTTGCTTCTAAATATTCTAATAATTTATGGATATTTCTTTGAATTTCCAAGATTATTATGAACCTCTTAGAAAATGTTTTTCTTTGGATTACATTTATCTCCTATAACATTGCTTTTAATAATGTTAGTGACCTACATAATGGAGTTTTTCACATGGTCAATAGTTATTCACTTTACTCTTCCTTAATAACTCTGAAAACCTTTCTGATGAATGAAATTATAGGAATTGGTGTCTAGTATGCATATAAACTTCAGCTGTTCCATTCATCAGCAGTTAGAAGTAACAGTAATTAGAGTGAAATTGCAGTCTGTGGGCAAGTGGTAGGTGTGGCCCATCATTAATGGAAGAAGTCTATATGGAGTATTGTCAACTGTAAGGGAATTTTGTGCAGAGAGAATGTTTTGTCTTCAAAATAGATTCAGGAATTGGTTATCATACTCTGTTTCTTTTGTAAACAGACCATATTGAAAGAAGGTATCGTGATGTAAAAGCATTTAAGAGCAGACGGTTCAAGAGTGAAATGTGGCTGAGGGATTGCTTTCACAATAGGACCAGTAAAAAGGCCCTTTTCATTTGAGTCAATGGGAGTTTGAAATATGTGATGAAAGAATTTTTTTTAATGGCAAGTAGGATACTATATATTATTTGTTTCTTTGTGTTTCACAGCATTGTGAGAATTGGTGGTTTTAAAAACCTCTCTCCAAAGATAGCTAAGATTATCTGAATTTACCTGTGGTCAGGGAAAGTTTTCTGAGGTTAGATTGCTATTTAGAAATAGACTTTCACCTTAATTTATTTATTTTTAAAACTCTCACATGCTTTGTAAATAAACTTTTTTTGAGATTATACTTTCAGTGCTTCAAAATTCATTTGCTAATTGATACACATGGAAACACAAGACTTTAGCTCTTATTTTATTTGTGGTTAGAATGTGAAGAGCTGTGTTTTGCAGTGAAGATAATACTGGTTCCTCTTAGCTGTGATGTAAAAGCACTTTATTTTTTCTGGAGACAAAGCAACAGTTACATATTTGAAAGACCTTCCTTTTGTATTATCTTTCTTGCTTGCCTAGCAAAGTAGTACATTTTCCAGTTCTAATAATTTTCCTGAATATAAAGTGTGGTTTATTCTAAAGACCATAAATATATAAAATGACAAAGACTATAAGCTCATAAGCCAAAATACACTGGAGTTGATTTAGCATAAATGAATGTATGAAATTGTAGAGAACAATTGTCTGGTAAAGGGTAATGTGCTCAGATCTGTGCAGCAGGTCTTTCACCCGTATTACTTGGAGGTGATTCTCCCACTCAATAAGTACTAGTTTTGATGGCAGGTCTGTGTCCCTGTGTGATTTATAGCTTGAACTCTCTTGCTTAAGATGGCTGCTCACCTGGGCTTTGTAGGTGGCTCAGTGGTGAAGAACATGCCTGCCAATACAGGATTTAGGAGATGTGGGTTCAGTCCCTGGGTTGGGAAGATCCTCTGGAGAAGGAAATAGCAACCCATTTCAGTATTCTTGCCTGGAAAATTCCATGAACAGAGGAGCCTGGTGGACTATAGTTCATGGGGTGGCAAAGAGTCAGACTCGACTGCGTGACTGAGCTCACAAAAAGAAAGAGCTTCCTTAAAGAGAGTGTGGTAGAAGCAACATTTTTGTTTGCTTCTTTTTATGTTTTAAGGCTCTTGTAAGAGTGAAAATTTTTTCATTTACTGGTGGCTCAGTTGGTAAAGACTATGCCTGCAATGTGGGAGACCCGGGTCTGATCCCTGGGTTGGGTAGATCCCCTGAAGAAGGAAATGGCAATCCACTCCAATATTCTTGCTTGGAGAATTCCATGGCCAGAGCTCCTCTGTGGTCGCAAAGTGTCAGACACGACTGAGCAACTAACACTTTCACTTTCATGCACATTCACACACTCAAATATATGTATAGATAGATGCATAGATGTCTATCTGTCCATGCATTGGTATCTATTTATGTATCTAGGTATGCATCCATCTATTCATCATATATATCAGAGAAGGCAATGGCACCCCACTCCAGTACTCTTGCCTGGAAAATCCCATGGACAGAGGAGCCTGGTAAGCTGTAGTCCATGGGGTTGCTAAGAGTCGGACATGACTGAGCGACTTCACTTTCACTTTTCACTTTCATGCATTGGAGAGGGAAATGGCAACCCACTCCAGTGTTCTTGCCTGGAGAATCCCAGGGACGGGGAAGACTGGTGGGAGGCCATGTATGGGGTCGCACAGAGTCGGACACGCCTGAAGTGACTTAGCAGCAGCATTGACATATATATGTACACATATGTATATATTTAATAACTATTTCTCTATATATCTTTGTGCAGATTTTTTTTTTTGGTTTAAAAATAACCTGGTGTCTACTTCTCAATGTATTTCTTTTTCTCCACATGTTTTTATTTTTTTCTTTCTCATAAAATTATATATATAAGGTGGATATACAGTATAATTATATAACCGATCAATCAATAGATACTATTTTTATTTTATAACAATGAAATCATATTATGTTTATTTCTTTGCATAACGTTTTACCAAAATCCCTGTAAGATAACCAGTATAACTAGTTATTTTAAAAAGTTGCATATTGTTCCATGGTAAAAGTGAACCACGATTTATTTTGCTATCACTCTTAATCATAATCATTCATCTGACTCCCAAGCAACCTTAGTTTCAGCTGTTAGAAATAATGTCTTGCCACACATACTTCGAAATATTGTTGATTTTATTTCTACAGGATAGATTGGAAAAAGTGGAATTCCTAGTTGAAGTACATATGTATATTTTAATTTTAAGCATAAAAATTAAAATTTCTAGAGGGATTACACTTAATTTTTTGAGGGTTTGCTGTTCTGTTGGGTAAAAAGTGATATCTCATTACTAAAGAGATATCTAAACTCATTATGTGTTTCCTTATTTGTCAGTTTGAAAAATAATGCATATATACACATATATACGTCATGAGTCAGGGATTTTGACTATGGAAATGTGTTTCCATAGTAAGGGTAGGAGTATCCTCTAAGATATCGTCAATAATTCCTGACTCATGACATTTATCCCCTTGTGTCAACTTTTCACTTCGTGCACTGGATTTAGTTATCAGTTAGTTACCAGCTTCGAACAGGTAGAAGACAGAAGACGTAATGGGATGTCACTTCTGAGATAAGGTTAAAAAAATGGCGGCAGATTTTCTTGAGTACTCTCTCATGCTCGCTCCGCACTGTTCGCAATGTGGGAAATCATCTGCAATGTCATGAGGCAGCTATGAAGAGGTCCATGTGTCGAGGGAAGGAAGCCTGCTGAAAACCATGTAAGGACATTTGAAAGCACCTCTCCTCCGACTAATTCAGACTTCATGAGTTATAGTGACCCAACTTAACTGCAACTTTAGGAGAGATTTAGAGTAAAAGAGCCTAGCTAAGGTGTTCCCCAATCACTGACTCATAGAAACTGTGAAGAAATAAATATTTGCTAAGTTCCTAACTTTGGGAGACAATTTGTTATGCAACAATAGATAATTACTACACATAAGGTTCTTATACTTTTCTCATCAGTTTATAACTACTACATTCTGATTATATACCCACAACCGTTTATAATCGTTGTAGATGTTTTTTTCCTGTTCTAACATGTGCACGTTGCTTTATTTATGCTATCTTTTGCTGCAGAACGTAAGTCTGCATAGCAAATATTTTCTTTTTTCCCCTTTTTGATCTTTTGTCCTAACACTAGGTAAAATACATGATATTCTAATTTTTTTCTATATTATTGTTGTTTTATATTTTACTCAAACCTTTAATTCATGTGAAATTTATTTTATAAAACGTGACTAACATGTTATATCTCCTGAGGAATTCCTCTAAGTTGGTTAATTTTTTTTTTTATGATTTTTGGGTTTTTGTACCCTTTTTCTATATTTTGAGATATTTCCTGTACTTGATTTTTCAGGAAAATTAGTCAAGTCTCATCAGTAACATATTCATCTTCAATTTATATATTTTAAAATTTGATAACCATGTTTTCTGTTTGGGTTGGTTTTTCCTAATTTTGTGATTGAATCATTTTATGTATTTGAATCATTTTACAATTTGTTTTGTGTCAATTAAATCTATTGATTTCTATCTGCAGTTCTGTTTTACTAGGGACTCTCTAGTCTGGATCTTCTGCTGCTTCTCCCCCTTTAGTTTCTGGTCCCTGAGAAACACTGCAATTTTTCCTTGCCAACTTATTGTACTTCATACTCTGTGATACCAGCTTAATTTTTGGCAGCCTTGTGCAGTAGCAATCCCCCACATGATGGAAAAATGTGTAGTCCACATCTATAAGTGTATGGTGTTCTGCTGGTGAATGCTGTTCTCCTTCAGGGTATCAAAGAGAAGCCTCTTCATTCCTAGTATCTCAGAAGTTTGGACTTGTAGACTTAGTGGTAGGAAGAACTCAGTTTAGCAACTCTTGATTTCTTTTCATTCAGGGAACCAGCCTGCTGTAATCATTTTTTTCTCCCTGAGGTACACAGATCTTTTATACCTGGAGAAGTGACATGCCTGCTGGGCCTGGCAGCTGCTCAGTTCTGGAATACTAGTTGATGTTTTGATTAGACTAGGGGAGATTACATCAATAATGTATGTCAGATGTTGTCTTCCCAGCTTTTCTCACTGCAGTCCTAACTCACCATGATATGATTTTCATGTAGTTCATATTACCAAGAAGTTCAAAATAATAAAATTGAAATTGTTCACATTAAGCCTAAGAACAAATCAAGATAGGTGATTGTGACTCCTGAATCTGGAAAGTTATAAATGCTAAGTGTGTATTCCACTGAAATGGAGAAGGGAATCCAGAATTAGAACTGAAAAACTTAGGCTTCCTTTTTCAAATCTAAATTATAATATTTTCTAAAGAAGTGTGCCTTTGGGAGGGGGTTGGATTTTATTCTTGTTATAGTCATCTACAAGAGATTTTAAAGAGTATGCTTAAAGAAAAGAAATAATAAAAAATATAAAATGACCTAAGAAGTTTGAGGAAACTGTGTTATAATTTCCATGAATCTATTACAAAATGACAAGGAATAATAAAGCAAAGTTCAAACTTTAAGTGAACGTGAACTTCACTGCAAGTAATTTTTATTCAAGTTATTCTTTAAACTGACAATTCAATTGAGATGATATATTTAATCAACAACTTAATTATGTCCTCTATTATATATATGTGTGTGGGTGTACAGATATATGTATGATCCTGACTAATACTATAAAACATGTATGTAGGTTAGGACTTCCCAGGTGGTTCAGTGGTAAAGAATCTGCCTGCGAATGCAGGAGACGAAAGAGATCATGGGTTCAATTACTGGGTTGGGGAGATCCCCTGGAGGAGAGAGCATGGCAATCCATTCCAGTATTCTTACCTAGAGAATCCCCATGGACAGAGGAGCCTGGTGGGCTACAGTCCATGGGGTCACAAAGAGTCAGACATGACTGAAGTGAATTAGTACACATAGCACACACAAGTTAGTCCTATGGTTATTAATGCAGTGTAAGTGTACAAAGATTACAATTAGTAAATATGATGAATACTGTGGTATATTTTACAATTAGAGTAATTTCAAAATAATCGCAGAATCATGAATAAAGGAAAACCCAGACTGTCAAAATCAGTCTGTCCTATTAGGTGAATTACCAGCCCAGAAGACAATCCTCTAGGCTAGAGGATTATGTGGGACCAGGTGATGACTCTGCTCATGGAGTAAATTGCTAATTGAGAAACAAAACAAAAAAAAGAAATGCTGTTTCTATAAGCAGTATTTTTGGAGATAAAAAATAGGAAATATTCTGAAGTGATTTAAGTTGGCAACTTAGGGGCTACAATCAGGGAAATGATAGCTAATATATTATATATATATTATTATAAGTTATATGTATTATATATTATTATATAATATATATTATTTATATATATATTTTATATTAGTTAATAAATAGCTAATATATTTTAAATAGAGAAATATGGCTCATAAATTTTGTTATGTCTTAACAATGTTTACAGTTTTATATTCTTGATATATTGGCATTTGTATAAATATGTAAAGTGCTTCTTTGTCTCTTATAAAAATCTTTGATTTAAAGTCTTCTTTTTCTGATGTTAGTGTAGATACTCCTGCTCTCTTTTGGGTACTACTTATATGTACTATTTTTTCTATCCTTTAATTTTCAACATTTTTTTTTGTCTTTGGATTTAAGGTGAGTTACTTGTAAAGAGCAGATATTTGGATGAAGCTTTTATTTTTATTAATTCATTACTCCAATTCCTGTATTTTAATTGGTGAGTTAATTCTATGTACATTTAAAGTGATGACTTAAAAGGAAAGACTTCTGACAGTCTTAAGTTTATTTTTTTACATGTTTTATATGTTTTTTGTTCCTCAATACCTCTATTCTGAATGGTCTAGTGGTTTTCCCTACTTTGTTCAATTTTAGTCTGATTTGGCAATAAGGAGTTCATGATCTGAGCCACGCTCCCAATCTTATTTTTGCTGATTGTATAGAGCTTCTCCATCTTTGGCTGCAAAGAATATAATCAATCTGATTTCTATATTGATCATTTGGTGATGTCCATGTGTAGAGTCTCCTCTTGTATTGTTGGAAGAGGGTGTTTGCTATGACCAGTGAGTTCTCTTGGAAAAACTCTATAAGCCTTTGCTCTGCTAAATTCTGTACTCCAAGGCCAAATTTGTCTGTTACTCCAGGTATTTCTTGACTTCCTACTTTTGCATTCCAGCCCCCTATAATGAAAGGGACATCTTTTTGGGGTGTTAGTTCTAGAAGGTCTTGTAGGTCTTCATAGAACCATTGAACTTCAGCTTCTTCAGCATTACTGGTCGGGACATAGACAAAGACTAAGTTCATGGCATCTGGTTCCATCAGTTCAGTTCAGTTCAGTCGCTCAGTCGTGTCCGACTCTCCGTGACCCCATGAATCACAGCATGCCAGGCCTCCCTGTCCATCACCAACTCCCGGACTTCACTCAAACTCATATCCACAGAGTCGGTGATGCCATCCAGCCATCTCATTCTCTGTCGTCCCCTTCTCCTCCCACCCCCAACCTTTCCCAGCATCAGAGTCTTTTCCAGTGAGTCAACTCGTCTGATTCCATCACTTCATGGCAAATAGATAGGGAAATAATGGAAACAGTGACAGAATTTATTTTTGGGGACTCCAAAAATCACTGCAGATGGTGACTGCAGCCATGAAATTAAAAGACTCTTCCTCCTTGGAAGAAAAGTTATGACCAACTTAGACAGCATATTAAAAGCAGAGACATTACTTTGCTGACCAAGTCCATCTAGTCAAAGTTATGTTTTCTCCAGTAGTCATGTATGGATGTGAGGGCTGGACTGTGAAGAAAGCTATCACCGAAGAATTGATGCTTTTGAACTGTGGTGTTGGAGAAGACTCTTGAGAGTCCCTTGGACAGCAAGGAGATCCAATTGGTCCATCCTAATGGAAATCAGTTCTGAATATTCATTGGGAAGAACAGATGTTGAAGGTGAAACTCCCATACTTTGGCCACCTGATATGAAGAGCTGACTCACTTGAAAAGACCCTGATGCTGGGAAATATTGAAGGAGGGAGGAGAAGGGGACAACGGAGAATGAGATGGTTGGATGGCATGAGTTTGAGTAAACCCTGGGAGTTTTTGATGGCCAGAGAGGCCTGGCATACTGCAACCCATGGGATCGCAAAGAGTTGGACACAACTGAGCGACTGAACTAAACAGATGGCTTTGAGCTCTGTCTAATGTCTTTTAATTTCAGCCTGAAAAGTTCACTTTGACATTTCTTGTAACGTCTGTGCCCCGCAGCTTCTGTTTATATGGAAATGTCTTGATTTCTCCTTCATTTTTCAGGAATAGTTTTGCTAGACACAGAATTATTGGTTGATAGAGTTTTCTTTTTTCCTTTTAACCACTTTAATATGTCATCCCCCTGCATTCTGACCTCCATGGTTTCTGATGAGAAACTGCTGTTAAACTTACTGAAGATACGTTATACAAGAGGAGTTCTATCTCTGTCTTGCTGCTTTAAAGAATCTTGCTTTGTCTTTCAACAGTTTGATTATGTGTCTGTGGATCTCTCTGTGTTTCTTTTGGTTAGAGATGGTAGAGCTTTTTGGATGTGTAGACTCAACACCAAATTGGTTATTTGTTGCTGTTGTTGTTTTGTTTTTAGCCACTGTTTCTTTAAATATTATCTCTGTCCCTTTCTCTCTCCTTTTGTTCTGGACTATCATATTGTTTATATTGATGTACTTGAGGGTACTTCACTGGTATTTTAGGATCTGATTTTGTCCCTTCATTTGTTTCTCTTCTGTTCATCAGACTAGATAAATTCAAATGGCATATATTCAAGTTTAGTGAATCTTCTGCCTGCTCAAATGTATGTTGAACCACTCTAGAGAATTTTACATTTCAGCTATTGTAGTTTGTAGCCTCAGAATTTCTATTTGAATCCTATTGGTGTTCATTTCTTGTTGATATTCTCTATTTGTTGAGCTATCATTTTCACTTTAATTATTTGATCTTTTTTTTTTTTAAACTCTTTGAGCATATTAAAGATAGTTGACTTAAAGTCCCTGCTTGGATGCTTAATCTCCAGGGTTCCCAGGTATCTGTTCAGTCAGTCGCTCAGTTGTGTCTGACTCTGCGACCCAATGAACCACAGCACGCCAGGCCTCCCTGTCCATGATCAACTCCCGGAGTCCACCCAAACCCATGTCTATTGTGTCAGTGATGCCGTCCAACCATCTTATCCTCTGTCGTCCCCTTCTCCTCCTGTTCTCAATCTTTCCCAGCATCAGGGTCTTTTCAAATGAGTCAGCTCTCCACATCAGGTGGCCAAATATTGGTATTTCAGCTTCAATATCAGTTCTTCCAATGAACACCCAGTACTGATCTCCTTTAGGATGGACTGGCTGGATCTCCTTGCACTCCAAGGGGCTCTCAAGAGTCTTCTCCAACACCACAGTTCAAAAGCATCAATTCTTCGGCGCTCAGCTTCTTTATAGTCCAACCCTCACATCCATACATGACTACTGGAAAAACCATATCTTTGACTAGACGGACCTTTGTTGGCAAAGTAATGTCTCTGCTTTTTAACATGCTGTCTAGGTTGGTCATAACTTTCCTTCCAAGGAGTCAGCATCTTTTAATTTCATGGCTGCAATCAGCATCTGCAGTGATTTTGGAGCCCAGAAAAAGAAAGCCATTGTTTCCCCATCTATTTGCCATGAAGTAGAGTCCCTTGGACTGCAAAGAGATCCAACCAGTCCATTCTAAAGGAGCTCAATCCTGGGTGTTCATTGGAAGGACTGATGCTAAAGCTTAAACTCCAATACTTTGGCCACTTCATGCAACGAGTTGACTCACTGGAAAATAGTCTGATGCTAGGAGGGATTGAGGGTGGGAGGAGAAGGGGACAACAGAATGAGATGGCTGGATGGCATCACTGACTCGATGGACATGAGTTTGAGTGGACTCCGGGAGTTGGTGATGGACAGGGAGGCCTGGCGTGCTGTGATTCATGGGGTCGCAGAGAGTCGGACACGACTGAGCGACTGAACTGAACTGAATGCTAAAGCTGAAACTCCAATACTTTGGCCACCTCATGCGAAGAGTTGGCTCACTGGAAGAGACTCTGATGTTGGGAGGGATTGGGGGCAGGAGGAGAAGGGGACAACAGAGAATGAGATGGCTGGATGGCATCACTGACTCAATGCACATGAGTTTGAGTGAACTCCGGGAGTTGGTGATGAACAGGGAGGCCAGGCGTGCTGTGATTCATGGGGTCTTAAATAGTTGGATCTGAACTGAACTGAATGGCACCAGATGCCATGATCTTAGTTTTCTGAATGTTCAGCTTTAAGCCAACATTTTCACTCTCCTCTTTCACTTTTATCAAGAGGCTTTTTAGTTCTTCTTCCCTTTCTGTCATAAGGGTGGTGTCATCTGCATATCTGAGGTTATTAATATTTTCCCGGCAATCTTGACTCCAGCTTCTGCTTCCTCCAGTCCAGGGTTTCTTGTGATGTACTCTGCATATAAGTTAAATAAGCAGGGTGACAATATACAGCCTTGATGTACTCCTTTTCCTATTTGGAGCCAGTCTGTTGTTCCATGTCCAGTTCTAACTGTTGCTTTCTGACCTGCATACAGGTTTCTCAAGAGGCAGGTCAGGTGGTCTGGTATTCCCATCTCTTTCAGAATTGTCCACAGTTTATTGACTGTGCCCACACAGTCAAACGATTAGTTTTCTGCCAAATTCTTTCCATCCTGAAAATAAGTCATACTTTCCTATTTCTTTGCATGTCTCATAATTTTTACTTAAAAACTGGGCATTTTGCATATCATAAGGTAGTAACTGTGGGAATCAGAAATTAATCCCTCTCCAGAGTTTGCTGTTGTGACTTGTGGACTGCAGTTGTCTATTTGTTTAGTAATATTTCCAAACTACTCTTGCAAAGACTCTATCCTTTATTATGTGTGGTCATGTAAGTCTCTGTTACATTATCTCAGCAGTTAGCAGTAACCTGACTGGAATATCCTTAAATGCCAAAATGTAATAGCTTCTTTGTTCATTCATCACTCCTCAATTATTGTAAGATTTCCTATTAGTATCCAGAGTTTCAAAAGGGTTAATTCTGTAAATTTTTGCCAGCTTAATGGTTGCTTCTATAGGGGAATGGATCTATGGAACTTCTTTCTTTGCTACTACTAGTGATATTACTGATTAGCAACATTATTTTGTTCTCTTTGGGGGAAAATGAATTATGTGCTACAACTTTATTTACTCATATTCCTCTTTATTACTATGTAAGTCTTAAGAAAATTTTTTCTTATGATTTTGAAGATACATAGGCTCGAGATGAACATGGAGATATGAAATAAAAGTCAGTGTTTTGGACTCTGTAAACTATTGCTTATTCCATAGATGTAATATTTATGCTAATTAAAAATAATTTAAAGGAAATTGTCATCTTAAAATTAAGTTTAGTGATTTCCTATCTCATACTAACAAAAACACGATTTGGAATCATCATAGGAATAGCCCTTTGCATAATTATTTTTTTTCCTGCTTGTTTTGGGAATGGTATAGTCTTAAAAAAAGTTTCAGAGTAGCTTTATTCAACTCTTCATTCATCTATCAAACATACTCATTTCCCAATAATTGAGTTTAGTTATATGAATTATTTTATTTGTTGCTGATATTCCAATAGTTTTTAATGATTATGGAGTTAAAAACTGCTTTCTCTCTATAAACTGTAGTTTTATTATAATATCTATGTAACTAAAGAAATAGACTAGTATATTTGTCAAAATTAAAGAAAGGGTTTTGCAAAATACCTCACATAAGTTATGAATCTTATGAAAGTTCTGTTTCTAAAGAAAAATGTTCAAACACAATCCATGATATATATCAATATCCTGCTTCATAAAAAATATATAATATTTTTAAAAAGTGAGGTAAATCTTTATAAAAAATAATTAAATTTTTGTTTATCTCTACCCTAAAAATGCCTTAGGGAGAGCCAACTTAATTTTAAATAGTTGAACTTATTTTATTTTTATACACATCAGTTATATTATATTTATATGTGAAAATATGATAATGATTAATAAACTGCCATGAAATATTCTGTTGGTGCTTTTGAATAGTGTATCTTTAATGTGGCAGCTCTTAACAGTTAAAGGAACTTTGACAGTTAAGTAATCCCTTCACCACTTAAGTAAAACAGGATTTTATTATTAAGTACATTGCCTGGAAATGGTGTGCCTTTTTCATTCACACTATAAACAGTTTTGTTAGATTGGTAATCCTGCTTGTCAGAGTTGTTCACTGTTTGATATTAATCAGTAGGTTTATAAAAGGTGCAGCACTGGACTGCAATGAACAGAAAATGCATTATAAATAATGTTTCCATAAATCACAGACAGGCAGACACTTCTAAGTCTGAGGTATACAGAATATTTTGACATTTCGTGGGTGGTTTGATAGTTTGCTACTAAACTAAAAGTTTAATAGCAAAGCTACTGTCCATTTCATTACATGACTATTAGATCTCCCAGAATAAATTTGTTAAAAGTTCATGGGATATCATTTTTTGGAGTATTTAATATTAACTTTTTCAAGTTTGTAAAATATGCACAATAAAATGCAGTAATTCCATCATAAGTTATATACTTTAGATCATAAGCAGTTATATCACATATCTGATTCTTCTTTAAATTTCTTTCTATAATTCAGAAAGCTTTCGATATCACTTTACCTAAACAGTCCATTGTGTAGTGAAAAGTTTTATTCACAAATTGAATTTCTTTTTAACTTTCAAATGTTGGGGCTAATTTGGAAGTGGTTTTACAATTTTTTAGGAACTCAAGGTTTTGAATATATTCTATTCAGGGGTTTGTTATGAGGAATCATTAAATTAACAGCTAGTTTGGTTAAAATGATGGAAAATGACTCATGATAATCCTGTATAATTTCTGGGTGAACATATAAGTATCTTTGTTGGTTTGGCAAATAGATCTTCAATTCCAAAATATGTAGATTACAGAAATGAATATATACATATTGACCAGAAGCAATTTGGCCTAAAATGTTCTTTAACTTCTCAGTGTTTCCTGGCTTCTTCCAAGCCTTCCAGCTTTCCCAGTGGTTATCTGATCCTCATGCTCACAGTTTTAAGGGGCTGGGAAATGTGAAATATTCTCCATGCTTAGGTAGTGTTTCCAAGTTGCACAAGAATATGATTTGGTTCTGAATTCTTCTCTCCTTGCCACTCTCTTGTTTCTTTCTTTAGGCCCTGAATCTTAATATTTTCCTCCCAGATGAGAGTTTGCTCTGCTGTGTCACTGGCAGATTTCAACAAATGCTGGAGGGCAGTGGGGAGCTCAGAGAGACAGAGAGAAGAAATCATATCCATTTTTAACAGGAGTCAAAACTACTTAGTCCTGAGTCTACAGTAGGACCAGAGTCTTGAATCCATTATTTAAGGTCTGTTTATAATTGTAGTCATGTGCTTTTGAACTGTGGTGCTGGAGAAGACTCTTGAGAGTCCCTTGTACTGCAAGGAGATCCAACCAGTCCATTCTAAAGGAGATCAATCCTGGGTGTTCATTGGAAGGGCTGATGCTGAAGCTGAAACTCCAATATTTTGGCCACCTCATGCAACGAGTTGACTCACTGGAAAAGACTCTGATGCTGGGAAGAATTGGGGGCAGGAGGAGAAGGGGACGATAGAGAATGAGATGGCTGGATGGCATCATCAACTCTATAGACATGAGTTTGAGTGAACTCTGGGAGTTGGTGATGGATAGGGAGGCCTGGCGTGCTGTGATTCATGGGGTCGCGGAGTGTTGGACACGACTGAGCGACTGAACAGAACTGAACTGAACTGATGGATGTGAGGGAGAAGGAAATGGCAACCCACTTCACTGTTCTTGCCTGAAGAATCCCAGGATGCTTGCCTGGAGAATCCCAGGGACAGGGGAGCCTGGTGGGCTGCCATCTATGGGGTCGCACAGAGCCGGACATGACCGAAGCAACTTAGCAGCAGCAGCAGCAGCATGGATGTGAGAGTTGGACTATAAAGAAAGCTGAGCACAGAAGAATTGATGCTTTTGAACTGTGGTGTTGGAGAAGACTCTTGAGAGTCCCTTGGACAGCAAGGAGATCCAACCAGTCCATCTTAAAGGAGATCAGTCCTGAGTGTTCATCGGAGGGACTGATGTTGAAGCTGAAACTCCAATACTTTGGCCACCTGATGCGGAAAGCTGACTCATTTGAAAAGACCCTGATGCTGGGAAAGAGTGAGGGCAGGAGGAGAAGGGGATGACAGAGGATGAGATGGTTGGATGGCATCACCGACACAATGGACATGGGTTTGGGTGGACTCCGGGAGTTGGTGATGGACAGGGAGGCCTGGCGTGCTGCAGTTCTTGGGGTCACAAAGAGTTGGACATGATTGAGAGACTGAATGGAACTGAACTGACAATCCTTAAATTACTGGCATATACATATAAATGATAGGTAGGCTTTTAAGGCTTCTATACCATCAACCTTTTTGCTATACAGTGATGGAGAACTGAAGAATTATTCTTAAGAGTCCTGATTCACAGTGTAAGTTCTTTGGTTTTTCTTTTTATGAGTGCAGGATTGCAGATAAAAATGCAGCCAACCAACAGGCATTTTGGGGCCTGTTCAGGTGTAGTAGCTGCATGAATGTGTGAACTGACAGTCAGGAGTCAGAGACCTGCATTGCAGGATGTGTCTGGACCATGGCAGACAAATATATCTAAGATACATTAGGGAGTTGATCATACAAACGATGAATTGTGAGCCAGGAAATCTGGCTTATGGTCAAGGATTTACCATTACCTCTACATTCTCCATTAGTCTCTAAAACTTGTGGGCTACAATTTTTATAATTAAAAAAGGGTTGCAGTCTATGGTTTCTCAAGCTCCTTAATTCTTTAATAGCTATATGATGATACTGAATGTGATATGTCTTCATAGTAAATGCTAATAAAAGGAGAAGATAAACTATGAAATGAGGGAGAAGAGGCAAGAAGCAACTACTTTTTTATTGAAAAAATGTATTACATATTATGCATAATGATAGAAGGGGGAATAAAGGAAATAATAGACCAATTACTTTTCTTAGTGAGCAAATGTTTGCAGTTTTTAAGTTTATTCCTAAGTTACAGGCCTTCCTTTATAAGCTTTATGTATGACATGAAACTCTTAAGAAATACACTTAGTTTGCCTTTCTTTTGCTCTTATTTTTATAAGATCAAGAATATTTATTATTAATATTAATACATTAGTGGACATTTTTATTCAAAGGTTTAAAAAGTACACTAAAGTATTATCTGGGCTAGATTCATTTTAGAAGAAATCATAAACACAGAGAAACCATAATCCTGGTGTAACGTAGGAATCTAATTAAGACTAATGAGGCAACATTAAATTTAATGTATGATGCATTTTATATGTCTCACCATTAGAACTGCAGCAAGCTGTTCATCAGAGTCGATCTTTGGTGACTATCCCCCTACAGGCATCCTTCAGAAATCTAGGTTTAGGCTGGCAGTGCTGCAAAGAAGTCAACACAAAAGCAACCATGAAGTCAGTGGACACTTTGAATCATCTGCTGGTGGACTCAGCTGGCCAATAAATCCAGATAGGTTTATGCTGTTGAAGAAGTTTTCCTAGGTTTCAATGCCTGAATGTTGAATTTAGGAACACCAAGACTCACAGTCAATGACCAAAGACATTAGCGCAATAGAGAAGGGAAGCAGGACAGAGCAGGTAGCAGAGAAGAGGTGATAGTTTACCTGGATTCCCAAGATTTAGATCTATTACTGATGTGGAGGAATTGAGGAGGATCTGAGGAGTGGAATCTTTTGTGCTAGAATTTGTACAGAGATTATCTGGTGTGCATTTAGGCAAAAGAGAAGGGAAACTGCTTCCCAGGAATCTGGAATTGAGTCTCACATAAAATGATAAACATCTATATAATATCTAGCCCAACAAATTATAATAGCTGATGTTTTTTATGGGTTGTTTGTGTATTAGGCAGTGTTTTAAGTGTTTAATATGTATTTTCTCATTTAGTTTTTACAATAACCCCATGAGGTAGCCATGATTATTGTCCCAGTTTACGTGAAGGAACACTGAAGTAGAGAGATTTAATGTGGACTTACCCAGTTAGTGGCCAAGTGGAATTAGAACACATGAATCTGAGGCTAGGAAAATGGGCTTATATTTTTACATAAGTACTTAGATATGTACTTACTATATGTACTTAGATCCAGCCTGTACACTCTGTTGCAAAATGACAATCCCTTCATTTATGTTAAATTTTAAAATTGAAATATCTATTGTAATTTGTCTTCTTAAATAGAAACCTGAAGTTCTCTGAGCTTGGGTCATGTTGCCCTGAAACTTTTATAAATGGTTTATAAAATTGTAATCTTTCTAGATGTGGGATGATTCTGTTTTTAAGAGCAATGGTTTATCCTTCCTAATTGTTTCTGCTTGTTGATATACAGGCTTTGTACAAAGTTTCTGAAAGTTTGAATTCATAGCCTTTTGGATCCTTTTGGTCTCAGGGGATAGTGATTCAGATTTGTTGTTTGATGGTTCAGGCAGAGAACAAACCATGTGTATCCATAGAAGACCAAGCCAAAATTCACTAACTGTCTAACAATATTAAGTTCTGCATTGTGGGGACAATAAGATTGTGGCTCAAAAGGGAATAAAAACCACTTGTTTGCTACTTTCAGTCTTCCTTGTCTATCTTAACTCTCTATGTTCTTTCTTTCCTGCTGGCCCAACAGTGCTACAGAAGTTACCACGTTAGGACTAGTAAGTAGCAGAGCTGAGAGTTAAACCCAGGGATTGTGGCTCCTGCACCCACATGCTTTACTGCTCACTACAATGCTTCTTGTTGTTTAGTCGCAAAGTTGTGTCCGACTCTCTTGCAACCCTATGAACTATAGTCCACCAGGCTCCTCTATCAGTGGGATTTACCAGACGGAGATATTGGAGTGGGTTGCCATTTCCTTCTCCATGGGATCTTTCTGAACCAGGGATTGAACTCACATCTCCTGTATTGGCAGGCAGCTCTTTACCACTGAGTCAACTGAGAGTTAGTTTCCCTTGGTGAACTTGAAGATTTTCCCTCTCTCCAGTTGCTTTGGTAGCTATTGGGTTGGCCAAAAAATTTGTTTGGATCAGCTCAATATTAAGCTAGAACCTTTTACACCTGCACAGCAAACTGAAGAACTTGGTTAGCATGAAGGTGAACAAATCCTTTCTGGACAGAACTACATGTTGATAGAGTTCTCGGTCACAGTTTTCAATGAAATAAACAGAATAAGACCAATGCTTGAGTGGCTGTGAATTATAGATTAGCTTAAACATGTACAATTTGATTTAGAACCCATAAAAAAGGATATTTTCTTTATTACTAATGTAGCTTATAGACATTCGCACAGTATGGTGACAAAGTGTAAAACTCTAAATCAGTTGGTTAATTAATTTTCTACATGCTAAGGTAAAACTAGAAAGATGAAAAGCCCAAATACTTTCTAAAATATATCCTCATAATTAGGGATGAAGAAGGCAATGGTGACCCACTCCAGTTCTCTTGCCTAGAAAATCCCAGGGACGGAGGAGCCTGGTAAGCTGCAGTCCATGGGGTCGCGAAGAGTCGGACACGACTGAGCGACTTCACTTTCATTTTTCACTTTCATGCACTGGAGAAAGAAATGGCAACCCACTCCAGTGTTCTTGCCTGGAGAATCTCAGGGATAGAGGAGACCGGTGGGCTGCGGTCCATGGGGTCACACAGAGTCGGACACGACTGAAGCGACTTAACAGCAGCAGCAGCATAATTAGGGATGGGTTACCTGCCTGTCCTTTAAAATATGCTTAAGTAAGAGACTGTCTAGTGGTTCTATAAAGGTTTCTCAAATAACATTGTTCCCCCACCCCCTCCTTTTTTGGATTGATGATTTCGTTAAAAGCCATTCTCCAATTGTCATTTTGCTTTCTCTGCTTTAATGTGGTCTATGGGGTTCATTAGATCCAGCATGTTAATGGCATCAGCTGGGTTTAGGTTTCATTGCAGCTGAACCTCACCATTGCTAATCACTTAGCTAACATATGCCAATATCATGGTACCTAATGACTCCTTCTGCAGTGACTACTTTATATTCCCATGTCTCCTCCTCTGAAAGGCTAAAGTAACATTGATTATCAGTATGAGCTGAAGATGGTGGGAGCACTGATGACTTCCTCTCTCTTAGACGACAACATATGTACTTGGTTCAGGATCTTTAAGCTTTGTTGAGCTTTTTTAGTCATCCATTTGCATCCCCTCCTCATCCCTATCCAGGCCATATGGTTGTCACATGAGGCAAAAATCAGGTGCTTCCATTTCCAAAACAGTATAGACTTTTTCCATTTGCTACTCAATTTTTGCATCCAACATTGTCTAGGCTTTAAAGTGGCACAGCTCAGTCATCTTAATTTGCCTTCTGCAATCTCATTGCTCCCTGGAGACACTGAGTGAGTAGGAAAACACTGCAGATGTATAGGGACAGCATACTGCTCTTCAGAATTTTTGGTATTCTGAGATAATTTTGATCTGTTTATCTTTTTTGGTTTATTTGATATTTGAGACCAGAATAAAAGGCACTATCAAATCTTTTTCTCTCTCTCTTTTCTCCTAATGTCATTACAAAGGGAAAGATGAGGATCTAACATTGAGGGGCTTCTGGCTTTGTGGGAAGTGGGTGGGCAGCAACACAGTGTGATGGCAGAGAGTAATTCTGCTTCAAGGAAGATACTGCCCAAGAATTTTTAAAACTTAATAGGATTAGTCATGGGAACTATTTTTAGCAGAAGTTCAACTTTATCCATGTATTTTAATGTGGGAAAATTGTGTCCTTTTCCCTCTGCTAATGTTTGATGTATTCCAGCCCTCCTGTGAGCATGTTGGAGTATCTTATGGGACCTGGAGTGGAGGAGAACTTCCTCTTGGATTCTCTCTGTTTTCTTTCGTGAAAATGACATTCCAAAGCTGTTTCACTTTCTGACAGGAAATGGAGCCTTGCCAAAAATGATTAAAGTCCGAGAAAGCATAACAGTTCCAAAGCTGCAGCCGTGCTTTAGGAGTCCTAAGTTTGACATGGTGTCAAACAAATGTGAGATATTGTTTAATAAATTTGAATAATACAGAGATAGGAAAAAATCATTCCTGGCCTATTGCAGTAGTGATTTGAATTAAGTATGTAAAAGACTATCTACATCTAATTAAATTGAAACAAATACCTAAATACACTTGTGTAAAGTTAGCCTAGCCTATGACTTTATTACATTATACTAGTTTTATGTGTGAGACAAAAGTATTATTTTGAACTCATGTAAGTTTAAAACGGTATACATTTCTGCAGTTTGTCAGGGAAATGACTTCTGTTTATGTGACCAAACCTGTGCATAGTGGATAATTTTTAAAAATATAATTAATTAAACTAAATTCATCAATAAAATCACTTAGAATGAAATAGCTTTGTTTAAATAGGTTAAATAGTAATTGAAAATTTTAGTCAATATTTGGAATCATAAGCCCAAAGGCTTTTTATATAATAGCGGCCTCAATTATTTCACTGACAATCTTAGTTAAATTATTTTCTCTTTCCACCAGAGAATTATGCATTTGTGTAGATAATTATATACTACCCCTTCTCCCAAATAAAACTGACCAAGAAAAAAAAAAATGGATCTCTCTCAAATCAATAAAAAGTAATACTTAAGGGAAAAAATCCTTAAGAAAAACCTTATAAAACATGGTATTTTTTTAAGCTCCTTTGAAAGACAATTATTTAAATGAACTAATTTTATTATTTCTTTCTTTTCCTCTTTGGGTGTATACTTGGAATATGTTTTTAGTGCAAAAAGTTGAAAGTT
Organism: Moschus berezovskii; assembly: GCF_049115385.1. Lineage (NCBI taxonomy): Eukaryota > Metazoa > Chordata > Mammalia > Artiodactyla > Moschidae > Moschus > Moschus berezovskii. The sequence goes on from NC_142461.1 coordinate 86,205,924, forward strand.
TTCTGTACCTATTGACATTCGACGAGCACTACGATTCATGACCACTTTTTAGACAAGCTAAATTGATTAGAGAAGTCATTCAATGTCATTGAGTACCATTTGTCACTTCATAAACAGCTACAACCTGCTGCCTACAAATGCAGAAGGACTGCCAAATAAATCACATCAAATGGTGGGAGTAGACAGTATCCCTTCATCTATAATTGGTACAGCCTCTCCTGTCACGTTTGTTCATACTTGTGATTCTGGTGTGGATTGACACTGACATGGAAAGGGCAGCCACTGTCAAAGACGTTAGAGAGTCTATGTTTCGGTGATGTACGTGCTAATAGATATCCATCATAATATTACATTAATGTCACCCATGTATCAAATGTACAACTTAACCATCTAGATATCCGATGATATGCCCATGTGGTTCTGTTCGAAGAGGAGATAAGCTCTTTGGCTTTGAAGGGAAATTGATAGATGAAAGAGGAAATAATGTGGTTAACAGATCTATAAGAGAATATTACAAATGTAGCTTGCATGTGCTGTTTCACTGTACATAATTGTAAAGCTCAATCTTTTAATTTTAAAATAAGTATAAATATATATATATATATATATTTTTTTTTGCTAATTTCAAAGCAGTTTCATTTTAAGAATTTAGTTTCCTTGTCAAGGGAAAAAAAAGGCCCCTATTGTAATTAATGCTTTGTACTATGTCCCAGGTTTAGACTTTAGTGAAGATCTGCTTTCTTAGGGTCAAAACTCTTTTTCCCTGATCTGTGTGTATGCAATGTGCAGCTGTGTGTATAAGTATACACACACACACACACACACACACACACAGGCTTTTGTATATATTATACCATACTACCACACTAACATTAAAAATTAACATAAATTAATGAAGACAATATACTTCCATAATGTCAAGTCTTTAAACACTGTAGACTCCAGGGAGATGGAAATGGACTTGAGTTGTTGCTAAAACATCTCTAATATATTGTATTCCATTCTGCAGAGATAATGGCTATGTCCACATGATAAACTGGAATATTCAGTATTACATTAGAACAGCTTTGTTTTATTGGACTTTTACTCTTTGCAGGAGCTTTGCGTATATTATCTCATTCCATTTCACAGTAAAAAGGAGAGGTAGTTGTTTATATTCCCATTTCCTAGATGAGGAAATGGAGGAACCAAGAAAATAAATGAGTATCGTCCATGAGGGATGAAAACTAGGATCCTGGACTGTCTGGATCCTACCCTTTTACACTGTGATATAGAGCCTCAATCAAGCTTTCAGAACTCAAAAATAAATCCTTGAGAGATGTGCTTAGTCACTCAGTCATGTCCAACTCTTTGTGACCCCTTGGACTACAGACTGCCAGGCTCCTCTCTCCATGGGATTCTCCAGGCTAAGAATACTGAAGTGGGTTGCCATTCCCTTTCCCATGGTATCTTCCCAACCCAAGGATAGAACCCAGGTCTCCCGCATTGCAGGTGGATTCTTTACTGTTTGAGCCATACCAGGGAAGCAGGAATATGTTGAGAGTTGAACATATAGTAATAACACCAACAGAGAAAGGAGGCCAATTCAAAATCTCTGAAAAATTTCCCTTTCTGAAGTACCACATTATTTGATCCTGGGAGCAGAGGTGTCTGCAGAAATGAAACATTCTCTATGAAAACTCAGCCTTGGGCTTGAAATACTCTTAGCCCCCCTCACCATGGCATCCAAATAAGAAGCCTGTCCAGAATAAAGTGGGTCAATGTGGAACTGTTGGAAGAGGGTCATGAAGATGCTATTTGCTATGCATATTAAAATAAACCAATCATTCAAACTAAAGAGTCTAACTTTACCATTTAATTAGCTAGAATATTCCACAATATTTTATTACCTTTTATGAAGAAAATAGCCCTTGGAAAAATGCAGGAACATTCTGCTTACTAATGAATGAAATTTACAAATAACTATTTGAAGGATCTGCTTCACTTTCCCAGAGGATCTTATTCCCTAGAAAAAGTTGGATTCAACTGGGAATCTGAAGAGGTGTATGTCATGAAAAAAAGTTATTGCAACTTTTGTCAAAATATCCATAACTAGAAAACATGATTTTTCTATAGGTTAATTCAATTAAATTCCATCAGATGTACTTACTGACATAGAATTTGTTTTAAAAAGGTATAGTAAACCTATTCTTCTTTTCTAATAGACAGTCAAAAGGAAACAGACATGAATTCATTTGAAAATAGGTTTGGACACATAAATGGCAATTGTAATTCTGGTTATTTAATTTATGAAAAATGGCAGGCTCCTGTTGATAAACAATGAAGAATTGACCAATATCCAAAGCAGGCAGCTTTCATGGGACTGTGCTCATTGTCAACAAATGTTGGGAAAAGGTCAATGGTTAATTAAATAATCCATCACCTCAGGATAGAGAGTAGTTCTCAACTCTGACAATCGGTGACAGAAATATTAAAAGGTCAAGAAATGAGTTACAATATTTTCTGTTTTGTTATTATGTATTATAAAGATGTGACTCTCTTAAAGATGTAAAGGATAGAAAAGGTTCTTATCCTACTAGAAGCATGCTTCCTAAACAAATATATTTTGGATTATTTACTGATATGAATACTGAGAATTCTTCTGAAGCTAAAGACTTCTTTGAATTTTTGTACTTTTTGAAAAAGAATCTGTTTTTGATAGAGAGCATTTTGTCTCGATACTTGAAAAAGTATTTGATGGAGATGGAGTAAAGGGCAGGGGAGAGGCTTCTTTTATGAAAATTACTTTCACTGGGGCATGGTGATTTCAAACCATTATTTGCTTTGTAAATAAACATCACTGCAAACATGGTAGCTTTCAGCTACTGACTGTAATTTCATGTGATGGTGGATAACTCAATTGCTCTCAGAGAATAGTAACATCTCCAATTTCCTTATGTCAAGTACAAATAACCCTTCTGTAAATTAAAAGTATTACACAAACTTGATATATTGATTTGACCTAATTTTCTTTTGCCTGGATTGGTTTCCTTACTACCCTTTCCAAACGTTCATTATTATTATTTTTCACTGGGTATTTATATTTAAGTTGGGCTGCCTTATCTGGGCTTCCCAGGTGTTGCTAGTGGTAAAGAACCTGCCTGCCAAGACATAAGAGACACAGGTTCAATCCCTGGCTCAGGAAGATCCCCTGGAGAAGGGAATGGCAACCCACTCCGGTATTCTTGCCTCGAGAATCCTATGGACAGAGGAGCCTGGTGGGTTACAGTACATGGGATCACAGAGTCAGACATGACTGAAGGGATTTAGCAGGCATGCATGCCTTATCTAGCAAAATTTTTCTTCATCATCCTCCCTTATTCCATCTTCCTGCCCCAGAGTGCCATTGATTCATTCCTAGTTTTCAAGTTTCCAGTGTATGCATTCCTTTTTTTCTGTGCTGGAGGTTGACTAAATGAAAGCCTACTCATTTTTGTCTTTCCACCCGCCTTTCTCCTTTACCTCTGTGGCCAAAATATGGAACACAGACAATGGAAAGAGGTGCCCCAGAATAACTGCTTTCCAGGAAGCCATAAATCATATGTGATTAAAGTAATTGGCAACAATAGAAAGAAAATATGTTCCTGTGCTTTAGCTCTTTAGTTTTGCATGTGAGAGGAAACTGGTCACCAGTTGAGATCCCGCAGGTTAAGGAGAGATAATGCTTTATTTGAATAGAAAAATGAAGCCTCTTACTTGTCCCTTGAGAAAGCAAGGCTTGGAGAGTAATGGTCTATGGCCACGTCACTCCTGAAATGTTCTTTTATATGGCTTCTAAATGAGGGGTGCTTCACCAGGGACTTTGACCCATGACTGTGCATGGCTTTACCCCCTTGCTGTCTGGGTGAATGCTGCTGTTTCGAATATGGGCAAGTGTTATATGATTATTTTATCTCTTACTGTAAAGTGTTTTGAGAGACTTTGTATGAGAAGCAATATAAAAATAAATTGAATTGAACTGTGGCTTCACCTCCCCACTTTTTAGTGCTGAAACCTTTAGAGCAAAAAGTGCAGTGCTGTGACAAAGGACAAGATTAAGATGATGTCAGGAAAATGGTCAGCTTTGGAGAGTCCTGACCCTCCAGGAGGGGTGTGTGAGTGTGTGTGTGTGTGTGTGTGTGTGTGTGTGTGAGTTGTCACATTTGCCTATGTGTTAGTCTAAAGCCTTTCCACAACTGGAATAAATCATATTTGTGTTCTTAAGTTAGTCATTCTGAGGAGTCATAGGATATCCAGAATCTACTTCCAGTTAATGCATTTCTGTGAAGACAAGAAGACTTGTTAATTACACAAATATCTCTTTTACATAACATATCACTGTGCATTAAAAGCCCCTGGTTAGCCTCTAAAAGGCCAGGGTCTGAACCACATCATATTACTTTCAGAATCCACAACTGCAATAATTTTTCTTTTAAAATAAAATAATCTTGGCTTAGGGTAATAGGTTTTTCCTGCAGAAATGTGATTTTATGTTTCATGACACCGCATCAATACATTATTTTAATAAATGGCTCTTGGTTCACCAGAAGTGCTATATTTTGACAATATCAGCCAACCTTTTCATTTGTTTAAGCAGGAAAAGTAGGGTGCCAAAATAAAGCTACTCTAGAAGAACATCTCAAGAATGTTTATGAAAACTCAGTTATAGCTACATTTATTAGAGTTAAAGCATAGTACTAATTTGTCATGCAGAATTCCAGAGAAGTGAGTAATTTCTGCATTTCTCTAAATGCCAGGGTTTCATATTTTGAGGTAACCATTTACTTGTAAATATGAAACTAACAACATGGACTATAATATGACAAAAGGTTTCAGAGATTTGTTATTATCTAACAATAGTTATTGGATATATTTGCTGCCATGCTATGGCATTTCTCATAAAAGTAAATTGGGGAATGAAAAGATTTATCACATCAGGCTCTCTGACAATGGTCCAGAATTTTTAAAAATTTGAATTAGATGATTTACTAGAGGTTAGAAATGGCTCCCCACTCTCTGTCCTCACAACACAGAAATTTTCTTACATCCATCATGCTTATCTCCATCAGGTCTCTCTGAGACCCTCTGATTATGGATAAGCATTTTTAGTCCATGGAAGATCAGTCTTACTATAAAGCTGTGACCACACTAACTATTTAATTGTCAAAATACAGAGAGAAACATCTCTTTCAGGACCCAGAAATTTTCTTGTTTATGAGGTTGCAGAGAGATCCCCTCATTGATTTGTTGTTTATGACTCCTTTTTATCTAAAGCTCTCAACAATGTTTTTACATAATGAGTCAGATTATCCAAGGTATCCTGGGGATAAGTAGGAATATGATTGTCCCTTGGCAGTAAATGGTGACTTTAGACCTGAAAAAATGAATGTCCCTTCAAAGATGCTTATTATCTTAGCATGGCACAGAGACACTCATAGTCATTCATTTTTGTGTTTAATCTTTGTGGGACAGTATGTTCTTGTTCTGAAGTGACACTCTCCTAACCCTAAGATATCTCCTAAGATAACAGAATAATATATATAACATATGCACATATTAATGCATATATTAGGATTTCTCATTCAAATGGTTCATTTCATAGAAAATACAGTTGTACCTAGCAATCTATATGCAGAAGTACAAATAGATCTCAGAAACAGATGGGGGTTTGGGGGCAAGGGGAGATATACGTTTTGCAATTTATCAAGTTACAGGTCCAAATGCCTCATTTTTACTTCTTTCCTGCAATAGACTGGATGTTTATATCCCCCTAGAATCATTCGTTGGAATCCCCATCCCCAGTGTGATGGCATTAGGAGGTGGAGCCTTTGAGAGTTAATTAGGTCATGAGGGTGGAGCCCTAATGACTGGGATTAGTGGCCTTATAAGGAGAGACATGAGTGAGATAATGTCTCTCTCCCTCATGTGAAGACATACTGAGAAGGCAATCATTAACAAATCAGGAAGAGGGCACTCACCAGAACCTGATTGTGTTGTCACTCTGGTCTTATACTTCCAGCTTCCATACTGTGAGAAATAAATGCTTGTTGCTTAAAAAGCCCAGTTTTTGGTATGTCATAGTAGCTGAACTGATTGCTTCCCTCCACCCCCACAATTATACTTATTTTCCATTTAGACCATGACTCCATTTATTTTTTAAAATTAAAAAAATTAAAGTATAGTTGATTTACAATGTTGTGTTGGTTTCAGGTGCACAGCAAAGTAATTCAGATACACACATACACATATATATTTCACATGTATATATTCCTAATATATATACATATGTTTGTTTTTCCTTTTCCATTATGGGTTATTATAAGATATTGAGTAAAGTTCCCTGTGCTATACAAAATAGGTCCTCGTGATCCTAATTTATCCCTCCCTCCCCTTTCCCCTTTAGTAATTGTGTTTTGTTTTTCTTTTAATCTGTGAGTCTGTTTCTGTTTTATAAATAAGTTCATGTTTATCATATGTTTTGATTCCATATATGAGTGAGATTTGTCTTTGTCTAACTTACTTAGTAAGATATTCTCTAGGTCTATCCATGTTGCTGCAAATGGCATTATTTCGTTCTTTCTTATGGTTGTGTAGTATTCCATTGTATATATGTACCACATCAACTTTATCCATAAGGGCATTTAGATTGCTTCCATGTCTTGGCTACTGTAATCAAAGCCACTATGAACATTGGAGTGCACATATTTTTTCAAATTAGTTTTGTGTTTTCTGGGCATATACCTAGGAGTGAGTTTGCTGGAAGATGACTCCATTTCTAAATGAGTCCATCAATAGCTAACATTATATACAGCCTGGGGCACTGTATCATCTTTGTTCTCGTTTCTCCCCTGCTGTACTTATGTGACTCTACAGGTACTGTGCACACATTTACTGTGTTCCAGGACACAGGATCATTCACTTTTGTTCAAATATGCCAAGTTTTTTCATGACTGTGGGCCTCCATTCATTCTGATTTCTAAGACTAAAATCACTTTCATCATCTCTACATATTGAAAACTCATTCATCTTCAATCCTTTCCTAATTTAAGTGGCAGAAATGAGCCTCAGTTTTCCATCTGCAAACTGAGGATACATAGCATTCTCTTTCAGTGTGATTTTGTCAATCTAGTGAAAATGTGAGTTTGATCCTCTAGTAAAATGCCCTGGTGTTCTTCAATTAATCACTTCTCTGCAAACCAGGAACATATTGTACTTAAAATATTCAGCCTCTTATTATGCATGCATATGGAAATATCTTTTTCTATGCCTTGTAAGACCTAAGGAAATGCTGAACGTTATTTACACCTATATAAATACTTAATATTTATAATAAACTGGGGGATCTAGACTTAGTGGGAACTTAAATATTTTTTAAAATGGACTGTTCCATATGTTTGATGTCCCAAATTTTCCAATATACATCTAGAACTGTTTTGGACCAGTAACAAATTGAAGTTGAAATTAGTTCAATTCATCAAGTTTATTCTTACTGCAATGTACCCAACACAGTAAGTGCTTTTAGTTGCTACCTTTGGACACACTGCCAAAGAGACATGATATATGAAATACATCAATGTCACTTTTTAGTTCTGCATGACTTTCTTACAGTAACACAGTCCAGTTGGCAAGTTGATGAAAGCCTAGAAATGGAACTTCATTTAAAGGCTCTCAGTGGTGCTTATAGATCTTATATTTCCTGCTTCATATGTAGCAGTGTTGATTCTGGTTTTTCTATATTTCAGATAGCACTGCCATGGCAAAAGGTTCATACTTTATAGTGTGAGGGACACTACTTCAGGTTACTTTGCTTATGCCAAATGTACCAATTATGGTGCAGTGGATGAGGGAAGCAATTGAAATAGGTCATTTGGTATTGTCATGTGACACCTGAAGTGGCATAATGTGACACACACACAGAAAAATTGTAAAATGCAAGACTTCTGAAGGTGTGATGGGCTCCTTTATCAGAATTTAATGACTGGCTAAGATGAACTGTCTTTGCTCATTAACAGAGAGATCTGACACATTCTAAAAGGTGAACTATCGAGTCTCACATTCTTCTCCATATCATTTAATCATCCTCTTTGATAGCAACTGAACAGCTAGTGGACTAGGAACAACTTTGCTTTTTCAAAACTCCATATAAAAATGCCTCTTAAAAATTTTTTTTTGGTATATTTATTTATCCACAATCTATTCTCCCCCTCAGAGGAAGCTGGCCTCTTCAAAATTTGTGTGGAGAGCTAAACTTCTATATTGGCAGCTTAGTGTCCGGTTAAAACCACATCCCACACGGCATTGAGTAAGAGACCAGAGAATCTTCACGACGCCATCTTTAGATTGAGATCACATGGCTCTGAATATGTCTACTGTAGAGCTAGTAATTTTAGGTTTAAACGTTTGCCAAATTGACTCCTCAAACTGCATGTACCTTTTACCTCTGCCAGTTAAACCCACAAGTTTAAACTATATGGAAGGAAAAGAGCTCCGAATCCCTTCAAATATCCATTTTGCTTATATTTTTGAAGCAAGAAATGGAAAAAAAAAAAAACAACTTTCTATTAAAGAAAGAGGTAACATTTGCCCTCAGGCCAGAGGCTTTCAAGTTCTCATATGTCTCAATGAAAGCCAACCTAATTAGTATAAATCAGAATTTTGTATTATAGACATTCAAGAATAATGAGTTGTATTATGAAAGATTTTAGTAGGTAAGATATATGCTATCCAACGGAAAAAAAATAAACAAGCTTCATTTCTTCATTAGAGGATGCTTATTTATAGTGCAATATATATCTACCTCGACTTTGACATTAAAGTTTTGACTGCTTTTTAGCTATAAAATTTGATATTGTTGTAGCAGCTGCACTATTCGAATGATAGCTGCAGTACAGCTGCTATCAGTGAGGGAGATTTATTGCTTCCCTACATGGATAAGGATATGTGCATATTTACTTTTAGTTTTATTGCTGGTGTCCTATATTTTAATGACACAAGGTGAGATAAAAGAACATTATAACATTATAATCAAGAAGCCCTACAAATACAAATGGCATACTTCTTATGAAACTTTGTTTTAACTGTATGCAAATTCCCTGTCTTTTCTTGCAGTGAAACAGTCTAAATTGGTAGAGACGTTCCACTCCTGCACATTCCCTTATGCTTGTTTTTGGCATTTCTTTCACCAAAGACACTGGATAGGAGAAGGAAGGGAGGAGAGTAAAACAAGACAGGATAAAAGAGAAGAGAGATGAGTGAGTAACACAAAGTAGTTCAAATAATTTGTGTGTGTGTGGTCACTAATTTCTGAGAGAAATTGGTTGATTTGAAACTTGGGATTCAACTTCAAGCCAGTTTGGAAGCACGTAACTTGCTATTTGAAAGACAATAAAGAAAAGGGATAGAAAGTTAAAAAACTTTTTTTTTTTTTAATCTCCCACCTGATTTTGTCTCCTGTTCTTTTTCTTAATATTGTCTTGAACCAATAACCTAGTGACAGATGGGGAGAATTCAGTGTGCTTGGCAGTTTGGATTAGATTTGGTAAGCATTCGGGTCTATTTGGTATTGAAACAGAGTTGGAAATCACATGAAGACAGCCTTTTCAGAAAAGTCCCATTACTTAGTAGTTTCTGAAAGTTAGTTGAAAGTACTGCTGGAAGAGTCTTTGGCGTACTGAGGTATTTCATGATTGATACCAGGCAGCACAGATGTGCCTGATATGCCTTCAATGGTCTTAATGATGTTGTTTAATACAGAAAAAAGTTTTGCTTTATGATGAAACAAATGAAAACTGTTCTGTCATTATTCTAGATCCTTGAACTTTCCCATATTCTCATATCCTCTTCTTGATATATTTTTCTGTTTGTTTGTTTAGACTTGTTTAGAATGCTATGTTAATCATTTCTGTTTAAATACTAACAAATCTGTGAAATTAGCAAGTATATGTGCCCTGCAGCATATGAGATTTAAGAAGACCGGTTTTGATCTTTCAGTTACCAGAGAAGTATTTTACAGCTATCAAAATTTCCTCACATACCTATTTGAAAATAAATCGGCCATTCAAAAGTTGTTGAGTAAGCAATCAGGTTATTTTACCTGACTTATAGAAACTGAAAGGACAGATTCCTGCTGTCTCTATCTGTTTTTTGCTCAGTAATCTGGTAGCGTTATTGGTATTATAAGTTAATTTGATGTTTTAGGTACTTATGTTTGCCTAAGAGTCTTATATGGGGAGTTTTCTTTACTCTTTAGCCATATGTAAACCACAATTTTTGTTAAGTATTTGACAGACTGCAGCACCTAAAAAGTTCATAGGTATCTTTTTAACAAAGTCCAAATTGCTGCCTTTCTGAATTAAAGACAGTTTTTGTACATGAATTATTATTCCTGTAATAATTGCTTGCAACTGAATACTTGGAGACCATCTTTGATAAATATAGAAATGACTGAGTTTGCTAAATAGTCTTTTCATTATAATAAAGCTATGCCAGTCAATTAACTCATTTCTCAAGCATGTGAGCACATTGAACACCAAGTACTGAAATGAGAACATTAGATATTACAGCCTTGAATAGATTGGATACCTGTTTTGTGGGGGAGAGTAGGAGGGAGGTATTCATTTACCTTCTTATTTCCTCATGTATAAATGCCTTGGTTTAAAGTGAAAGTCGCTCAGTTGTGTCCTACTCTTTGTGACTCCATGGACTATACAGTCCATGGAATTCTCCAGGCCAGAATACTGGAGTGGGTAGTCTTTCCCTCCTCCAGGGGAATCTTCCCCACTCAGGGATTGAACCCAGGTCTCCTGCATTGCAGGCAGATTCTTTACCAGCTGAGCCACAAAGGAAGCCCAAGGATACTGGAGTGGGTAGCCCAACCCTTCTCCAGTGGATCTTCCTGACCCAGGAATCAAACTGGGGTCTCCTGCATTGCAGGCAGATTCTTTACCAACTGAGAAATACTTATTAAAAACATGAGTAAAACTTCCATATAACTATTTTTTTTTTAGCACCAGTCCCCCTCCCCTGCATCATTAGCTCCTACTTCCCACCTGGCAACCAATGACAAAATTTACTCCTAATGGGTATTTTACCCAGGCCCATTTAAAGATTATGCACATACAGATTCTATTTTTCAATTGTTCTCTAAATAAACCTTTAGCATGTATGTGTCCTTTTGGTAATTCAATTTTCTTACTGATGTGAAGAAACCTATAAAAACAAAGAAGTTTGATTTTAATATTAAACACTATAAGTGACAGCACTTATCAAAAGTATGAAATTTTACTTTGAGTAATACACATGAGAAAACTTCTGGTGAAGAGAAAATTTTCACATGGATAAGGTTACAAATAAATTTAAATTATTTTAGTCAGGCACTTAACTGTGTTTTATCCTAAAATTAGTACCCTGCTTGATTAAACGTAATGACATCTTTGTTTCAGTAAACAACATGAAACACTATACAATGGAGAAGGTTTATTTAGAATTTGAGTTTAATAATTTTAGAGTGATAATTTGCTTTTATTTATTTCTTTTAAATCCTATAGCCTAAAGATGCTGCAGATACTTAATTGATTGATGGGTTGATTTCAGTTTAGTATATACTTCCTCAGCATATTTGGTTTGATCATTTTTGATTGGATCAGCTGATGACTGGTTATTTAGTAACTGGAAATTTGAGTAAACTGTCGTATATCCAAATTTAAACTTTGAAGAAGTTTGTGAAGGGTCCTTCTGTAGAGTGAGCAGGAAAAGTTGAAGGATTAAAATGTTTCAAATGCATTTACATTGTGGCTGAGTTGTCCCTTTTGTCATGGAGAGGAATGGCTGCATTACCCTTTGCAAACTTCCAAGTGGTGACAGCACTTGGGGTTGATGAGAGAGAATGTGGTGGTTTGAAAAGATCATGAAGAACCCAGCTTCTGAACTGGGAATTCGAAAGCACCCTAGCACATCATTCCTATAGCAAACCTAGAAAATAGCATAACTGGACATGTTAAGTAACTGAGGAATAGAGACATTTAGGTAATTTGTATCAGGTCTCCAAACTATATGAGGCACAGTCAAAATACAGGAACTGCCAGAAGAATCACTGAGCCTATAGACAAATGTTCTCCAGTAGATATATGTGAGCCACAGGTGCAAGTCTCATATGTAATTTTAAGTTTTCTAGTTACAAAGAATAAAAGGAAACTGGTGGAATTAATTTTAATAATATATTTTACTAAATATACCCATTTTTATTTCAAGATGTGATAAAATTTACTAATAATGTTATATCTTTCTCAAAGATGTAACATATTAATGTACAAAATTCCATGTACATTTTTACTTACAACATGTTTCATTTTGAGCTAGTCACATATAGGGCACATGGCCGAAAAAGGACACATGGCAAAGGCACACCCATAAAGATGGTGCCTGACGGATGTCAGGAGGGCGCGGCCCCAGATAATCACAAAAAATTGTGATTGGCCCCTGAACACTTCCCCTTGCATGAATAGTGCATGATCACCCTAGACCTCTGTTGTGACATCAGCGCGTGATGACCTGACCTTTAATATGATTGGAGCCGACCGCAAGAAGTCCCTTGCAAAACCTCCAAGCTTGCCTTTATATATGGAGAGCTTGTAACAATAAAGCGGAACTGCCTTGACAGAAGCCCTGCTGCATCTGAGTGTCCTTCTCTGGGCGAGGAGGGCTGCGGGGCCGGCGGCCAGCTCACCCTTCCCCTGGGGTTTCTTCCCCACCGCTCCGGCGCGGGGAGGCAAAAGGGGCTCCACATCGGAGGCCGAGGATTCGCCAATGCCTTGCTCTCCCCCGCGGCGCTACCAGGGGAGAAACAAGGGGACCCCACATCTGGTGCCGTGACTCAGATCCCCTCGGAGAAAGAGAGCCCTCATCGCACAGTCTTGAAAGAGAGACGACGAAAAGGTTCCACGAGCCTCTGTGTGACGCTTCCATCGAGGAGTGCAACCCCAAGGCAAGTGTATTAAGGTTGAAAAGAAACCTTCAAGGGTGAGCGCTATAATCCTTCCCTCCTATTCTCCCCTTCTCTCTCTCTCACTCGGGGGGTTCAGTGAACAGCAATCGCTCGCAGGCATAATTGAGGCTACCTGCCCAGGGCACTCCCTGAGGGAAGCCAAAGACCCCTCGAGCTGAGAACTTAGTAGCGGGAGCCCAATTGGGTGAACCCCCCCTTTTTGTTTCCCTTTCTTTCTCTCACTTCTTGCCGAGAGTGAGGCCAGAACCCCTGTGGGCATGGGACGGGCACTTAAAAGCCGATAGGGCGCCCGCCACTTGAAGACTCCCATGACAGTATAAGGGGGTCATGGAACGGGCTAGAGGCCCCTAGGGCGCCCACCCCTATCAAGAAAATTTCCGTGCAATGACAAAGGCACACAGTTCCATAAGCATCACACAGGCCCAATCACTCGGCCACCACCGCTCCCCATAGGACCCTTCTCGGTGGATACTCTCAGCAAACGTGCCTTCCTCTGTCTGCTCACCATGGGGACTGCCATTAGCAAAACCTATAAGCCCGCTCTGAAGGTTCTGAAGTACATGCTTAAAAGTAGAGGACTCGAAATCTCCGACACCCAGGCCATCAAAGTCTGGGGGGCTATTACCAGATTGACCCCATGGATAGATTTGGCCAACCTATTCTCATGGGATACCTGGGATAGGGTCCAAACCCTAGCTAGAAAAAGGGAAATCCAAGACGGAGAGGAGCCACCCTTGGGGTTCTACCCCACAATCTCTGCCCTTAAGACCTGTTTTGCCCCCGATAAGGGGCAGGTAAATGAGAGAGAAATCACCACCCATAATACCGAGAGGCAATGGGAACAATTTGACGATGAACAAGTCACCATAAATTCCGGGGAGAAAGAAGGAAAAACCACTATAGCCAATAATTTATGGCCTCCCTTGGGGGAAGAAAAAATGTCCAACCAGACTGAAGACTTCCTTAGCACTCCCAGCGCCCCAGAGGCCCCAACTTTTAAGTGTAACTTGTATCCTCCTCTAGCCCTCCCTTTCAAGGGGGGACTAAATAACGCCTCCCCCTGGAGACTGGAAGAATCCCCATGGAGAGGAAGGACCTACCCTGAAGACCCTTGGGGGACACCATCACCATTTAATGCAGACTCAATACAGGCCTTCCCCGTAAATGTAAACCCCAGGGGGAACCGGCTGGTGGCCTGGTACCCTTGGGAAGCCCAAGACCTAAAAGAGCTCAAGAAGGCGGTGGCAGAAGATGGCCCCAATTCTCCATGGGCAGAGACTATTCTCCAGGGTCTAGCTGATCAGCCTTGCACGACCCAAGATTGGAAAATGCTATGTAAGGCAGTACTCCCCAGCAACACCTACATTAAGTGGTGTGCTTTTTTCAAGGAGGAATGTCATGCCCAAGTGGAAAGAAACCAAACTGCTACCCCGTCATCCCTGTAACTTTTGGGATGTTATCCTGGACGGCAGATCAATGGAGCACGGGACCCCAACAGGCTACTATCCCTGCTCCTTATACAGACCAGGTGCGAGCCATATGCCTAGCTGCCTGGAGAAAATTAGCTGAGGGTCCCAGCGAACCCCCCATATCCGGCATTATCCAAAAAAATGACGAGGACCTCTCCACCTTCATAGATAGAGTGGAAAAAAGCATGCAAAGAAAATTCCCCCTAGGTCCCTTAAGAGATCAATTTGTCAAAATGCTGGTATGGGAAAGGATGAATTCCGACCACAAGGTGGCCTGAGCAGGGCAGAAAGATCAATCCATGGAACGATGGGTAGTAGCCACCAAAGGTATTGGGACACAGCACCACCAAACTCAAGCGATGGTGGCTGCAATGGCGGCTCAAACCAAGGAGATAGCTGACGCCCTCCCCTCTGCCTTCAGCAAGGTGTCCATGGCCCAAGGTGCCTCCCCTGAAGGGACCCTCAAAAATAAAACAGGCGATTGTTTTCAATGTGGAAAGGAAGGGCACTTTAAAAAGGAATGCCTCCTGAGGCTGGGGAGAATTGGAAATAGAGGGCCACCTATAACCCCCTGTCCGCGTTGTAAAAAGGGATACCACTGGAAAATAGATTGTAGGTCAAAATTTGATAAAAATGGGAAACCTTTAAACTAAATGAGGGGCACTCCCCAGCCCCGTCATCCCAAGGGGAAGCCCCAAGCCCTCCTCCCGGGGTGTGCCAGCCTGAGGTTACTGAACTCTCCCAAGAGATGTCTGATAGATTAGAAAAGCCCTTCCCTGGGTGCAATTCTACCAGAAGGCCCCCTTACCAACTAATGGGCATTAATAAGGCCCAACCTACCAGGCAAGAGATCAAATGGACTGTCCCTATAGTACCGGGGTTGAGACCAAAGATGGATATAACAATAGGAGGAAAAAGATTTAGATGTCTAGTAGACACCAGGGCAGAGAGAACTATACTGAGGCAAGAAGAGGTCCCTCCCACGTGGCCCATGGCCGAGGGACCTCAACTAGCGGGCGTCGGGGGCGTTAAATCCTCTAAGGAATCCTCCAATTGGCTCAAATGGGAGGATCCTGATGTCTCCGAGGGCCTAGTCAAGCCCCTAATTGCCACAGGACTCAATGCCAACCTATTAGGGCAAGACATTCTAGGGCAAGCCAATGTCTATATAACCACTGACTATCGGGGTTTTTACCAAGATCTATTAGATGAAGAATATCAACAGCAATTCCAACCTCCCGGAATCCCCAACTACCAGGGGGATCCAGAATTTGAAAAGATAAGGAAGGGAGAATCACTGACTCGATGGAAGCCTCACTCCCAATCCTAAAGGCCACTGCTCCCTTGGCGCCCCCTATCGTTTGGACGCCGGGACCCCCTATATGGGTGGAGCGGTGGCCACTTCCCCTTCCCAAACTCCAGGCATTACAATCTTTAGTAGAGGAACAACTTAAATTGGGACATATCCGGCCATCTAACAGCCCCTGGAATACCCCCGTCTTTGTTATCAAAAAGGCCTCTGGAAAATGGCGCCTCTTGCAAGACCTCAGAAAGGTTAATGAAAGGATGAAAATTCAAGGGACACCCCTAAGAGGGATGCCCTGGGTCCCCGCCATTCCCGTCGCCCTGCACCTCCTGATAATAGATATTAAAGATTGTTTCTTTTCGCTACCTCTGGACCCACAAGATTATGAAAAATTTGCCTTTTCAGTACCTTCTGTTAATTATGAAGGTCCAGACAAACGATATGAATGGGTTGTCCTGCCACAAGGGATGGCTAACAGTCCATCCTTCTCTCCTGACAAAATCCAGCATGTCCCGCCTTTCAAAGTCCTGGGGACCCAACTTACCCTTGAGGTGGTATCCCCCCTTAAACCACAGATAACTATCAAAGAAACTTATTCCTTGGTTGAGCTCCAAAGCCTTCTGGGGGAAATCAACTGGCTACGGCCCTGGATCCCCATATCCACAGGGGACCTAATACCCCTCTTTAATTTACTAAAGGACAAACTCCCCCACGAAAAAATCACCCTGTCCCCGCCCCATAAACAGGTTATGAAAAGGGTTCAACAGGCTCTCGATACTGCTCAACTTTCTCGCTACGACCCCACTCAACAGCTTCAATTATGGATCTTGGCCTCCCCAGAAACACTCCTGTCCGTGCTAAGACAAACCCTTACAATGGATCCATGTCTCTCTGGGGGGAGGACCCCGAGTCTACACCTGCCTAGACCAGATGGCTGACCTAATACAAAAGGGAAGGGACACTTCAATCAGGTGCTTTGCCCGTGAACCCGATAAGATTGTTATCCCCTACAGATTAGCTGACTTCCAATGGATCCAGAGAAACAATAACCGAATGGCCTTAGCTTTCGAAGGGTTCTTGGGAAAGACTGACTGTCACTATGGGCCTCACAAATGGGTTACCGCCTTTTGCCGGTTACCCTGGAGGGCACCTCAATTATTTCCTTCCAAGCCCATAATAGACGCCTCCAACGTCTTCACAGACAGAGGAAAGCACGGCGCAGCCATTGTCATCTTTGAACCCTCCTCAGCCCCTACCGGCGCCCCCCACCGACACCATTGCCCATGCCAGGGCTCAGCGCAATACAAACAACTCTTCGCCGTCATTCTGGCGCTCTCTAAAGTCCCGGGTCCCATGAATCTTTTTACCGACAGTCTCTATGTGAAAAATCTGCTCCCTGGGCTTCCCCAATCTCATATTCGGTTAGATGATAATCCTATTACCCCCCCTTATGATACAGGCACACTCCTTCAGGCGAGGGATCAACCTATCTATTTACACCACCACAGAGGCCACCAAAACCTGCCTGGGATGCTATCATTAGGAAATTCCATGGCAGATCAGCTGGCATCTACCCATGTATACACACTCCAACAGGCACAGGATCTCCACGACCTAACCCATATTAATTGGAGAGGCCTACACCAAAGGTTCCCACAAATACCTATCAAGGATCTAAAGAGGATCATACATACCTGCTAGTCCTGTATCCCATTCTTGCAGGTTCCTCCATTACAATCACCAGGGGTTAACCCTCGAGGACTAAAACCTGACATAATATGGCAAACAGATGTTACTCACTACGCCCACTTTGGTAAACTAAAATATATCTTTGTATCTGTGGATACATATTTCCATGCCTGCTGGGCCACTGCCCATACAGGAGAAAAGGCACCACATGCCAAGAGTCACTTTCTCCAATGTTTTGCTACTCTGGGCCTCCCAGCCCAAGTGAAAACAGATAATGGACCTTGCTTCATAAGCAACTATTTGCAAGATTTTTTAAAACAATGGAACATCCAACACACTACAGGCAAACCCCATAATCCTCAAGGGCAGGCTATAATAGAACGCCAAAACAAAACTTTAAAACTGCAACTACAAAAACAAAAAGGGGGAATAAACCCTCATCAACAGTTAGGAATAGCTCTCTTTACTCTAAATATTCTAAATTTTTCAAAAAATTAAACACTTACCCCATTCCAGAGACACTGGTCCAACCAAGAGCCAAGACCAGAGATAACAGTTGGATGGAAAGATCCCCTTACAGGGTTATGGAGAGGGCCAGACCCACTCTTAACATCAGGAAGAAGGTTTGGATGCGTGTTTCCCACAGGGGAAACAAGACCCATCTGGATACCAGCAAGGAATCTTAAATATCTACATGATAACCACCAATCAGCCCAAGAACCATGAAAGTTCATGAGGCCGCCTTCTACTTTTGATCTCTTACAGATTGGCAACTAAGAGGCCTTGTCACAGGCTTAGATGAACTCTCCCCTTGCCACCTGCAAATCCCAGGATCGTCGGCCTAACTGTGACCTGCCCTTGGACCCCATAGCTGATTTCACGTGGACAACCAAATGACAATTGTATTTGTATTAGCTGCACTATTAAGTGTGCTCTTTGCTATAGGCCTTGCATCTGTTGCCCCAGAGGAGTGGCCTCCTGCACTCCGCTTCTCTCTGGCGCTAGGATATCTTGCCTGTTGCGGCTTACTATCAATAGCTTACTCCTTTGTAACGACCTATCACTCTCGCTTTTTGACCCACCCACTGGCATAACAGTTTAGCCATGATCTTCTTGTGCCTTACCCTGATGGCACTCCCCGGGCTTTTAGACACTGCTTCCTGTCCCTGCTCAGAAATTTATAGCTATGTCCATTCCTCATGCTACCGCACGACCCCTACGCCATGCACCATGTACATCAACAACAAACAGACCAAGTCCTTACTTACTGTTAAGGTGCAAAAGACAGGGAGCCAAACGAGCAACTGCTATAAGCCAAATGGGAAAAACATATGTTTTTACCCCCGCACTCACATTGGATACTCAGATGGAGGTGGGATACAAGATATTAACAGACATAAGGCACAACAGCAATACATAAATAATATAATTACCCAACTGAAGGCGACTCCCGAACCTTACAAACGCATAGACCTACTCACTCAGCTGAGGCCTCTTCTGCACCCCCCCCCTGACGATCTACATGTCACCCTCCTCCTCAACTCCTCCTTCCAATTTTTTCAGAATTCACAAAAAAAAGCCCTCCAAGGCATGCTGGATATGCATGTCCCTAACCCCCTCACCGCATATGGCAGTCCCTTTGCCCAACACCTGGGTATCAGCAGGCAATTACACTCTCAAAACCAACAATACCACCGTAAGTGTCACACAGCTTATTATGCCAGTTGCTGACGATGTCTTGCTTGCCGCCTCTTCAAATCTAACTTGCCTTCTTAATACCTCATCCTCTAATGCTTCCTATTATAATGACACCCACTCTTGCACCTCATGGGTCCCATGGAACAGTACAAGCAACTGCACCAGCCCTGGGATCTTTCTCCTCTGTGGGACCTTTCTCCTCTGTGGGACCTATGCCTATTCCTGCCTCCCTCTGGACCCTACAGGGTGCATCTTGGTTTTCTTAGCCCCAGGACTAATCTTCATCAATGAAGGGGATATGGATCAAATCATTGACCATCATGAGGGGTTACCAACAAAGCCTCCTCACAGAGGACAGTGGGCTATCATTGCTCCTATCCTAATCGGGACTGGCATAGCGACAGCCCTAGGTGCTGGGATCGGGGGCATCTCAACTTCTGCTCATTTTTATTACAAATTGTCTCAGGAACTTAATGAAGACATGGAACAAATGGTAGAGTCCCTTGTATCTGTCCAGAGACAGATTAATTCACTGGCCGCAGTAGCCCTACAAAATAGACGGGCCCTTGACCTCATCACTGCGGAAAAAGGAGGAACCTGTCTCTTCTTGGGGGAAGACTGTTGTTACTTTGTTAATGAAACAGGTATAGTCCAGGGAAAGGTAAAAGTGTTAAGAGATAACATTGAACGCCCGGAAAAAGGAATTGCAAAAATTTTACAACCCCCGAGGCCTATGGCATCAATTCCTCCCCTGGCTGCTCCCCTTCCTGGGGCCAATAATGATCATTGTTATACTTCTTTTAGTTGGACCCTGTCTTGTCAACCTTTTCCAGAAGTTCCTGCAGGAGCGGATTCAGACCATTTCCCAGGAACAAGTGAAGACCATCCTCCTTGCTCAAATACGGGGGACAGACCCAAAATCCCGAAAGACCCCTGGCGACCGTCTGCCAATAGGCTACAAGCCTAAGATGGGGGGCACTCCAGCTGCCCCAACGAGCCAATCTACTTACCCGGGACATAAAGGGCCCAAGAACCTCAACACACAATGGGTCTAGGGCCCAATGGCGCTTGCGCAAGGCCCTTTATTAGTCCTACCCCTGTCCGATACAATATACCTCCATCCAATGCCATCCCGAAGATTGGTTATAGGCCAAGCCCCTCACCACAAAGCCTGAGTCCGGCCAGCCCTCCAAAAGACCTTCAGCCAGGTTTTAAGCCGCCGGGACCTATGCTTGACTGGGTAGCCAATGACGGGTAAGATCCCCACAGGGGGACAACCTAAGACAGGCACAGTCACTGAGTCTCTGGCGAGGCCATGCGGGTGGCCCCCCGATGGCTCCCAAGAAAGACCCCACAAATAAATAAATAAATAAATAAGGGGGATATATAGGGCACATGGCCAAAAAAGGACACATGGCAAAGGTGCACCCATGAAGATGGCACCTGACGGATGTCAGGAGGGCGCGGCCCCAGATAATCACAAAAAATTGTGATTGGCCCCTGAACACTTCCCCTTGCATGAACAGTGCATGATCACCCTAGACCTCTGTTGTGACGTCAGCTCATGACGACCTGACCTTTAATATGATTGGAGCCCACCACAGGAAGTCCCTTGCAAAACCCCCACGCTTGCCTTTATATACGGAGAGCTTGTGACAATAAAGCGGAACTGCCTTGACAGAAGCCCCGTTGTGTCTGAGTGTCCTTCTCCAGGTGAGGAGGGCTGCGGGGAGGGTGGCCAGCTCACGCTTCCCCTGGGGTTTCTTCCCCACTGCTCCGGCGCGGGAGGCAAAACGGGCTCCACATCGGAGGCCGAGGATTCGCCAATGCCTTGCTCTCCCCCGCGGTGCCACCAGGGGTGAAGCAAGGGGACCCCACAGTCACATGTCAAGGGCTCAATAACTGGGTGGCTGGTGCATACCATATTGAATAACATAGCATTGGAGTACTTGAGAAACCCCCACACACAGTATTGTAACTGATTGGTCAGATACTCCAGATAAAATGATCCTCCTGACATAAATATTAATTTTAGGTCATACAGGAGTGGTTTTGTTAGGGGGAAAAAAACACATGTTCTAAGGGAACATATTGGGACTTCCTTGGTGGCTCAGATGGCAAAGCGTCTGTCTACAATGCGGGAGACCCGGGTTCGAGCCCTGGGTTGGGAAGATCCCTTGGAGAAGGAAATGGCAATCCACTCCAGTAGCGCACAGAATAGCACAGAAAGGACATTTAAGTCAACTGGTTGGTGAAGCTCAAGAGACATAGCTTTCTGGCTTCAAAATCTTATTTTTATTATAATTGAATCAACAAAGATTGTTAAGTGTTACTGAGGAAGGGGTCACTGCCTGAGGTGCATAGAAGCCAAAACTATGGCACTGATTTTAGAGGGGGAAAAAAAAAAAGACCTTTATTGCCAGGTCCACTGGCAAGGAGCCCAGGGCTCAAATATGTCTCTCCTACCTGGGATTCAGGGTGAAATTTAAGGGGTTAGGAGAATTTCAAACTCTGAAGCTGACTGGCTGCTCCTGAATCAATCATTAAGCTACTTGGGCTCCTGGAAGCCAGGTTTTTCTTATTGAAAGACTTGCTCTGTATAGAACCCTGCTGGCAACATTTCTATTCTTTGAGTTCTGTAGACTGATAATTCTTGTTCTGGGGTCAACCTATCTTGCATATGCACAATGATGTCTCTAAAATAGCTCCAGGTTTGAGTAATCAACAGCCTGTTTTAAGGAAGCAAAACCGATTTAAAGTGGGGTAGGGAAAAAGCAAATTAGCCAAAATGGTGGAGGTCAGGCTCTCTCAGCCCATGACCTCTCACTCTCACCCCATGCTTTGTAAATATATGGTTATGTAACAACTGAGATCTCATAGCATTGTGCATGCCTGTCATGATGTACCCGCTTGGCCACGGGTCACTTTTGTTCTATAGGCATATATAAACTCCACCTGAAAAAGCCCTTGTGGCCATGTTATGGCTGTGTCTGCCAGGTCAGCTATGAGAGAGTACAGCATGTCTGTGGCTGCTGCACCAGCCAGGAGAGAATAAACATGTCTGAAATTCCTCGAGTTTTCTTCCAGCTTCCTTGCTCGCACCTTGCCCATCTTGGGTTCAGTGAACAGTGAGATACAGCAAGACAAGTGGTCAGTGTTTTATGTGCAATCTCACTGTCTTTGAACTCTGCACTATATGTTGGAAAAAAAAACATACATATGGTGTCTAATCCATTATTCCAAGAGGTCTTTTTCCTAGCCCATGATATGGTAACATATACATTCAAAGAGAGAGAACAAGTTCTTTTGAAACTGGATGTTACCAAATATTCAAAGAGACTGAAAGACCATACCAGCTATAAGTGGCTAGCTGAATGCCAGTCATTATTTGTATGTACAAAAGACAACCCATCTTGAAAACAGAAGCAGTAAAAAATAATCCTCTAGAGCAGTAAAAATAAAAAGATCCAACTCTTAACATTTGGCCTTCATGGCTGAGAAAACTTTAGAATCTCAAAAAAGGGATTGGAGATGAAATAAGTTCACCTGTTTTTTTTTTTTTTTTTTAAGAGGATACAGATGTTTAATGGCTAACTTAGTTAATCAGTACGGGGCTTCCGTGGTGGCTCAGTGGTAAGGAATCCAGCTGCCAATTCAGAAGATGCAGATTTGATCCCTGGGTCAGGAAGATCCCCAGAGGTAGGAAATGGCAACCCACTCTAGTATTCTTGTCTGGGAAAGCCTGTGGACAGTGGAGCCTGGCAGGCTACAATCCATGGGGTCACAAAAGTCAGACATGACTTAACAACTAACAACAGACAAAACAATAATTAGTAGCTCCGCTTATAATTTATCTATATTGGTTTTCAATTCTTTTAAAATGTTTTCCATGTGGATTTTCCCACCCAATGAAATGATAATTATGTGCATCTACCTGATAAGGTTGCTATAAAAAATATAAGAACATGCCTCTGATATACCATGGCCTGGGTTCAAACCATGGATCTGCCTTTTACTGTCTGTGTGATGTAGGATGAGTTACTTACCTTCTCTGCTCCACAGTTTTTATCACCATGAAGGCCTTACTGAAAGCTTGGCCTCTCTGCACACCGGTGCTGAATCAAATCCCAGACACAGACTTTGAGGTGAAGCAGAAAAGGAGAGCTTTATTGCTTTTCTAGGCAAAGGGAGACACAGACTTCTGCCTCAAAAAAGCTGTGTCCAAACTCCAGAGAACATGATGAGGATTTTTTACAACAGTGGATTAAAGATAGGGTCTCTGACAAGATTAAGGTGTGAGCAGAGCTTCCACTCCCTAATCTCCTCTCAAGTCTCCTCCTCTTGATGAGCTTCTCTGGCTCCTTAAATCTTGTTTCAGGTGATTTCTTGGCTGCTCCACCCTATGGACTATAGCCCACCAGGCTCCTCTGTCCATAAGGTTCTCCAGGCAAGAGTACTGGAGTGGGTTGTCATGCCCTCCTCCCAGGAAGGGGGAGGGGTCTTCACCATCCAGGAATCAAACCTTTTACATCTCCTGTATTAGCAGGTGGGTTCTTTACCACTAGTGCCAACTAGAAAGTCTTGGAACTTGGGAAAGGTCATGAAGGCTGAAGTCTTGCCTGCAAGCAATGGGGGACGGAAAGCCTCCATGCCAAGAGCCCCATAGGCCCCACTCAGTTTCAAAAGGAGAATGATAACCCTTTTACTCACTGGCTTTATTGAAGATTAAATTAATTAATATATGCAGAAGGATTAGAATATTGCCTAGTACAAAATTGCTTCAGTTCTGTTCAGTTCAGTTCAGTCGCTCAGTCGTGTCAGACTCTTTGCGACCCCATGAATCACAGCACGCCAGGCCTCCCTGTCTGGATACTAATTATAATTATTATTAAAATTACCTGGGGAATTTTGTAATACTTTGTTTCTATTTCTTAGTTGCTGATTTGGCTACTTGGGGATCTAGTTTGTGAAGTTTCTCAGTGGATCTGAGGACCACAGAGTTTGGAAACCACAGGCATGGATAGAAGAAAAGTATGCAGAAAAGCCAAAGAATTGATGCTTTTGAACTGTGGTGTTGAAGACTCTTGAGAGTTCCTTGGACTGCAAGGAGATCCAACCAGTCCATCCTAAAGGAAATCAATCCTAAATATTCATTGGAAGGACTGATGCTGAAGTTGAAACTCCCATACTTTGGCCACCTGATGCAAAGAACTGACTCATTGGAAAAGACTCTGATGCTGGGAAAGATTGAAGGCAGGAGGAGAAGGGGACGACAGAGCATGAGATGGTTGGATGGCATCACTGACTCAATGGACATGAGTTTGAGTGAACTCTGGAAGTTGGTGATGGACAGGGAGGCCTGGTGTGCTGGAGTCCATGGGGTCGCAAAGAGTTGGACACAACTGAGTGACTGAACTGATGCAGATGAAGTCAATCATCCTCAAGATGAGTAGTCTAATCACAACAGTGGTGATTTTGCCTGGGCCACACCCAAGCATCACCAGGACATTTTAAACACCTGGACAGCACCCAAACCAATTAAATCAGAATCTGGAGGTGGTCCCAAGCGTCAGTATTTCAAAAGCTCCCGAAATGTTGCAGTGTGTAAATAAGGCTGAGTACCCATGAACTAAGGTAGGTTTAAATTCCACATTTTAATATTTTTTTTTAGAAAAATGCTTCTAAGGTTTCAGATGATGGCAAATTGACATAAAAATAGCACATTAAGAAGAACATTGTGAAAAGTGTGCTTAACTGACCCAGTGTTATCTTTCTTTGCCCTTTTTTACATGGATGAATAAAGACAGATAGGAGTTAATTGCTCTTCAGTTAGATCGAGGTCAGTCTTTTGTTCTGAAGTCTTAGAAGTAGGTTAAATAAGATGGTATTACTTGTACTACTGTACTTAACCTTGACTTAGGTCATTTAATGCAGTGTTTCCTAAACTTTGTTGAGCATCAGAATCACTAAGGAAGCAATTTCAAATTTAGATATCTCAGCCTCACCTCAAAAGATTTTTATTTGATGGTTTTAAGATAAGACCTAGGAATTTGAGTTCTTTGAAAGCTTCCCAGATAATTCTAATGATATTATTGTCATTAGCTATATGTAGTGAATCAAGGTACTAATGGTGGTAAAACTGTTGGTAATCAGAAAATTTTGGCTTTATAAAAGAAAACCAGTTGTTTTCTCCCTGGCATACAGTTAGCTAAATAGACCTGCCCTGGACATGACTTATCTAGAAAATGACTGTTTCCTATTCCCTGTTTGGTAACTGGTATCCAATAGTATCAAATATGAACATACTTGTAAATGACAGAGTAACTTCTAGGCATTTTGTTATATAATTCTTACCACAGTCCTTTGGGTAAGAAATATTGGCTCCATTTTACAAATTGGGAAACCAAAGCCTCAGAGGGTTAAATAACATAGTTGCAATCATATAACAGGTAAAAGTAATGGAATCTGAATTAGAAGTCAGATCTATGTAACTTCAAACCTATTAGTGAGTATCAGTATCTGACAAATGTGGCTCCTAACAAGAATCAGTGGCAGACAAAAATAACCAACCCCAAGTGCAAGTATTTTGATATGTATTCATTTTAAGACATAAATTAAAAAAATCATTTTCCTGTTATATATAAAATCCAAGTGGTAAGAAAATAAAGATTGTTTAAAGAATTTTTTTCTAAACCATTGGGTTAAAGAGGCTCTATTTACTCATGCCCCTAATTTTCATGTGTTTATAATGAATGAGATCACAGTTGATCAAGACAGACCTCTGTGATGAAGAATGACTGACTTCTTTAATTGTTGTTGTTCAGTTGCTGAGTCATGTCCGACTCTTTTCGACCATATGAATTGCAGCATGCCAGGCCTCCCTATACTCCACTGTCTTCTGGAGTTTGCTCAAGTTCAAGTCCAGTGAGTCAGTTATGCTATCCAACCATTTCATCCTTTGCTGCCCTGTTCTTTTGCTTTTGATCTTTCCCAGCATCAGGGTCTTTTTCTCTTCACATCTGGTGGCCAAAGTATTGAAACTTCACCGTTAGTACTTCCAATGAATATTCAGGTTGATTCTTTAATAAAATGTTTCAAATAACTATTGAGGAGCAGCAATATAAACCCTCGAGAAACTTTAGAGTCAAATTCAGGAAAAAATACGAGAAAGTTCTGTAAAAGACCCATACTGCTGCTGCTGCTGCTGCTAAGTCAACATTGGGCAATTAGGCAATATAACATTAAGGCAATATAGACTGACATTGCTTTAACAACAAAATTCAAAGGGCAAAAGACGCTCCAAGTGCTAATGAGAAGGAGCGATATTGCAAGTTCTGTTATCTGAAAATATCTTTTTACTTACCAGTAAAAAGTGGACATTTTGAGCCTGTTTAGGTACAGACTTGGAGGTTAATCTTCCTATAGTGCATCAGATGTCTTTCCTTTGCCCCAATAGAAACTTATGCATTGCTTGGTTGTTGCATTTTTTATGTTCTAATATCATTGCCAGCCTAATAGTTCATCTACTATAAAGCATTTGGTCAGTGTTTAGTTCAGAGTACACATCTACATCTCTCTGTAAATGTCTGTTGGAAGAACTAGTTGATGAGATTAGTGGAATGAAGAGCTTGGAAGTTTGGAAATGAACTATGACTTTTCTAATCAGATTCTTTACTCAGTGTAGAGTTCTTTGAGCCTCATCTAGTAGCTGAGGGAATGACTACATCCTATCCAAATTTTTTTAATCCTTCCAAGGAGCATTTGGTTGGACTAGGGTATCTATAAATTGTGGATAGGCCTGAAAACACTTTCAATTTCAAAAAGAAAATTATCATTATTCTGACTTTTGATAAGAAGTTAAAAAAATACCTGGAAATGACACTGCAGTTGGAGCAACTATCAGTTCAGTTCAGTTCAGTCGCTCAGTCGTGTCCGACTTGTTGTGACCCCATGAACCACAGCACACCAGGCCTCCCTGTCCATCACCAACTCCTGGAGTTCACTCAAACTCATGTCCATCGAGTCGGTGATGCCATCCAGCCATCTCATTTTCTGTCGTCCCCGTCTCCTCCCACCCCCAATCCCTCCTAGCATCAGACTCTTTTCCAGTGAGTCAACTCGTCGCATGAGGTGGCCAAAGTATTGGAGTTTCAGCTTTAGCATCAGTCCTTCCAATGAACACCCAGGATTGATCTCCACTAGAATAGACTGGTTGGATTTCCTTGCAGTCCAAGGGACTCTCAAGAGTCTTCTCCAGCACCACAGTTCAAAAGCATCAATTCTTCGGCAATCAGCTTTCTTCACAGTCCAACTCTCACATCCATACATGACCACTGGAAAAACCATAGCCTTGACTAGACGGACCTTTGTTGGCAAAGTAATGTCTCTGCTTTTTAATATGCTGTCTAGGTTGGTCATAACTTTCCTTCCAAGGAGTAAGCGTCTTTTAATTTCCTGGCTGCAATCAGCACCTGCAGTGATTTTGGAGCCCAAAACAATACAGTCTGCCACTGTTTCCACTGTTTCCCCATCTATTTGCCTTGAAGTAATGGGACCAGATGCCATGATCTTCATTTTCTGAATGTTGAGCTTCAAGCCAACCTTTCACTCTCCTCTTTCACTTTCATCAAGAGGCCTTTTAGTTCCTCTTCACTTTCTGCCATAAGGGTGGTGTCATCTTCATATCTGAGGTTATTGATATTTCTCCCAGCAATCTTGATTCCAGCTTGTGCTTCTTCCAGCCCAGCGTTCCTCATGATGTACTCTGCATATAAGTTAAATAAGCAGGGTGACAATATACAACCTTGACTTACTCCTTTTCCTATTTGGAACCAGTCTGTTGTTCCATGTACAGTTCTAACTGTTGCTTCCTGACCTGCATACAGGTTTCTTAAGAGGCAGGTCAGATGGTCTGGTTTTCCCATCTCTTTCAGAATTTTCCACAGTTTATTGTGATCCACACAGTCAAAGGCATTGGCATAGTCAATGAAGCAGAAATAGATGTTTTTCTGGAACTCTCTTGCTTTCTCCATGATCCAGCGGATGTTGGCAATTTGAATCTGGTGCCTCTGCCTTTTCTAAAACCTGCTTGAACATCTGGAAGTTCACGGTTCACATATTGCTGAAGCCTAGCTTGGAGAATCTTGAGCATGTCTTTACTAGCATGTGAGATGAGTGCTATTGTGCGGTAGTTTGAGCATTCTTTGGCATTCCCTTTCTTTGGGATTGGAATGAAGACTGACCTTTTCCGGTCCTGTGGCCACTGCTGAGTTTTCCAAATTTTCTGGCATATTGAGTGCAGCACTTTCACAGCATCATCTTTCAGGATTTGAAATAGCTCAATTGGAATTCCATCACCTCCACTAGCTTTGTTCATCGTGATGCTCTCTAAGGCCCACTTGACTTCATATTCCAAGATGTCTGGTTCCAGGTGAGTGATCATGCCATCGTGATTATCTTTGCCGTGAAGATCTGTTTTGTACAGTTCTTCTGAGAATTCTTCCACCTCTTCTTAATATCTTCTGCTTCTGTTAGGTCCATACCATTTCTGTCCTTTATCAAGCCCATCTTTGCATGAAATGTTCCCTTGGTATCTCTAATTTTCTTGAAAAGATCTCTTGTTTTTCCTATTCTGTTGTTTTCCTCTATTTCTTTGAATTGATCGCTGAGGAAGGCTTTCTTATCTCTCCTTGCTATTCTTTGGAACTCTGCATTCAGATGCTTATATCTTTCCTTTCCTCCTTTGCTTTTCGCTTCAACTTCGGCTTCTTCAGCATTACTGGTTGGGGCATAGACTTGAATTACTGTAATATTTGCATGGTTTGCCTTGGAAACGAACAGAAATCATTCTGTCATTTTTAAGATTGCATCCAAGTACTGCATTTCAGACTCTTTTGTTGACCATGATGGCTACTCCATTTCTTCTAAGGGATTCCTGCCCACCGTAGTAGATATAATGGTCATCTGAGTTAAATTCACCCATTCCAGTCCATTTAATTCACTGATTCCTAGAATGTTGACGTTCACTCTTGCCATCTCCTGTTTGACCACTTCCAATTTGCCTTGATTCATGGACCTAACATTCCAGGTTTCTATGCAATATTGCTCTTTACAGCATCGGACCTTGCTTTTGTCATCAGTCACATCCACAACTGGGTATTTGTTTAGCTTTGGCTTCATCCCTTCATTCTTTCTGGAGTTACTTCTCCACTGATCTCCAGTAGCATACTGGGCAACTACCGACCTAGGGAATTCCTCATTCAGTATCCTATCATTTTGCCTTTTGATACTGTTCATGACGTTCTCAAGGCAAGTATACTGAAGTGGTTTGCCTTTCCCTTCTCCAGTGGACCACATTCTGTCAGATATAAAGAGTTTAAATAGGGGTATACATGGCTTTGTATTAGAGCATAGCACTGCTACTTGATAGGCTAAAAAATGAAGAACAAGTAGCAACAGTGGCATATGATATATTGAGAAAGATTGAAAAGATATTCTTTTACCAAATGGTGCAAATGAAAGTGAGCTGTCAAACTGACAGCACAATAATGCCATCTTCACAGTAGCACATACTGTACCACAGTAGAAATTATTTCAATTTTATAGAGAAATTAAAGATAAGTTCTGAGGAAAAATAGCTGAAATGCGTTTATTTTTTTGGCAATTTTAGAATCATCATTACTTTCTAGAATCCACTCCAAACATAGCCAGAAGAATAACCATAATAAATCATGATAATTTATATCAGCTTATTTTGGGGAAGTAGCATCAGACACACTTCAGACTACTTACTCAAACTATAATTATTTTCATTAAACTATAAAATTGCTTACAGCAGATTTACTCTAAACACATAAAATCATATCCTTAACAATGAGCGCTTCTAGACCATAAGTGTTCAAAATAACTGAAATCAAGTGTAAAATAGCAGTCCTTGATTTATACTTTTTAATTATATATCTTTATAGACATAATCAATGTACTTTTGTGGGCTTATAGTCCTTTTTATTTTGTTGAAACATACGACAGGCTTATTCATTCTCCATCCTGCTAATTAAAAGGTAGTATAAAAAAGAAACTTATGAAAATTATGTCAGGTGCCTATTACCACAAACTCCCAAGTAGTGTGCATCTGTCAAGAGTACAGATTAATCCAGAAATGAGGGGTCTGGGGAAAAAGCTGATAGGTTTTGTGCTTTGCAAAATGGGGAGGTGATAAGAAAGGTGGTTGAATAATTGAAAATTGAGATCTAAATACTGCTGTACTGTGAGTAATATAGTATTTCATACCAAATGAGGGAGAACTAAGATATTGAAAGCAGTATACCTGAAATTGTATGCCTTCCGATATTCTTGTTGTTTCCAAAATTTATATTTACCAGCTGTCTCTATGGTTTTATTTTTATTGCTATTTTTGCCAACCCTAGAAATGTGTGTCTTTGGAAACTTTGTCCCCTGTTATGATATATGGGAGTTTCACTTAATACTTGTGGAATGTTTTTTAACTAGAAAAGAATATGACATCTAAAGGAAGGGAAAATGGTATTTTGTAGAGAAAAGCTTATCTGTTGGCTCTTTTTGCTGGGGAGCCCTAGTCACTGCCGTGTGTGTGTGTGTGTGTGTGTGTGTGTATACACTCAGTTGCTTGAGTCATGTCCAACTCTGTGATCCCATGGACTGTAGCCCACCAGGTTCCTCTGTCCATGAGATTCTCTAGGCAAGCATATTGGAGTGGGTTGCCATATCCTCCTTCAGGGACCTTTCCAACCCCGAGATCGAATCTGTGTCTCTTATGTCCCCTGCATTA
The DNA here is from genome assembly GCF_049115385.1 of Moschus berezovskii. NCBI lineage: Eukaryota > Metazoa > Chordata > Mammalia > Artiodactyla > Moschidae > Moschus > Moschus berezovskii. Next base: position 86,236,913 of record NC_142461.1, read on the forward strand.
GCAGGCGGGTTCTTTACCACTAGTGCCACCTGGGAAGCCTGTACACACACACACACACACACACACATATACACATACACACATACACATGCACATACACACACATACATATATACACACACACACAAACACACATATACACACATGTACACACACGTATACATACACACATATATATACCCCACACGCATATATATACACACATACACACACACATATATATATATATATACCTGCAATGTGGGAGATCTGGATTTGATCCCTGGATGAGGAAGAAGATCCTCTAGAGAAGGGAATAGTTAAACACTCCAATACTCTTACCTGGAGAATCCCTTGAACAGAGGAGCCTGAGCTGGCTTTAGTCCATGGGGTCACAAAGAGTTGAACACTACTAACACTGTCACTTTCACATATATATATACATGCACATTTATGCCTTGATGTATATATATATATATAATTTGAAGTCATCATAATAAATAAATTTGTTCCTTGTTCAAATTATTTTTCTATTTGAAAACTACTGTCTTAAACACAGTTTTTTTAATAAGGAATAGAAACAAAATTCAAGAAAAAAACTGTTGATGTAACTCAAGGGAATGTGAATAGTAAATTTAATGAAGCTTAAATATCACAGGGCAGTGCAATTTTCATCACTAGAGGTGGTGGTGAAGAAATCTACAAAATTTGAATAAGAAGCAATAGTGTATTTAAATAAATTTGGTACTTTTGGGGCAGAAATTGGATGATATACCTAGTCTTGAAGAGATATTGGCTATTTTGACATTATATATTATAGTTCATATAATCTAATAATCCTAGTTTATTATATATTATTTTATTTGTCTTATTTGATTTGGATTTGTTTCATTTTAGAATGACTGGTTGTATGCAATTTTGTCTTGCAAGATACAAAGATTCAGCCTCAGTCATGACAGACTTTCAAATCATAGCCATAAAATCAGATTAAAATGTTTAACCCTGTCTTAGATTCTCCAGATAAACTGACCTTCAAAATCAATGCTTTAGTGATATTTGAGGATTTTACTTATAACTCTCACTTTTAAATTTAAAGATAATTTTAAAAATTCATTGGTCTTGTATCCTTGTATACAAGATTAATTTATTCAGTGTATAATTTATAAAATTTATATGAATAAGATGTTTTCCTCTCTTTTTCGACCCCTTCAGTCTCACCCTCTTAGAATAAAGATGATGCTAATTGGGTATGGCTCTGAGATTAAACTTATGCGAGTCAGATGTTTTCAGTCATTCAAATAAAAACAGAATGCTTTGGCCTAAAAATTTTATAGAAGTCCATTATTAAAGACTTATACTAAATCCATAGTGTGCATATAAATACTATAGTCACTAAATACCTAGTCTAAGGACCCTACTTCTCTGTGTTTTAGTTTAATATTTAGGTTCCATTTTGTGAGCAAGCTGGCTCTCCAGCCACAATCTTCCTGCCTCACAACTCCAGGTTCAGAGTAGTTGCCAGAGTACTGAAACTGAGTGACTCTGAGTAGACCAAGTTTCATCTGCGTGTTCACCTCTGAAACAAACACATGACCGTTGAATGGTGCTCCCCTCACTTAATGCTGGGTCAAATGCTCATTGTTGGATTCCAGCAAAGAGTATCACTAACATCACATGAAGTGTAATGTCTCCAAAGAAACTAGGGAATGTTGCTGGAAGAAGAGGCAGAAAATGCTAAGAAAAATGTGCTTATGGTAGTGTCTGTTTAGGCATTTATGGGATGCCAACTTTACTCAAGATGTTTCTGGAACTCTTGTCTTTGTATGGAAAGCATGTGAATCACTCCTCCAAAAATAATATTATTATTCTATATTCCTAGTACATCTTCTACTGAGCAAGGATTTATGAAATTTAATTAGCCATCTCACTTGTTAGCGCCACTGTGACTGACTTTTGACTAGTTCCAAAATAGAAATAGTCTATGCAGGAAGAGTTTGCTCTTATTGAGAGTATTCACAAGAGCATAGCTGATAGTCTCATGTCAATTCCAGAAGCTCAAGTCTGAAAATATTCTGGGAAAATATCAGCACTATTGGCATAAATGTGTAATATTCCATGTTGACTGCCCTGAAAGAGTCTACCCTAATTTGGAGACAGACAGATAGATAGATAGCCTGGGTAATTTGGATACAAAATATCCTTCTAGAGCAGTATGGTTAAAGCAGTAGGCTTTGGAGCTTGATTACCTGGGCTTGAATCCCAGGTTAGCTACTGTGTGATACCCACTACCTCAAAATTTTCATATGTAAAATAATAAAAATAATGATTATAATAACATATTTCATTGGATAGTTTGGGAGCAAATGTGTTAACATACACTTCCTAATAAATGATATTTCTTACTATTATTTTTAAAAATTCATCTAAAATTACTACATTCTATGTGAGAAGAAAGACTATACTTTATAAATCAACTTAAGAAAAAGACCAAGCGTACAATCAATCAAGAGTACAAAATTACAGCATAGGTAGTTTGGAAACAAATGGAGAACCAGGGAACCTAGTTTTTAACCCTGACTTTCTCCTAAATAACTCTGGTCTTGGACAAATCTCTGCACATCTCTAGGTTTTAGTTTCTTCACCTATAACATGTGTAGCAATGAAATTGGCTTATTTTGTAGGTAATGATGCAATCTAGAATAAAACAGTGGCCAGAATTGTCTTGGAGTTAATTTAGCAAGATATCCCAGGAGACACATGTTTGGAACATAACTTTTAAGTGTATTAGGGAGAAAGAGTCAGTTCAGTTCAGTTCAGTCGCTCAGTCGTGTCCGACTCTCCGCGACCCCATGAATCACAGCACGCCAGGCCTCCCTGTCCATCACCAACTCCCGGAGTACACTCAAACTCATGTCCACAGAGTCGGTGATGCCATCCAGCCATCTCATTCTCCGTCGTCCCCTTCTCCTCCCGCCCCCAACCTTTCCCAGCATCAGAGTCTTTTCCAGTGAGTCAACTCGTCGCATGAGGTGGCCAAAGTATTGCAGTTTCAGCTTTAGCATCAGTCCCTCCAATGAACATCCAGGATTGATCTCCTTTAGAATGGACTGGTTGGATCTCCTTGCAGTATAAGGGACTCTCAAGAGTCTTCTCCAACACCACAGTTCAAAAGCATCGATTCTTCGGCGATCAGCCTTCTTCACAGTCCAACTCTCACATCCATACATGACCACGGGAAAAACCATTGCCTTGACTAGACGGACCTTGGTTGGCAAAGAGGAAAAATAAATAAGATGGTTTTCCCAGGTGAGATGAAGTGAAGGGCAGCAGCAGTTAATGTATAGAGGTTGTGGTTGTTTATTTGCTAAATCATGTCTGACTCTTGAAACCCCATGGATTGTAACCCTCCAGGCTTTTCTGTCCATAGGATTTCCCAGGGAAGAACACTGAAGTGGGTAGCTATTTCCTTCTCCATGAGGTATAGAGGTAGAATCCATTAAATAATTTGCTTGGGATGGCTACATTTGTTTTGGTGAGTGTATCAAAGCATATTGTGAAATTGTTGTGTTGACCCTTCAACATCACAGATCCAGTTATATGCACAACTTTCTTTTCAGTGGTAAGTGCTACAATAGTATATGATTGGTGATTTGTGGAATCTGAGATGCAGAGTCATGCATACAGAGGAATCTTGGCTACTGAGGGTGGATTCTAAGCTATCATGGGATTGGGCAGCCCTAAACACCATGTTGTTCATAGACCAACTATAGCAGAATAGAGAGAGGCATGAAAACTTCTTTTATTATAGGGTATTGAAGGCTAAGTTTAAGATTTTTAGCTATAGGAAGTTTCTCTAAATCTGTGAGTGGGGAATACATGGTATTTAGATGATGACAAACATTTTGAAACAACAATTTATACATAGCAGCTTTTAAAGAAATATATGTTGCTTTGAAGTTCACTGAGCTTAAAAAAAGTTACTCCTGGTTGGATTACTAAGACATCTTGGTTCTCATGTCATTCTTTTGATAAAAATATCATTTAATCATAAAGACTTGCCTTTACTTTCGAAAAGTTGTCCGTCTTCCATAGTGAAACAATTTTAGGAGGCAAGTTTACTTCTTTTGCAATATTTATTATATTTTCTTTTGGAAGATGATCCTACCTATTAAAGGGGAACTGACTTAGACATAATTTAATACTCAATAGGCCCTGGTATAATAATTAAGTATACCTTTTACTATACTTTGTCCCCATCTAGGACTCTTAAGAGGTGAAGTTACTTCTAATTCAATTAATGTTATTCCCTGAATACTAACTTTCCTACAGTACATGTATCTTTTTTTTTCAGACTCCTTTTGTTTATTTTTCATCCTTTCTCAAAAAAGGTGAACATTACCCCTTCTAATATTAATTTCTATTAGGCTTGCTCCCTGTTCCTATCATGTGTGATATCTATGAACTTACACTCCAACTTCTGCCTTCTTTACCATAACTAGTCTCTTAAAGATATCTCTCTTAAGGTAAACCAAACATTTATATATGGTGTTAATTGATATTAAACATAATGGTAAATACGATTAAGATGATAATATAATTGAAAATGGAGACTATAGCTAAATTTTAAACAATTGATAGGCTATAAAATAGGAAAGCTATTTCCTTTGAGTAGGGCTGGAGATAATGTGGAGAAGTTTAAGAAATTTGGAGGATTTAGCCACATTATACTACTTGGCACCATAGCATAAAATATTTATGTACTCATTACATCAGTAAGGAGAGGTAGATGTTACTGCAATAACAAATCGACCCCAAATTTCAGTAGCTTACAACAAGTTTTCTTCTCCATGCTGAAGATGAATTACAGGGTGGGTGGATTCTCTAGTTTGTGTGGTCCTCACTCTGGTTTTAGTCAGTTTGGTCTGAGTAACAAAAATACCATAGGCTGGGTGGCTTAAACAACAAACACTTGCTTTTCCCAGTTCTGGAGACTGAGAAGTCCATGATCAAGATTTTGATAGATTCAATGCCCAGTGAGAACCAGACTTCTAGTCTATAGACCAGTGTCTTATTGCTGTGTTCTAACATGGCATGGGAGCTCTCTGGGGTCTCTCTTATAAGGGTGCTAATCTAATTCATGAGGGCTAGACCTTCATGACCTCATCACCACCCTAGAAACCCACCTCCAAATATCATGTTGGGGATTAGGTTTCAAAATATGAATGTTTGAGGTATACAGACATTAAGTCTGCAGCACTAGGATAAGAAGGCACTCTGGAACACTCCAGTTATTGTAGTAGAGAGAGAGAGAGGACATTATACATGATGCACTGGCTCTTAAAGCTTCCACATGCCACTTCCATTTACATTTTTAACTTTATTTTTTTAATTAAGGCTATTTTTAGAGCAGTTTTTTGTTCCCAGCAAAATTGGCAGGAAGGTACAGAGCTTTACCAGAGATAGTTCCTGCCCCACACATGAATAACCTCCTCCACTACCAGCATCCTCCAACAGTGTAACATATGTTACAATTGATAAACTTATATTGGTATATCATAATCAAAGTCCAAAGTCCATAGTTTACACTACAGTTCATTCTTGGGTTATATATTCTAGGAATGTGAACAAATGTATAATGACATGTACCTATTATTATACTGCTCAGTTGTTTCTGACTTGTTGCGACCGCATGGATTGTAGCTCACCAGGCTCCTCCGTCCATGGAATTTTCCAGGCAAGAATACTGGAGTGGGTTGCCATTTCCTTCTCTAGGGGATCATTATACTGATCACTTCCCTGAAAATCTGTGCTCCACCTATTTAGCCTTCCTCCTGTAACTCCTACCAACCACTAGTCTTTTTACTGTCTCTTGTTTTTTTTTTTTTACAGAATGTCATATATGGTTGGAAGCTTATGGTATGTGTCCTTTTCAGACTGGCTTCTGTCACTTAACCATATGCATTTAAGCTTCCTCCTTGTCTTTTCATGGCTTAATAGCTCATTTTTGAGCACTGTGTAATATTCTGTTGTCTGGATGTACCATAGTTAATAAATCAATTCACACTACTGAAGGACATCTTGGTTTCTTCTCAGATTTGACAGTAATGAATAATACTTCTATAAACACCCATATGCATATTTTTTGGTGGGCATAAATTTTCAACTCCTTTGGGTAAGTATGAAGGAGTGCACTTGCTGGACCTTAACAGAATGTTTAGCTTTATAAGAAACTGCCAAGCGGTCTTTCAAAGTGGCTGCACCATTTTGCATTCCCAACAGCAAAGAATGAGAATTCTTCTAACTCCCTGTCTTTGATGGCATTTGATATTCTCAGTATTCTAAATTTAGGCCATTCTAATTGGTATGTAGTTGAATCTTATTGTTGTTTTAATGTCCATTTCTCTGATGACATGTGGTATCACTTAGTAAAGCATGGAATGCTCAATTTTGTAACACAAATATTACAAAAGTTTTTGATCAAAAATTTTGTTTCTATCCCATATCATGAAATGTTCCCTTGGTATCTCTAATTTTCTTGAAGAGATCTCTAGTCTTTCCCATTCTGCTGTTTTCCTCTATTTCTTTGCATTGATCACTGAGGAAGGCTTTCTTATCTCTCCTTGCTATTCTTTGGAACTCTGCATTCAGATGCTTATATCTTTCCTTTTCTCCTTTGCTTTTCACTTCTCTTCTTTTCACAGCTATTTGTAAGGCTGCCTCATATAGCCATTTCGCTCTTTTGCATTTCTTTTCCATGGGGATGGTCTTGGTCCCTGTCTCCTGTACAATGTCATGAACCTCCGTGCATAGTTCATCAGGAACTTTGTCTATCAGATCTAGTCCCTTAAATCTATTTCTCACTTCCACTGTATAATCAGAAGGGATTTTATTTAGGTAATATCTGAATGGTCTAGTAGTTTTCCTACTTCCTTCAATTTAAGCCTGAATTTGGCAATAAGGAGTTCATGATCTGAGCCACAGTCAGCTCCTGGTCTTGTTTTAGTTGAATGTATAGAGCTTTTCCATCTTTGACTGCAAAGAATATAATCAATCTGATTTTGGTGTTGACCATCTGGTGATGTCCATGTGTAGTCTTCTCTTGTGTTGTTGGAAGAGGGTGGTTGCTATGACCAGTGTGTTTTCTTGGCAAAATTCTATTAGCCTTTGCCCTGCTTCATTCCATACTCCAAAGGAGTTTTTGCCTGTTACTCCAGGTGTTTCTTGACTTCCTACTTTTGCATTCCAGTCCCCTATAATGAAAAGGACATCTTTTTTGGGTGTTAGTTCTAAAGGGTCTTGTAGGTCTTCATAGAACCATTCAACTTCAGCTTCTTCAGCATTACTGGTTGGGGCATAGGCTTGGATTACCATGATATTGAAAACGAACAGAGTTCATTCTGTCGTTTTTGAGATTGCATCCAAGTACTGCATTTCAGACTCTTTTGTTGACCATGATGGCTACTCCATTTCTTCTAAGGGATTCCTGCCCACTGTAGTAGATATAAGGGTCATCTGAGTTAAATTCACCCATTCCAGTCCATTTTAGTTCACTGATTCCTAGAATGTCGACGTTCACTCTTGCCATCTCCTGTTTGACCACTTCCAATTTGCCTTGAATAATGGACCTGACATTCCAGGTTCCTATGCAATATTGCTCTTTATAGCATCGGACCTTGCTTCTGTCACCAGTCACATCCACAACTGGGTATTGTTTTTGCTTTGGATCCATCCCTTTAATCTTTCTGGAGTTATTTCTCCACTGATCTCTAGTAGCATATTGGGCACCTACCAACCTGGGGAGTTCCTCTTTCAGTATCCTATCATTTTGCCTTTTCATACTGTTCATGGGGTTCTCAAGGTAAGAATACTGAAGTGGTTTGCCATTCCCTTCTCCAGTGGACCACATTCTGTCAGCCCTTTCCACATGACCCGCCCGTCTTGGGTGGCCCCATTCGGCGTGGCTTAGTTTCATTGAGTTAGACAAGGCTATGTTCCGTGTGATCAGATTGACTAGTTTTCTGTGATTATGGTTTCAGTGTATCTTCCCTCTGATGCCCTCTCACAACACCTACCATCTTACTTGTGTTTCTCTTACCTTGGACGTGGGGTATCTCTTCATCGCTGCCCTTCCAGACCTTGAACATGAAGTAGCTCCTCTCGGCCCTCCTGAGCTCCCATAGCTGCAGCTCCTTGGATATGGAGTTGCTCCTCTCCACCGCCTCCCCTGACTTTGGATGTGGGGTAGCTCCCATAGGCCGCTCCTGTGCCATCGCAGCCTGGGACTCTCGGTTGCCTCCCCTGACCTTGGGTGAGGGGTAGCTCTTCTTGGCCGTGTTTCTGTGTAGTCCGTCACAGCTGGTGCACTCGATAAAGGACAGAAATGGTATGGACCTAACAGAAGTAGAAGATATTAAGAAGAGGTGACAAGAATACACAGGAAAACTGTACAAAAAAGATCTTCATGACCCAGATAAGCACGATGGTGTGATCACTCACCTAGAGCCAGACATCCTGGAATGTGAAGTCAAGTGGGCCTTAGAAAGCATCACTACGAACAAAGCTAGTGGAGGTGATGGAATTCCAGTGGAGCTATTTCCAATCCTAAAAGATGATGCTGTGAAAGTGCTTCACTCAATATGCCAGCAAATTTGGAAAACTCAGCAGTGGCCACAGGACTGGAAAAGGTCAGCTTTCATTCCAATCTCAAAGAAAGGCGATGCCAAAGAATGCTCAAACTACTGCACAATTGCACTCAACTCACACACTAGTAAAGTAATGCTCAAAATTCTCCAAGCCAGGCTTCAGCAATAGGTGAACTGTGAACTTTCAGATGTTCAAGCTGGATTTAGAAAAGGCAGAGGAACCAGAGATCAAATTGCCAACATCCGCTGGATCATGCAAAAAGCAAAAGAGTTCCAGAAAAACATCTATCTCTGCTTTATTGACTATGCCAAAGCCTTTGACTGTGTGGATCACAATAAACTGTGGAAAATTCTGAAAGAGATGGGACTACCAGACCACCTGACCTGCCTCTTGAGAAACCTGTATGCAGGTCAGGAAGCAACAGTTAGAACTGGACATGGAACAACAGACTGGTTCCAAATAGGAAAAGGAGTACATCAAGGCTGTATATTGTCACCTTGCTTATTTAACTTATACACAGAGTATATCATGAGAAATGCTGGGCTGGAGGAAGCACAAGCTGGAATCACGATTGCTGGGAGAAATATCAATAACTTCAGATATGCAGATGACACCACCCTTATGGCAGAAAGTGAAGAGGAACTCAAAAGCCTCTTGATGAAAGTGAAAGAGGAGAGTGAAAAGGTTGGCTTGAAGCTCAACATTCAGAAAACGAAGATCATGGCATCTGGTCCCATCACTTCATGGGAAATAGATGGGGAAACAGTGGAAACAGTGTCAGACTTTACTTTTTTTTGGGCTCCAACATCACTGCAGATGGTGATTGCGGTCATGAAATTAAAAGACGCTTACTCCTTGGAAGGAAAGTTATGACCAACCTAGATAGCAGAGACATTACTTTGCTAACAAAAGTCCATCTAGTCAAGGCTATGGTTTTTCTAGTGGTCATATATGGATGTGAGAGTTGGACTGTGAAGAAAGCTGAACACCAAAGAATTGAATCTTTTGAACTGTGGCATTGGAGAAGACTCTTGAGAGTCCCTTGAACTGCAAGAAGGTCCAACCAGTCCATCCTATAGGAGATAAGTCCTGGGTATTCATTGGAAAGACTGATGCTAAAGCTGAAACTCCAATACTTTGGCCACCTCATGTGACAAGTTGATTCATTCGAAAAGACCCTGATGCTGGGGGGATTGTGGGCAGGAGGAGAAGGGGACAACAGGGAATGAGATGGCTGGATGGCATCACCGACTCGATGGACATGAGTTTGAGTGAACTCTGGGAGTTGGTGATGGACAGGGAGGCCTGGTGTGCTGCCATTCATGGGGTTGCAAAGAGTTGGACACGGCTGAGTGACTGAACTGAACTGATCCCATATATCTTGAATACAATTCCATCTCCACCGAAACTAACACCTTCCTGCAGACTTTTTATCACTACCCTCTTATACAAATATTATTGTAAACAGTGTTAAATGGAATGTCTCCTTCTGCTTAGAATTTTGCACAAGGAGCTAAAGCTGAGAGGAATAGGTGGCAACAAGATGCCTGCCTCATTATCCAAATAAAACAAGCAAACAAACAATCAAACAAACAGGCAGCTCTCCATCTTCATCCAGCCCATGTAAGCAGATGGCTAGATATTGAAATATGCTGAATGAGAGGTAAGCTGTAGGCATCGAAGGAGACTGTTCTGATTTTTCCTCTCCCTTTCCTTCTAAACCTCCTGAGAAGGACTATAAGGAAATTGCTTATAGGCTTTCGAGTATCTATCAAGAAGGGGGACTCACATTTTTCTCCTAATGAAAGCTTGCTGAGTCCTAGAATTTCATGAGGCTCATGCTCAGAGCAAACAAACATTCTTAAGAGAACTTCACATGTATATTATGCAATTTGCTTAACATTATGCAAGCACAGAATCTGATTGAGAAATACTCCAAGAATCCACAACAGCAAGCAAGAGATGGCAGCAGCAAAGCAGTCTGCTTCATCAATGTTTTACATGACAAGGACGTGCAGATATTCCATGGATCAAGTGGAGGTCTCAGAGGCCTCCTGTGTCATGGGAACCGCACCCGTAAGACAGTGTCAGGCAGTCAGCCAGGAGCAAGAGAAGTGAGAGAAAAATGTCAGCCATAGAATGCTTGTCTATCTTAGGAAACCTCTGGGAGATGGGGTTCTGAAGAATGCACAAAAAGTACAAAGATCAGCATTTGGGCAGCTGTCCCTCACACTTTCACCTCACCCCTGTCCCCTTGGAGAGCCCAACAACATTGAGAGGCGAGGGAAACCCAGAAATAGCAAAATAGCAGAGAGAAAAGCAGAGGCGGCAGTGAAAGTGCCAAAAAAGTAAACAGAGCTAACTAGCTGTCTTTCCCTATTTCAGGACCCAAGCTACAAACTAAAATTCAGACAGGAGGAAAGAGATACTTTACTTTGGATATGAAATTAATATTTTGATCTAGACTAAATTCTAAATACTGGCAGGGATCAGAGTTTTCTGGGATTTGTCTCTAAAGGGAAAAAATTTTCTCATTGAGACCATTCTTGAATACGTGTATCTATTTCTCATGTCATTCTCTCTCCCCCAATATTTGAAGAACATAGTGCTAGGCTGAAGGACTGAAGGATTTGGGCTTGCCATAAATGGGTACTGGCTCGTCTACAGGCAGAGAAACACAGACGCAAGGTGATTGGACAGATCTTGTCTATGTGTGGAACTAAAATTGAAAGCCTGGCAAGGAGTCCAGTTGTTGTTCAGTCACTAAGTTGTGTCCACCTGCTTTTGACCCCATTGAAGGCAACATGCCAGGGTTCCCTGTCCTTCACCATTTCCCAGAGTTTGCTCAAACTCATGTCCATTGGAGTCAATGATGTTATCTAACCGTCCTCATCCTCTGCTGCCCTACTCTCCTCCTGCCCTCGATCTTTCCTAGCATCAGTGTCCTTTCCAATGAGTCAGCTCTTTGCATCAGGTATCCAAAGTTTTGGAGCTTCAGCATCAGTCCTTCCAATGAATATTCAGGGTTGATTTCCTTTCAGGTTGATTGGATTGATCTCCTTGATGTCTAAGGGACTCTCAAGTGTCTTCTTCAGCACCACAGTTGAAAAGCATTAGATCTTGAGCGCTCAGCCATTTTTATGGTCCGACTCTCACACCCTTACATGACTGTTGCAAAAACCATAGCTTTGTGGGCAACCTTTATTGGCAAGGGATGTCTCTGCTTTTTAATACACTGTCTAGGTTTGTCACAGCCTTCTTTCCAAGGAGCAGGTGTCTTTTACTTTCATGGCTGCAGTCACTGTCCGTAGTGATTTTCAACCCAAGAAACCAAAATCTGTCATTGTTTCCACTTTTCCCCTTCTATTCGCCATGAAGTGATGGGACTGGGTGCCATAATCTTAGTTTTCTTGATTCTAGATGAAGTGTCAAACTAAAAGGGAGATCTCCAGACAGAGCCTAAGCAGAGATCAATGGAATGAAAAATGGGAACCACTAGATCTGGCAAAGGTTTCAAATTAAAGATGGGAAATGAGACATCGAGAAGATTTTGGATACTAGCACATTGTTGTAGGGACACTTTACACTGAGCCTAATAGCCTTAGCTGTCAAGCCTGGTCAAATAGCTTGCATACTGCCTAGAAAACCCTCTTTCTACTTCTGACATTGAAATTTTGCCCATTCCTCTGGGACAGCTATAAAGCTGCCACTTCCAAAAATATGCTTGCTTGGTTCTTCCCATATTTCCTGTCTGAAAATTATCTCTTTTCCCTTCGACTTCAATAGCATGTTGATATTTGCACTTAGGTAATTGTGTCCCTATGTTTCCCATGTTCCATAGACAATCAGGAGGGTAGCACTTATTTATGCACAGGAAGTATTTAGGAAGTATACGTTAGATGGGTATTATAGTGAAAATAAAATTCACAACTTAGGGTAATTTTGAGTCTGATTTTTAAGTTGCAAAGGAAATTGCAGATGAAGTCAACATCAATAAGTGGTATTTATTAAGCAATCACATTTACATATTGATGTGATAAGCAGCATGCCAAATACGTTAAATAAATTGTTACTAATTCTCTGACGGCAACTTGCAAGCTTATAATTTTGTGAGGTCCAGAAATGGATTGACTAGATATACATGCAGAATGCTGTGAAGTCAAGAAAATAATTTATAAGCGGAGAAAGAATATTTGACACTATCCAACAATTAGAGAAAGATAAGATGATCGGTAGTAATCCAATTTAGTTGTGGGGTTAAACATAATAAGAAATTATCATTTTTTTCGTTGAACTACCACAAAACAGGCATCATTGAACTTGCAGGCGGAAGATGTACCAAATCTTTCTCATTTTCTAAATTTGCTCTTGCTGGTAAGTGTTGAACATGGGCAAATCACTTACATCTTTGAGGTTTTTTTGTTGTTGTTTCACTGTAAAATGAGAGTACCAAATTAAATGAGTTCAAAATTTTTAAGAAGTAAACTTCTTTTTCCCTAAGCAAATTTATGGTCAGAATTTCAATGTAAAAAGTAGATAAAAGAGTGGATCTGCTATAACCAAATGAAGTGTTGAGTCTAGGGAACACTGGGCTGCAATTTCTGCTTCCCTGCAGCACCTGTAATGGACTCTAGACCTTTGCAGATCCACACAATACAAGTAGGAGACCTCTGGTGCAGACTCCCTCTTCCATTTCTTTCTGCCATCAGAGTCTATATTTTGCAATGAATATTTCCTTATCTGTACTTTCCAATCAATTTTCTCAGTTAATATTAAAAAAGCAAGAATGAGATTAAGGAAAGTTTAATTCCTAAGCTGAAGATATAGAACCTGAAGCACAGAAAGGTCATAGACACAAGTTGCCTCACTCACTGTCCAGGATCTGCAATGCATCTGTTCTTTAGGGCTTGTTTTGCTTGCTGGGACTTCCTGAAAATTTTGTGAACCTTTCTTTTCCATTTAGTTATGTAGTTTATATAAGGGTGAAATCTTGGGACTTTATTAATGATCTAAATGAAAACGTGAGTACATTTGCATACTCAAGGGGTCATATAAACTACAAGAACAGCAACCAACATCTCTCTGTAGATCTACACTGCAGAGGAGAATATGAGTTCTTGTACCAAATATTCTTTACTACTAATATGTTGAATTTAATAATTGAGAAACTGCACTGACATACTACTTTGGTAAGAATACACAGAAGAACTATACAAAAAAGATCTTTATGACCCAGATAAGCACGATGGTGTGATCACTCACCTAGAGCCAGACATCCTGGAATGTGAAGTCAAGTGGGCCTTAGAAAGCATCACTACAAACAAAGCTAGTGGAGGTGATGGAATACCAGTTGAGCTATTTCCAATCCAAAAAGATGATGCTGTGAAAGTGCTGCACTCAATATGCCAGCAAATTTGGAAAACTCAGCAGTGGCCACAAGACTGGAAAAGGTCAGTTTTCTTTCCAATTCCTAAGAAAAGCAATGCCAAAGAATGCTCAAACTACTGCAGAATTGCACTCATCTCACATGCTAGTAAAGTCATGCTCAAAATTCTCCAAGCCAGTCTTCAGCAATACATGAACCGTGAACTTTCAGATGTTCAAGCTGGATTTAGAAAAGGCAGAGGCACCAGAGATCAAATTGCCAACATCCACTGGATCATGGAAAAAGCAAGATAGTTCCAGAACAATCTCTATTTCTCCTTTATTGACTACGCCAAAGCCTTTGACTGTGTGGATCACAATAAACTGTGGAAAATTCTGAAAGAGATGGGAATCCCAGACCACCTGACCTGCCTCTTGAGAAACCTGTATATAGGTCAGGAAGCAACAGTTAGAACTGGACATGGAACAACAGACTGGTTCCAAATGGGAAAAGGAATATATTAAGGCTGTATATTGTCACCCTGCTTATTTAACTTCTATGTAGAGTACATCATGAGGAACGCTGGGCTGGAAGAAGCACAAGCTGGAATCAAGATTGCTGGGAGAAATATCAATAATCTCAGATATGCAGATGACACTACCCTTATGGCAGAAAGTGAAGAGGAACTCAAGCCTCTTGATGAAAGTGAAAGAGGAGAGTGAGAAAGTTGGCTTGAAGCTCAACATTCGGAAACTAAGATCATGGCATCCATTCCCATCACTTCATGGCAAATAGAAGTGGAAACAGTGTCAGACTTTATTTTTTGGGGGGCTCCAAAATCACTGCAGATGGTGATTGCAGCCATGAAATTAAAAGATGCTTACTCCTTGGAAGGAAAATTATGATCAACCTAGATGGCGTATTAAAAAGCAGAGAGATTACTTTGCCAACTAAGGTCCATCTAGTCAAGGCTATGGTTTCTCCAGTAGTCATGTATGGATGTGATAGTTGGACTGTAAAGAAAGCTGAGCACCCAAGAATTGAACTGTGGTGTTGAAGACTCTTGAGAGTCCCTTGGACTGCAAGGTGATCCAGCCAATCCATCCTAAAGGAGATCAGTTCTGGGTATTCATTGGAAGGACTGAATTGAAACTGAAACTCCAATACTTTGGCCACCTCATGCGACGAGTTGACTCACTGGAAAAGACTCATGCTGGGAAAGGTTGGGGGTGGGAGGAGAAGGGGACGACAGAGCATGAGATGGCTGGATGGCGTCACTGTATGGACATGAGTTTGGGTGGACTCTGGGAGTTGGTGATGGACAGGGAGGCCTGGCTTGCTGTGGCTCATGGGGTTGCAAAGAGTCAGATATAACTGAGCAACTGAATTGAACTAGCTTTCTGTATATCAGAAAAGTAGTATGTAGTAGTAGAAGGTACCAGACAGTGGAAGATAATAAAATTTGTACCACAGTAATTCCATGCCCGTGAATGTTTATTCCACTGCAAAACATGTATGTTTTCTGAAAGAAAAGGAGAGAAGTTAAGTAGTCTCATTTGAAAATATGGTCTTAGAACTGCATTTGCTCAGGCTCTCAGCCTGAAGTAGTTTAGAGCAGAAGAGGGATTATGGGCATTAATGTGCTTCCCCTAAAACAACATTTGAAAAGTTTTACCTTTGATTGACTATCACCAAAAACTGTGCTCCTTCCTGCACATTCTTTTTGAAATGCGACATAACCCAGCTTTGTTAAACTATGCACAGAAGAATAATGCTTGTTCTCAAGCCAGTTGGAGGAGGGCATTGTTTAAGTCATCACAAATATTGTTACAAACAGAACAACGACACTGGCAACATCATTGATCTTTGTGCCAAGGGTGAAATTAATATCGCATGTTTACTTTGATGGATGACTGGAAGTAAGTTTCCACCAAGTTCACTTTAAAGCAGCAATGTCCTCTCTCACTTCCATTTTCCCTTCTGATAAGTCAAAAGATTCTCATATACAATACTGGCTTCTTGAGGATTGGAAATAGCTGAGGTGGTTCAGTAGTTAAATTAGCTAGGAGATACTTTGTTCTTCCTTGAAAAACAAAGAGACAAACACATAAACAAAAGCTTCCAATGGTATCAATATCTTTAGTAGGCAAAAACTTCCTTCAGTCTCTCCCAATGTCATGCTCCTTCCATGATTGAATGTTTTTTCACATGCTGGGAAAATATATTATAATATGTATGGCTCCTTGGAGGTTGGCCAGATCCAATTCTGGCAGATACTGACCATTCCCAATCTGGGTTACTCAGCATTCAGTATTTTCTTCATGAAACTTCTCTACTTGTGGCTTGTTGCTCTGATAAAGAGGTTAGTACCAAATAAATGTGGATAAGTTCCCAGGTTATATATATATATTTTCACTTTTAACTTGTACCTCTCCAGATAAGCCCACAGCAAATAAATGAGATGTGGCAGACTCTCAGGTTGGTTTGGCAAAGGCACACATATATCTGTGCGTTGTTTGCACATGCAGACTTTTGTTTTTGTGTTTGCTTCTTGTCCAGGCAGAAGCCAGGTTTGGGTGAGGAATCATTCAAACTTGTTCTCAAGAAGGGATGAAAAACAGAGACGGTACTTTCATATTTCCACGCTCCTGTCTCAAGGTGAACTTTCAAACTGAAAATACACACCTGGGAATTTGTAAGAACAAATGTTGATCAATAAGCAAGGCTTGGTGGTGATTATCATTGAATTGGGTAGAAATAGTGTTCTTCCAAGAGGCTTTGGATAGAAAATCGTTAGAAAATCAATTCAATCTGAATTTGAAAACCCAGTGTCACTTTAAATTTTTGGCTGTAGGTGAAGAAATGAAATGACTGAGGTTGCATTTTCTTAAAATGTGCATGAAGATGAGACTTTTCCTTTATTGAGGTAGTTTTTTATCTTATTCTAAAGCTGGAACCCTTATGGCAGAAAGTGAAGAGGAACTAAAAAGCCTCTTGATGAAAGTGAAAGAGGAGAGTGAAAAGTTTGGCTTGAAGCTCAACATTCAGAAAACTAAGATCATGGCATCTGGTCCCATCACTTCATGGCAAATAGATGGGGAAACAGTGGAAACAGTGTCAGACTTTATTGTTTTGGGCTCCAAAATCACTGCGGATGCTGATTGCAGCCAGGAAATTAAAAGACACTTACTCCTTGGAAGGAAAGTTATGACCAACCTAGGTAGCATATTAAAAAGAAGAGACATTACTTTGCCAACAAAGGTCCCGTCTAGTCAAGGCTATGGTTTTTCCCGTGGTCCTGTATGGATGTGAGAGTTGGACTGTGAAGAAAGCTGATCGCCGAAGAATTGATGCTTTTGAACTGTGGTGCTGGAGAAGACTCTTGAGAGTCCCTTGGACTACAAGGAGATCCAACCAGTCCATTCTAAAGGAGATCAGTCCTGGGTGTTCATTGGAAGGACTGATGCTAAAGCTGAAACTGCAATACTTTGGCCACCTCATGCGACGAGTTGACTCACTGGAAAAGAGTCTGATGCTAGGAGGGATTGGGGGTGGGAGGAGAAGGGGACAACAGAATGAGATGGCTGGATGGCATCACCGACTCGATGGACATGAGTTTGAGTGAACTCCGGGAGTTGGTGATGGACAGGGAGGCCTGGCGTGCTGTGATTCATGGGGTCACAAAGAGTCGGACATGACTGAGTGACTGAACTGAACTGAAAGCTGGAATAAATATTGATGTCATCAATTTTTATTTTTTTGAGCAGTTTAATTGTCACATTATTACACAGGTAGCCTTGGGGTAAAAAAGAAAACACATCTCCTACCACCTTAGCAGCCAGCAACAACCTGAACTGATAACCAAGCTTCTTTAATATGGCTCCTCACAAACACTGGTAAAGATTAAGGAAGTTGTTGGAGTTGGAGAGATATCACTGGAGGCTCTGGGAGTTTCTTCTGAAGTCATCCTGAATTAGTAGCTAATGGGGAGCTTTCTTTGATAGCACTATTATAATTAAATGCAGCTGGATGAAAATCAACCACAAAGGAAGCTCGTTTGTTTATCATTACTTCTGACTCTGTGAGCAGATGTTTTCCAAGTTCCATAGTAGCCAGCTTACTTTTTCTCTGCGTAATGTGAAGCAGGTAAACTTTGAATAATAAACTGACAAGTACATTCCTTAATTTCTTTACTGAAGTTTTCTTCTGTGACTCTTATATAGCACATATGTCAAATCCGGAAAGCACACGGATAAACATTCAATTTCTTTTTATATATGTCAGGCCAGCTGAAATGGAGGTGTCAGTCGGCGGTGAGCTGGCTTGTCAAATGTTCATCTCGAAAGCTGCTGTAGTATTATCGCATGTAAGTAGGCTAGTGAGAAAGGTAAACACATATGGCATATATGTACCAGGCTATAGAACGACAGCTCTCTCAGTTGTAATCACTACTGGCTTTCCATAAGGGACTCAATAATTTTCAGTAAATTGGATCCTTTATGGGTTTAAACATTAATTCATCTATTTAAAAAGGGTAATTTTGACATATCCTTTGCTTATAATAAATGCCTCCTCCACTTCTTAACAGGCAGACTTCCTCACCACCCACTTTGTCTGTTCAACACACTCTAACTGTAGCATCTTTATTCAGAATGCACTTTCTACCTGACTCCCATACCAATTTTCCACAGTGCCTCTCTCCCACCATTTAAAGAACTCTTAAAAATTACACCTGCCCTTTAAGTCTTTCCGACATACCTGAAAAGAATGTGTTGTATTTTTTAATTGGCTCAACAAAGTTTAAATATACAGCATCCATGATGTATATTGCATTCATTACTAATACAACAAAATTCATGTGTCCTGTGATTTGACTTTCTTTAAAATGATAGTTTCTCAAGACAGTGTTCTAATATGTGTCTGCATGTCCTTTGATTTTTGTGTCCATGTCATTGTTATCAGTCTCACAATCTGATATCTACATCTCTTTTAAATTGCCAATGTACCTAGCACACTACTAAGTATTTCATATATACTTGAAAATGACATTTTTTAATGCTGATGCTATACCACTAGCTATTTATTCAGTTACTTATTGCTTCTAAAACTTATTTCTAGGGATATGTGTGTGAGTGTGCATGGTTATGTATATGATTGTGTTCTCACCAGTTTGCTACAAGGAATTCATGTGGACTTAAGTTGGTGAAAAAGATGAAAAAAACTATGTCTAACTCTAAAGTTCTCTTCAGATAAGCATCAGTTCAGTCAGTTCAGTTGCTCAGTCTTGTCCGACTCTTTGTGACCCCATGATTCACAGCACTCCAGGCCTCCCTGTCCATCACCAACTCCCGGAGTTCACTCAAACTCATGTCCATCGAGCTGGTGATACCATCCAGCCATCTCATTCTCTGTCGTCCCTGTCTCCTCCTGCCCCCAATCCCTCCCAGCATCAGACTCTTTTCCAGTGAGTCAACTCGTCGCATGAGGTGGTCAAAGTATTGGAGTTTCAGCTTTAGCATCAGTCCTTCCAATGAACACCCAGGATCGATCTCCTTTAGAATGGACTGGTTGGATCTCCTTGCAGTCCAAGGGACTGTCAAGAGTCTTCTCCAGCACCACAGATCAAAAGCATCAATTCTTCGGCAATCAGCTTTCTTCACTGTCCAACTCTCACATCCATACATGACCACGGGAAAAACCATAGCCTTGACTAGATGGACCTTTGTTGGCAAAGTAATGTCTCTGCTTTTGAATATG
The DNA here is from genome assembly GCF_049115385.1 of Moschus berezovskii. NCBI lineage: Eukaryota > Metazoa > Chordata > Mammalia > Artiodactyla > Moschidae > Moschus > Moschus berezovskii. The sequence continues at coordinate 86,256,657 of NC_142461.1, forward strand.
CTATCTAGGTTGGTCATAACTTTCCTTCAAAGGAGTAAGCGTCTTTTAATTTCCTGGCTGCAATCAGCATCCACAGTGATTTTGGAGCCCAAAACAATAAAGTCTGACACTGTTTCCACTGTTTCCCCATCTATTTGCCATGAAGTGATGGGACCAGATGCCATGATCTTTGTTTTCTGAATGTTGAGCTTCAAGCCAACTTTTTCACTCTCCTCTTTCACTTTCATCAAGAGGCTTTTTAGTTCCTCTTCACTTTCACTTTCTGCCATAAGGGTGGTGTCATCTACATATCTGAGGTTATTGATATTTCTCCTGGCAATCTTGATTCCAGCTTGTGCTTCTTCCAGCCCAGCGTTCCTCATGATGTACTCTGCATATAAGTTAAATAAGCAGGGTGTCAATATAGAGCCTTGACGTACTCCTTTTCCTATTTGGAACCGGTCTGTTCTTCCATGTCCAGTTCTAACTGTTGCTTCCTGACCTGAATATAGGTTTCTCAAGAGGCAGGTCAGGTGGTCTGATATTCCCATCTCATTCAGAATTTTCCACAGTTTATTGTGATCCACACAGTCAAAGGCTTTGTCATAGTAAATAAAGCATAAATAGATGTTTTTCTGGAACTCTCTTGCTTTTTCCATGATCCAGCGGATGTTGGCAATTTGATATAAGCATAGGGAAACGTAATCTTTGGCACCATCCTACTTCCTTTCTCTAAAGCCATTATTGAGTTTTTAAAATGTTCTTTATACAGGCAGAGGGGAATAGGAGGAGGATCATGAGATGAGACTTGACAGAGCTGAGACTGAATATGGACACTGGACTCTAAGTCTTCTTAGCCTCAACTTCCTCATCTTTAAAACTCAGAACAATAATATCACCTCCTAAAGACTAAGGAACATTTATCTAAAGATCCTGGCACATACTAGGCTCTCAGTTTATATTATCCAGTGTTATTAGATGTTAGAAATAAGTAATATACTATTTCAATAGAAGAGAAAAAGAAGTTAAAAATGGTCACTTTTATATGAAACAGCCGTACGAGTGGTCCTCTATGCTGGCCTTCACAAATAATGTTCACAATATGTGTTAGCACATCAATCTAGATGTGATTTCATGCAAAACTAACTTAAGCATTAAGTTATAACTAAAATGAAACTGAGATTCATTAATGCCTGTGGAGTATTTATTGTGAAAAGATGACATCTATCCGTGACCAGCTGGATGCTGACTGTACATTCAGCTCCCAACCACCAATTGTCATTTGATTAAAAATAATCTATCTTTAGCAGGTGCTCTAATTGAGGAATTTTGAAAGAAGCTTCATTAAATTCCTATTCTCTACAAAAATTTTTGAAATAACTGTCTATATTAGAAAGATCAGGATAATTAGTTAAATCACAGTCTTAGGTTGTTATGTAGTGAGGACCAAACGTGGGTCGGTCAGTACCTTTATGTCAGTTTGGAACTTTTGAGAATTTTATCTAGATTTTTTAGCCTTTTAAGCATTTTCTTTAATGGGATTCTGTCTTTACTTTCCTTCTTTTGGGGTGAGGAGAGCAGGGCTAGAGTCACATTGTTTTAATAGAACTGCAGATTAGCTAATTTTGAAGAAAAAATTTCTTGTTAAGATGATTGCCCTTCAGGAAAATCCTTCATGTATGAGTAACTAGCTTTATTTTTTCATCTATTTTGCTAGAAAGTAGAATTATTTGACAACATTTTGAAGGAAGATCATATGTTATCTGTGAAGAAGTGTGACGTACAAACAGTATGACATGTGCTTTCTGGAAAAGTCTGCATGATGATGGGTCAGAGAATTAAGTATGGAGATCATTCCACATGATTCTGATTCTTCGCTCCGTACTTTGCATTCTCTCTTAAGATGTCCAAATTTATACAGTAGATTTAAAAATAAGATGTCTAGCATAATCTTTACATCTGTTAGGGCGAGGAAGAGGGGATCTGTGGGGTTTTCCCTTCACTGGAAAATATCTGAAATTAAATCACATGTGTCTTTCTCAAAACCGGAGTCATAGACATCTATTGGGCCAGGGTGTGGATTTACTCTGAGATCTAGGGAAATTGTAGCCCATCTTGAAAATCATTCCCAGTGGTTGCAACGTTCATTAAGCTGGTGTGAGTGGATGTTAGTATTCAGTTGTCAGATACTTTGAGTAGTTGACAATAAAATAGCATTATTTAAGTCGGACGACTGTATCACTGTCACTGGATTATGCAACTTGATGAATTGTGAGTCAGAATAGATATTGTAGTTTCAGAGACCATGTCATTTTTGTGGTATTATTGAGTCCTTTAAAGTAATGCTACTTAGAATGTGCTCAGGGAGGCATTTTTAAGTAAAAAAAAAAAGAAAGGATGGATATCTAAATCGCTTGGTATAAGGAGAGCTGAGGTCAGGTATCGATAGATCTCAAGGATCTTGGGGAAAGTTGCACACTTTTTGCAATAAGGAAGGTCTTATACAAGGTGTTACTGAAAATGGATTTATAATGTCCATGATTTTTATTGTGATATCTGGAATATAAGGGATTTGTTGGGTGTGAAGCAGGGAGAGCCAGGGGAAAATGGGTGTCAAAGCTAGAAGCCAAGAGACTGAAAAGGTGACAGGGATTCTATAAATGGTGTCTGTATAAGTCAGGCAAATCTGGCTACAGTAAGCTGCTGGAATGTGTGCAACTTGTTCCTTGTGTTCAAGAGAAAAAATGTGTCCAGACATGAGACCAATATGAGAACATCAGTGAGCTGTGCTAATGGTGATACTTCTGGTGATATGTGTCTGCTTTTAAGTTTCCAGAAGCCCTGACCCTGACTTTAGTCCTGGCAGCTTATCTTATAAACTGTTTCTGGGCCTTCATCCTTTTGCTCTCAGCCTGTAGTACTCCAGGAGACTGGAATGAACTTGGCAGTGACCTTGTTGATGCCTAGGATTCCCATGTCTCTGCCTCTGAATGATCTGTCAAAGAACGAACACTTCTAAGAACTGCACCTCTTCTTGAAATTAAAGGGAGAGGGGGAGCTAATTTGAAAAATTGCTTCCTAGACTTTTATCTATTTCTGATTTTATCCCAGCATCTTTTTTGAAAAGTTCCATTGCAAAAGTCTGCAAAAGAAAATAGAACAGATGATGGAAACTGATGACTAGAATCAGCTGTTCCCTAAAAGCAGCAATAATGTCAGAGTGGTAACTGGATAATCCATTCTGTTTTGGTCTTTGTCTATTTTTCTTGTATCTGAATTGTCACTTGGTTGTCTCTTATTTATACTTCAGTAAATGGTTTACAATGTGTGTGTGTGTATGTGTGGATACATATGTGAAGAGTATCTGTATTATAATATTTATCATAAAAGAGCTGCCTTTGTTTCATTTTACAAGCATCACATTGATGATTTGAATAATAAAGCTGACTGGCTTACTTACTGAAGGTTGCTTCCATAATGGAGCAAATTTATGTACCGAGGTTCTTGTTTACTTTATTAGATAATTGGACAAAATGCTGAGAAACTGCTACTAATTGAGTACTCATTCCAGCTTTTATCTGTATTGAGACTAGACAGGTTTTCTGATGTTTGCAAAAGAATTAAATATCCACCAACCTCTGCAACAGCTTCTCTCATCCCAATATGTTTTCATTAACTTTAACTGAGTCCCTGGGCTTAAATGTGGTTTATCCTAGAATTTTAACACTCACCTTTTATAAGGATCACATATTGGCGGATGTTTTCATTTTAGAAAAAAAGTGTGATCAAAGACAGGTCATATGTTTCCTTCTTTGAGGCAGCAGGGGCAAATGGGCAAGGTTCAGATCAAATGTTTTTGCTAGCATGACATTCAATAGGTAACAGTTGCCCTGAAGCAGGGCATGAAAGAGTTAGGGGAAAGAATAATAGAAACTGAAAAACCTTTGAAAATCCATATAATATTAAATATTTTGAGAATCAGAAGTTGAAAAAATTCAACTATAAGGAAATGCACATTAAAGCATAGGTATGCTATTTTATTAGAAGCCCTACTTCCCCTCCTACTGCTGCTGTTATAAATTTGGGTCCTAACATTGCTCTTTGTCTTTTAGAGCAGCTTCCTTTAAGCACCCTTTGCCTCCACACAGTGTCTTACACTTCAAGTACATCTTTCACAAGACACGCAGGTTAATTATCTTGAGGCACATCTGATCTTGTTACTGTTATGTTAATAAAACAAAACAATTCCTAGAATCTAAAATAACAAAGCTCTAAATAGTTAGCATAATATTAGTTAACTCTGATCTACTTTGAAGACTTATTTTCTAATATTCCTTATGCATCCAGTTTCCCACAAACTGGATTAACTACCTGTTCTTCTCAAAACCCAGAGTGATCTCACCTTGGCATATATGTCTCATTCTCTTCCTGCAACCTGAAGTCCTTGACTTTGCATTTCTGCCAGTTGAAATTCTATCTATCCTTCAAGGTTGCATACTCTGGTATGCAACCTCCAAGATGGCCCTGGTGATCTTGCCTTTTAAAATTCATACCTATGTGATTCCCTCCCCTAGAGTGTGGACTGGACTTAGTGACTCATTTCTGATAAATATAGTATGGCTAATGGATGAGATGCCACTCCTGTGATTAGATTACACAAATATCATGATTTAGATCATTCTGCACTCTACTATGAGGGAGGCCAGCTGCCATCTTGGAAGCCATCCAATGGAAAGGCCTAGATGACGAGTATCTGAGGGAGGCCTTCAGCCAATAGCCAATGATAACTTGAGATTCTCATTTCAACAGCTCAGAGCAACTGAATCCTGCTAGCCACCATGTAAATGACTCAGTGGCAGACTTTTCCTCAGTAAAGCCTTCAGAAGAAACTGCATCTCAAATGGCATTTCAATGACCATCTGATGTAAGATCTTGAGGCAGAGACATCCAGTCAAGCTGCACCAGGATGTATGGCAGAAACTGTTGAGATGATGAACGTTGTTTAAGCCATGAAATCCAGGGGCTATTTGTTATATAGTAATAGAAAGGTTTTGGTACCAGCAGTTGGGTTTAAACTACTATAACACCACCCTTATGGCAGAAAGTGAAGAGGAACTAAAAAGCCTCTTGATGAAAGTGAAAGAGGAGAGTGAAAAGGGTGGCTTGAAGCTCAACATTCAGAAAACGAAGATCATGGCACCTGGTCCCATCACTTCATGGGAAATAGATGGGGAAACAGTGGAAACAGTGTCAGACTTTATTTTTTTGGGCTCCAAAATCACTGCAGATGCTGATTGCAGCCATGAAATTAAAACATGCTTACTTCTTGGAAGGAAAGTTATGACCAACCTAGATAGCATATTCAAAAGCAGACACATTACTTTTCCAACAAAGGTCCATCTAGTCAACGCTATGGTTTTTCCTGTGGTCATGTATGGATGTGAGAGTTGAACTGTGAAGAAAGCTGATTGCTGAAGAATTGATGCTTTTGAACTGTGGTGCTGGAGAAGACTCTTGAGAGTCCCTCAGATTGCAAGGAGATCCAACCAGTCCATTCTAAAGGAGATCGATCCTGGGTGTTCATTGGAAGGACTGATGCTAAAGCTGAAACTGCAATACTTTGGCCACTTCATGTGACGAGTTGACTCACTGGAAAAGAGTCTGATGCTGGGAGGGATTGGGGGTGGGAGGAGAAGGGGACGATAGAGAATGAGATGACTGGATGGCATCACCGACTTGATGGACATGAGTTTGAGTGAACTCCGGGAGTTGGTGATGGACAGGGAGGCCTGGCGTGCTGTGATTCATGGGGTCACAAAGAGTCGGACATGACTGAGCGACTGAACTGAACTGAACCTTCTATATTTCTTCCAATAAGAATGACTATCTCTCTTTCATACTTTCCTAGAATGCATTGTGTGTGCTGGTGTTTTGGGAACATTCAACTTCTGCTTTCTTTTGTTTTCAAGTATATATGACTGTTTTCCTACATAAAACTACAGAGGTCCTTGAGGTCAGGGGCTGTGTGCATGTGTGCTCAGTTGCTCAGTTGTGTCTGACTCTTTGTAACGCCATGGACAGTAACCCACCAGGCTCATCTGTCCATGGGATTCTCTGGGCAAGAATATTTGAGTGGGTTGCCATGCCCTCCTCCAGGGAATCTTCCCAAACCAGGGATCAAACCCATGTCTCCTGCATCTCTTGTATTTCAGGCAGATCTTTTACCCACTGAGCCACCTGGGAAGCCCTATGCCTTATTAAACTTTGAACTCCTTTTGCCCAGGGTTTTGGCAACAGATCATGTGGTAAGTATGCTGCTGCTGCTAAGTCGCTTCAGTCATGTCCGACTCTGTGAGACCCCATAGAAGACAGCCCACCAGGCTCCCCCGTCCCTGGGATTGTCTAGGCAAGAACACTGGAGGGGGTTGCCATTTCCTTCTCCAATGCATGAAAGTGAAAAGTGAAAGTGAAGTTGCTCAATCGTGTCTGACTGTTCGAGGCCCCATGGACTGCAGCCTACCAGGCTCCTCCATCCACGGGATTTTCCAGGCAAGAGTACTGGAGTGGGTTGCCATTGTCTTCTCCACTCAGTAAGTATAGTTGAGTTGAATTGAGTGAATATATTTAGTTATACTTCAATGCTAAGGTTAGTGGAAAAGAACAATTGACCAATTCATGTCTAAAGATTTTCAGCTCTTGAATCTTGTCAAGTTAGTGGATTAAACTCTAGTGGTCTGTTTAGGTACATTTCCCCAAATATTTCACTTAACATTATTCTTTATTTTGAATTATATTGTAAGAATTGGAATTGTTAGAAAACATGATTTTGATGAGCTTCCTAGGGATTTCATTAATATTTTTCTAGATTGAAATATAAAGAATCAGATTGTGTTATATTATAGCTTCTCCTGGACTATCAGGATTGTGAGGATGTTTTGGATTTAAAAATGGCCCGCATAACGTCACAGCATCAATTTCTCTTTAGGTATACTGTATTCTTTACTAAGTGGTTCATTGTAGGTATTGGTTTGCTACCCTATGTACTAATTGAGAACCCACAAATTACTTTTGAGTTTTGGTACTGCTGTACAGTAGAAACAGTGTTGGTTTTGGAGTAAGATAGTTCTGGTTTGAAGTTTGGCTGAACAACTTATTTGCTGTTTGACTGAGAAAGTTACTAAGTCTCTCTGATGTTCCACATATTTGATGGTACATTAAACTGTAAGCCATGGGTTTTGAGAAATAATTGAGACTGTATATATAGAGAGAAACTAAAGAATTTATTACAGTGTATGAAAAAGAGAAGTTATCAAGTAAATAGTAGCTGGATATCAGACAATGTAGACTATCTAATCACAACATCACACCATTCCTTTCATTTCCAGTTTATGTTATCGTAGAGTTTGTGGCTTTACTTCTTTTTGTTTAAGCTGACCCATGGACTTAGGAATATCTTCCTCATCCTATCTATGATTTTACAGTCTACAATTACTATGTGTGCATTTAATCCTTCCTTTCATGTACTAATCCATTCAACAAGTAATCCATTCAAACAGTAAAACTGGGACCACATCGGAAAGAAGGGACTCAGTACTATGGCTTCTTTGACTTCTTGGTGCATTTTATTATTTGAAGGAAACACTTAATATGTGCCATCCACTAACCTATACTATTAGCTATCACTTAATATGGAGAAGGATTTGCTTTCAGCAGTCACTTTGTAGTTATTCAACCTTGATTCAGTTTAGTCCTATTTCTCTTGCCAGTTATATGAGTTTGGGTGAATCACTTAATTTGATTGTCAGTTTCCTCAACTGCAAAATGGGTGGGACAATGGCACCACCTAGGGCTGCTATGATGATTGAATATGACATTCATTGTAACATCCTGGGCATATTACAGCATAGAGTATTCATCAAAATTTAGCTATCCTAGGAGTATCGTGTCCACATATCTTATTTCATGTATTCAAAATGATGCAGATAGGCATTAAAAACTGCAAAGCTTCTTACAAGTGTGGGTGGTCATTTTTTTTCTTTTTTTTTTCTTTTACAATATTATATTGGTTGGTTTTGCCATACATTGACATGAATTTGCCCCAGGTGTACATGAGTTCCCCCTCCTGAACCCCCCCTCCCACCTCCTTCCTCCCTTTATCCTCCCTCTGGGTCATCCCTGCACGCCAGCCCCGAGCACCCTATAACACGCATCGACCCTGAACTGGTGATTCGTTTCACATATGACAACATACATGTTTCAATGCCATTCTCCCAAACCATCCCACTCTCACCCTCTCCTACAGAGTCCCAAAGACTGTTCTATACATCTGTGTCTCTATTGCTGTCTCGTATACAGGGTTATCATTTGCATCTTTCTAAATTCCATATATATGCATTAGTATACTTTATTGGTGTTTTTCTTTCTGGCTTACTTCACTCTGTATAATAGGCTCCAGCTTCATCCACCTCATTAGAACTGATTCAAATGTATTCTTTTTAATGGCTGAATAATACTCCATTGTGTATATGTACCAAAGCTTTCTTATCCATTCGTCTGCAGATGGACATCTAGGTTGCTTCCATGTCCTGGCTATTATAAACAGTGCTGCAATGAACATTGGAGTACATGTGTCTCTTTCAATTCTGGTTTCCTCGGTGTGTATGCCCAGGAGTGCGATTGCTGGATCATGTGGCAGTTCTATTTCCAGTTTGTTGAGGAATCTCCACACTGTTCTCCATAGTGGCTGTACTAGTTTGCATTCCCACTAACAGTGTAAGAGGGTTCCCTTCTCTCCACATCCTCTCCAGCATTTATTGCATGTAGACTTTTGGATAGCAGCCATTCTGATTGGTGTGAAATGGTATCTCATTGTGGTTTTGATTTGCATCTCTCTGATTATGAGGGATGTTGAGCATTTTTTCATGTGTTTGTTAGGGTGGTCATTTTTAATAGTATCTAGAATGGGGACTATTTCTAATACCTCATTAAATTCACAGGTCTAGGGGAAAAGCTGTGTAGTCAACAGGTGATCGATAAAGGTTTGCTGTTGCATGTAATAATGTGTCGATGAGACACCATACAGGCCCCATTTAGTGCTGAACAAACTGAGTCCTTAAGGTGTAGGTCAGCCAGTAAAGTGCTCAGTCACACCTTTAGTCAGTGTGCACTAGCATCTCATAGAGTTTGTTTTCCTTTGTTTATTTCTTCACAGCCTTTTATATGCCAATAACATCCTACAAAGAAGCACAAGCTGGAATCAAGATTGCGGGGAGAAATATCAATAACCTCAGATATGCAGATGACACCACCTTTAAGGCAGAAAGTGAAGAGGAACTCAAAGGCCTCTTGATGAAAGTGAAAGAGGAGAGTGAAAAGGTTGGCTTGAAGCTCAACATTCAGAAAACGAAGATCATGGCATCTGGTCCCATCACTTCATGGCAAATAATGGGGAAACAGTGGAAACAGTGTCAGACTTTATTTTTTTGGCCTCCAAAATCACTGCAGATGCTGATTGTAGCCATGAAATTAAAAGACGCTTGCTCCTTGGAAGGAAAGTTATGACCAACCTAGATAGCATATTAAAAAGCAGAGACATTACTTTGACAACAAAGGTCCGTCTAGTCAAGGCTTTGGTTTTTCCCGTGGTCATGTATGGATGTGAGAGTTGGACTGTGAAGAAAGCTGATCGCTGAAGGATTGATGCTTTTGAACTGTGGTGCTGGTGAAGACTCTTGAGAGTCCCTTGGACTGCAAGGAGATCCAACGAGTCCATTCTAAAGGAGATCAATCCTGGGTGTTCATTGGAAGGACTGATGCTAAAGCTGAAACTGCAATACTTTGGCCACCTCATGCGACGAGTTGACTCACTGGAAAAGACTCTGATGCTGGGAGGGATTGTGGGCAGGAGGAGACGGGGATGACAGAGAATGAGATGGCTGGATGGCATCACCGACTCGATGGACATGAGTTTGAGTGAACTCCGGGAGTTGGTGATGGACAGGGAGGCCTGGCGTGCTGTGATTCATGGGGTCGCGGAGAGTCGGACACGACTGAGCAACTGAACTGAACTGAACTGAACATCCTACTCTGCCATTAAAGATCTTTTGATTCCCAGCAAAGAGTTTGATTCTTTTCCAAAGGACAAACAAGCACAGAGTTCTTTTCATGGTTTGAACACATGCTGGATATTATAGCAAGTTGCAAGGGTTAGGCTCAGATGGATGGGAGGGTCATGTACTGAGTTGATTCACCTCTGTTAAGAAGAACTGTGGAGTATGCTGGGAGACTAAAGACATCATTCTGTAGACTCCTGTTGCATGCTGATTTTAGAGGTGGCAGCCATAAAGATGCACAGCTTAGAGCTTCAGAAGAGCCTATTGCCTGGAGCAGAGCTGACTGGAAGTCCTAGCTGTCCTTCCATGAGAACTCTGAGGCCATGCTTCTCTGGCTGCTCCCACAAAGGCTGGTATGGCCAGTGTTGACCTATTTCCTGACTCAAGACATCTTCCTTTGACTTGGCTGAAAGTTCCTCAGAACTGTCCTGTGGTCTGAGGGCCTTACTGTTCAAACCTTCCTTTCCTCTCTTTCATAGGTGTTAGACCAGACTTGTGATCTGAAATCTCTTCCTATCTACTCTTGTTCCCTTCCCTTTTATTCACAAGAAAAGTTTAGCTCCTCCTCCATCAAATTTTGCATGTCAAATCCTGTCCTAGCTTTCTAGGAACACTGACACAGTTGGTGATATGCTACCATGCTGGGAATACAGCCCCATTCTGTGTGAGCACCACACTGGCCCAATATGAAGCTTCCCTATTCTGTGTCCTCAGTCTCACAATCTGTGCCCTTGCACTGTAGTCTCTATCATGAAAGAACCTGTACATTTATTTACACAGGATTCAGGTTTACAATTTGTGTCCTGGCGGGCTACAGTCCATGGGGTCACAAAGAGTAGGACACAACTGAGTGACTAACCCTACTACTACTATTTATCTGATAGGACTACATGTTTATACACATTAACTCTCCAATTAGCCTATAATCTCCTTGAAGGCAGTAGTGTATCCAATTTATATCAGTCTGTGTTTTCACATCTGACATTAAATGCTTTGATATATAAGAAATATGCAAATACAAAATGAATAATTCCATAATGGATGCAAGAATAACCTGTGAATATTCTGACCAAGCTTCAAATCTCAACTCTACTTCTTCCCGTTTGTATAGTTTTGGTCATGTTACTTTTTCCCTCTTTGATCCTCAGTTTCCTCATCTATAAAGTGAGTTCTGTGAGGGTGAAATGAGAAAATGTAATGAACATACAGTCTTTGGTACAGTCATTTACATATAGTATTAAGAATTAATCAACTTAAGGGAAAATTAATGGTAAATATTACTGTACACTGCAGGTTTCCCCATAAGCATATTTAATAGCAACATACATTTTAACATATACAAATGAATTTTACATAACTTTTAAGGATCAAAACTTCAAAGAAAATTCAGCTAACCTTTATAGTGGACTCTAGCTCTTGGTCGAGTAGCACCTCTTGGTGCTTATTTAATATTTGTTATCTTGACAAAATAGTATGTATTAATATTAATACAATTTTAGTTAATTAAGAACTATAAAATTATAGCTTTATTTAAGAATTATAATATAATTGAATAGAATTAGAGTGGTCCTGAATTATTTAAAAATACAAGCAGGATATAAGAAAGCCCATTACTCAATTAAGTTTCTACCCTACATAACATGAGTCTTCATATAGTCTTGCTTTTCTTAAATTATTTGTAGGCTTAGAATATCACAAGCAAAGAGCTTGCAGTGATTTGTGCAAGGCCTATTCTGGTGACATTAAGAAATGGGAGAGAAAGATTTTCCTTAGCTTACCTATTCCCCATATCTTATCTTCTCAAGGCTGGGCTCTTTGTCTGCCAAGGTTACAACTGGATGATCAGAATGAGTTACCATGTTGATATGTTAAGGGATAAGACTAAGGACAGTCCTCAGGGCCTTTCTTCTCTTTCAGGGTAAAGTACAGTTTAACAGTGACCTCCAAAAGAAGAGGATCTTGTTTTTCTTTTTCTAACCTAAATATACTAGATCTTGAGAATATTAGAATGTGTAAGAGCAAACCACTGGAGAATGTATTTTGGGTGTGTGACTACTTTTGTAGCCCTGAGTCATAGCAGAGGCAGTCACATCTACAAATCACATTGGGGTGAGCCTGTGGTTTTCCCTCTGATGATATCAGAGCATTTACTATTGCTTGGAAACACATCCTAATTCCTACAGAAACTGGAGTTTTTGATAAATGGATCAAAAGACATGCGTGATTTCTGCAAAATGTCTAGTCCTCTATTCTGTGGTAGTGAAATATGTTCTTCCTAAGCATCTATAATCTTTTATTTATGGTATATAAGCCTGAATTATCAAAGAATTAATTAAGATGTTCATGAGTGATAAGCTGTAGTAAGGAAGATTCTGATTTAGGGAGTATTATCCCACCATGTAAACTTTTTGGCAGCTGAGAAAAATGCTGAACCAGGAAAAGATGTTTTGGTGTGTTCTCTGCATGGACACAGGGGAAATCTTTAAACCAGAGTAAATAGAAGTGAAAACCTTCTGTGTTCAGAAATAGCTTTTTTTTTTTAACAATAACTATTGACCAAGTTCTGTTTGCTAGCCCAGATATTTTGTGCTGCAGTTCAGGAATATTTTCCATGTTTCCATATTTTTTCAAGTCTTTTAGATTTATAGGAGAAAGAATTTTCACATAGTCTTTCGCCATCTGCTTTTAATTTGCTACTAGAATACCCGGCCTTGCACTGATCTCCTTCCTCTTTGACGGAGCTGCATTACTGTGCCTCACCTAGTAACCCTAAATTCAGTTCTGGCTTTGCTCTCTGACTAGGATACAGGAATGTTCACATGAATATATGTGATAATGTATATATCATTATGTCCAAACAGCTTTAAAACCCTGATGATGTTAGCTTCTAAACTTGCAAAATTCTATTTGTATTTCTCCATCAGAAGAATCAACAATTTAAAACACTTTGATGACTCTTATCCAGAATGATGGGGTCGCCAAATTTCTGTTTTCCTGTACCACCACTGATAAACACTTTTGAGCCTCTGTCTCCAGTTTTCTTCATTTAAAAATGAACTGTTATATGTATGTTATAAAATGCATGCTAAAAGTTGAACATTTTTGAATGAGAAAATAAGAATAATTAGATATATAATTTCAATCCCTTTTCTCTCCAAATGACTTATGCTTTCCTTGAGAGAAATTCATCCTGTGCACCTCTTTTTGGAGACTCTTTTTCCCAGACGTGGCGGGAGCATTTTAACTTGTATTCTTGCCTTTTAATTTACTCCATTAAATTTGTCTCCACTTAGCTACCATGGTGATTCATATGCAGTGTATAGTTGGCCCTGTGACTCCACTGTGTAAAGTGGTTCAGGGGCAACCTCTCTTGGGATGAAGTCTAAGCCCTCCTGAATAATGCTTTTCACACCCTTTTTCCTAGTTGCCTTCCCATCTTAATCTCTCATTCTTTGGTGAAGACTTCCCATCTTAGTAACATGAAATAACAGGCACTTTAGGTATACACATCTTACTTAACATCACTCAGTGCCTTTTACTCATTTTATTCTTTTCACCTAGAATAAGGTTCATATTCTTCTTGACTCACCATTAAATTCATTCTTCAAAATTCATCCCAAGCACATCCATTTCTAAACATCTTACCCAGGGTTATTTTAACCACTAGATATTAGAGGCATAGAGAAAGGGCCTGTTGGGTTAACTAAGGCCCATTATAAATGTAAGCAACCAGAGGAAGAACAAAAAGTCTGCAAAATTGAATAAATGTTTAATTAAATACGTAATATAACATGTTATTATATCAACCAATCAACTGCTACTACTAAATATTTTATAGTTTATAAAAATTATGTTCATTTGTGATGTGGGCAGCATTTTAATAGGTTTATTGACATGAGCTGGAACCCGGAAACTAGTAGTGCATTAAGACTACTAGTATAATAAAACGTCCTTGCCTTTTGTTTGGGCAAACCTCTCTTAGATCACCAAATCTTTGTATTGAAACAGTCTCAAATGTCTGTCTCTTACTTTTTGCAGAAAATAGTAATCATCATTTTAGAGTGAAATGACTGCTTATCAGGATTTAGTTTGTTCCTTAGCATTTTATAAAATGCTGAACATTCAAAATTTTAATATTTGGCTGTGATGCACAGCATGTGGGATCTTAGTTCCAAAACCAGGTATCAAACCCATGCCCCCTGTGTTGGAAGTACAGTGTGTTTAACTGCTGGACTACCAGGGAAGTCCCTCAAAGTTTTAAATATGAAAATAATACTAAATGTTTAATTCATCTCAAGTCAGTTAAGTATAAACATACATAAACATACTATAAAGCACTAAGTAAAATTCAAGTTTATGAAACTATAAGTATTATACACATATCTTTATTCCAATATAGTAAATTAAAGTGATAAAGGATTATTTAAAAATAACAAAACATATGAAAGAAGACATATGTATTAGATAAAATTATGAAAAATATTTGATCTTTTAAAAATAAGCAATCATATAGGATATGTCAATTCTTGATTTGGAAAATGGTTTTTAAAAAATTTTCCAGTGGATCAGTTAATTATTTCTAAATCTATACCACTTGGAGAAATATCAAGGAAATAAATATAAAGCCAAATATATTCCTCTAATTACTTCATCTTTAAATAAAATCATTTTTGTTTGTTAATTTTAGAAGAGCATTGTAGGGAATTCCCTGATGGTCCAGTGGTTAGGACTCAGTGCTTTCATTGCCATGGCCTAGGTTCAATCCATTGTCTGGGAAATAAGACCCCAGAAATCATGCAACTCAGCAAAAACAACAACAACAACAAAACAAAGCTTTGTAAACTTTTCTGAAACTTCATCCAATCCTTTCATTAGTAGCCATATATACTTTTGTTTCAAAGAAAGCACCCCTAGTTCATCTTTATTTCGTTTTCATTGCATGTAAATGGAAAATTCAATGTAAGATTACTTTATCAATATCAGTACTGGCACATTTGAGTTCCATTTGCTCAGGAATTCTTTGTCCTGGAGTAAAAATTATTTTTGCAGCCTCAAATTGGCTTTGTCAACTCTCATTTTCTAAGTCCTATAGAACTTAATAAACTTTTAGAAGAATAATTTTAAAAGAGAGCTACTTTTTAGCATTTGTGATATTAATGCTGTATATATCTCCTGGGTAGAGAGAATATTCATTCAAGTGATTTTATCATAAATTGATAAGTTTTCATTGATGCTGATCTCAAGAGATTCTTATATTTACATCTGCCAAAGAACTTGATGTTTTCAAATGGATTTGAATTACTGTCTACATCTTTTCATTGCAATCTGAATGACTCTGTCTAGTATTTCCTGTAGAGCAATTGTGGTAGTAAACTATTTTAGCAGTTGTTTATCTGGCAATGTCTAAATTTCTTGGTCATTTTTGAAGGAAAGTTTTGCTGTATATTGAACTCTTGGTTGACATTTTTTCTTTCAATGTTTTAAATATGCAATCCCATAGCCTCTGGCCTACAGAGTTTGTCCTGAGAAATCTGACAACTTTACTGAAGATCCCTTGTATGTGATGAGTCACCTTGCTGCTTTCATAATCATTTCTTTCTCTTATGTGCACAGTCTTTATGAATTTATCTTACTTGAAGTTTATTAAACTGTTTATATTTGCATATCCATACCTTTGGTCAAATTTGGGAAACTGGGGTTGATTATTTATTTAAATCAAATTGCTGTATGTTTTTCCTCTCTATTCTCCTTCTAGGACTCCCATAATGTGTATATTGCTGTTTGATAGGTCCTATAAGTCCTTTTGATACTGTTCATGGGGTTCTCAAGGTAAGTATACTGAAGTGGTTTGCCATTCCCTTCTCAGGTGGACCACATTCTATCAGACCTCTCCACCATGACCCATCCATCTTGGGTGGCCCCACATGGCATGGCTTAGTTTCATTGAGTTAGACAGGGCTGTGGTCCATGTGATCAGATGAACTCATTTTCTCTATGATTATGGTTTCAGTGTGTCTGCCCTCTGATGCCCCCTCGCAATACCTACCATCTTATTTGGGTTTCTCCTACCTTGGTCATGGAATATCTCTTAACAACTGCTCCAGCAAGCGCAGCAAATGTACCTTACCTTGGACATCGGGTAGCTCCTCTCGGCCGCGCTTCTGCGCGTGGTTGGTTGCACTGAAGCAGGCGTCTCTCGCCTCTGCGCCGCTGGTATAAAAAGGCA
The DNA here is from genome assembly GCF_049115385.1 of Moschus berezovskii. NCBI lineage: Eukaryota > Metazoa > Chordata > Mammalia > Artiodactyla > Moschidae > Moschus > Moschus berezovskii. Next base: position 86,272,974 of record NC_142461.1, read on the forward strand.
AAATGATAGGATACTGAATGAGGAATTCCCCAGGTCGGTAGGTGCCCAGTATGCTACTGGAGATCAGTGGAGAAATAACTCCAGAAAGAATGAAAGGATGGAGCCAAAGCAAAACCAATACCCAGTTGTGGATGTGACTGGTGATAGAAGCAAGGTCCGATGCTGTAAAGAGCAATATTGCATAGGAACCTGGAATGTTAGGTCCATGAAACAAGGCAAATTGGAAGTGGTCAAACAGGAGATGGCAAGAGTGAACATAGACATTCTAGGAATCGGTGAACTCAAATGGACTGGATGGGTGAATTTAACTCAGATGACCATTATAACTACCACTATGGGCAGGAATCCCTTAGAAGAAATGGAGTAGCCATCATGGTCAACAAAAGAGTCTGAAATGCAGTACTTGGATGCAATCTTAAAAACGACAGAATGATTTCTGTACATTTCCAAGGCAAACCATTCAATATTACAGTAATCCAAGCCTATGCCCCAACCAGTAATGCTGAAGAAGCCGAAGTTGAATGGTTCTATGAAGACCTATAAGACCTTTTAGAACTAACAGCCAAAAAAGATGTCCTTTTCATTGTAGGGGACTGGAATGCAAAAGTAGGAAGTCAAGAAACACCTGGAATAACAGGCAAATTAAACCTTGGAGCACGAAATGAAGCAGGGCAAAGGTTAATAGAGTTTTGTCAAGAGAACACACTGGTCATAGCAAATACCCTCTTCCAACAACACAAAAGACTCTACTCATGGACATCACCAGATGGTCAACACTGAAATCAGATTGATTATATTCTTTGCAGCCAAAGATGGAGAAGCTCTATACAGTTAGCAAAAACAAGACCAGGGGCTGACTGTGGCTCAGATCATGAACTCCTTATTGCCAAATTCAGACTTAAAGAAAGTAGGGAAAACCACTGGACCATTCAGATATGACCTAAATCAAATCCCTTATGATTATACAGTGGAAGTAAGAAATAGATTTAAGGGAATAGATCTGATAGATAGAGTGTCTGACGAACTATGGACGGAGGTTCGTGACATTATACAGGAGACAGGGACCAAGACTATCCCCATGGAAAAGAAATTCAAAAAAGCAAAATGGCTGTCTGAGGAGGCCTTACAAATGGCTGTGAAAAGAAGAGAAGTGAAAAGCAAAGGAGTAAAGGAAAGATATAAGCATCTGAATGCAGAGTTCCAAAGAACAGCAAGGAGAGATAAGAAAGCTTTCCTCAGTGATCAATGCAAAGAAATAGAGGAAAACAACAGACTAGGAAAAACAAGAGAACTCTTCAAGAAAATTAGAGATAACAAGGGAACATTACATGCAAAGATGGGCTCGATAAAGGACAGAAATGGTATGGACCTAACAGAAGCAGATGATATTAAGAGAGGTGGCAAGAATACACAGAAGAACTGTCCCAAAAAGATCTTCATGATCAAGATAATCACGATGGCGTGATGACTCACCTGGAACCAGACATCTTGGAATGTGAAGTCAAGTAGGCCTTAGAGAGCATCACTACGAACAAAGCTAGTGGAGGTGATGGAATTCCAATTGAGCTATTTCAAATCCTGAAAGATTATGCTGTGAAGGTGCTGCACTCAATAAGCCAGCAAATTTGTAAAACTCAGCAGTGGCCACAGGACTGGAAAAGGTCAGTCTTCATTTCAATTCCAAAGAAGACATTGCCAAAGAATGCTCAAACTACCGCACAATTGCACTCATCTCACACACTAGTAAAGTCATGCTCAAAATTCTCCTTCAAGGCTTCAGAAATATGTGAACCGTGAACTTCCAGATGTTCAAGCAGGTTTTAGAAAAGGCAGAGGCACCAGAGATCAAATTGCCAACATCCACTGGATCATGGAAAAAGCAAGAGAGTTCCAGAAAACCATCTATTTCTGCTTCACTGACTATGCCAAAGCCTTTGACTGTGTGGATCACAATAAACTGTGCAACATTCTGAAAGAGATAGGAATACCAGACCACCTGACCTGCCTCTTGAGAAACCTGTATGCAGGTCAGGAAGCAACAGTTAGAACTGGACATGGAACAACAGACTGGTTCCAAACAGGAAAAGGAGTACGTCAAGACTGTATATTGTCACCCTGCTTATTTAACTTATATGCAGAGTACATCATGAGGAACGCTGGGCTAGAAGAAGCACAGGCTGGAATCAAGATTTCTGGGAGAAATATCAATAACCTCAGATATGCAGATGACACCACCGTTATGGCAGAAAGTGAAGAGGAACTCAAAAGCCTCTTGATGAAGGTGAAAGAGGAGAGTGAAAAGGTTGGCTTGAAGCTCAACATTCAGAAAACTAAGATCATGGCATCTGGTCCCATCACTTCATGGGAAATAGATGGGGACACAGTGGAAACAGTGTCAGACTTTATATTTTTGGGCTCCAAAATCACTGCAGATGCTGATTGTAGCCATGAAATTAAAAGACGCTTGCTCCTTGGAAGGAAAGTTATGACCAACCTAGATAGCATATTCAAACGCAGAGACATTACTTTGCCAACCAAGGTCCGTCTAATCAAGGCTATGGTTTTTCCCGTGGTCATGTATGGATGTGAGTGTGGACTGTGAAGAAAGCTGATTGCCGAAGAATTGATGCTTTTGAACTGTGGTGCTGGAGAAGACTCTTGAGAGTCCCTTGTACCGCAAGGAGATCCAACCAGTCCATTCTAATGGAGATCAATCCTGGGTGTTCATTGGAAGGACTGATGCTAAAGCTGAAACTGCAATAGTTTGGCCACCTCATGCGACGAGTTGACTCACTGCAAATTCTCTGATACTGGGAGGGATTGGGGGCGGTAGAAGACGGGGATGACAGAGAATGAGATGGCTGGATGGCATCACCGACTCGATGGACATGAGTTTGAGTGAATTCCGAGAGTTGGTGATGGACAGGGAGGCCTGGCGTGCCGTGATTCATGGGGTTGCAAAGAGTCGGACACGACTGAGTGACTGAACTGAACTGAACTGATATGTCCTTTAGTCTCCGTTCATTTTTATTCTTATTTTCTCCCCAGATTCAATCATTTCAAATGACTTGTCTTCATGTTCACGCTGTTCTTGATTAACTTAATATTTACTTCTCTTTTGCATCTTTCAATTCAGTTATTACAGGCATACCTTGAAGATATGGGTTTGTTTTCAGACTATAGCAATAAAGCAAATATTATAATAAAATAAGTCACTTTTTTTGGTTTCCTAGTGCATATAAAATTTATATTTACACTTTACTATAGTCTATTAGGTATGCAATAGCATTATGTTGAAACAATGCAGTACCTTAATTAGAAAATATTTCCTTAGTAAAAATACTAACCTTAATCTGAGCCTTCAGAAAGTTATAATCATTTTGTTGGTGTAGGGTCTTGCCTTAATGTCTGCTGGTTGTTCAGGGCAGTGATTTCTGAAGGTTGAATTCAGTTCAGTTCAGTTCAGTTGCTCAGTCGTGTCTGACTCTCTGCGACCGCATGAATCACAGCATGCCAGGCCTCCCTGTCCATCTCCAACTCCCGGAATTCACCCAAACTCATGGCCATAGAGTCGGTGATGCCATCCAGACATCTCATTCTCTGTCATCACCTTCTCCCCCTGCCCCCAACCTTTAAAAGCATCAGAGTCTTTTCCAGTGAGTCAACTCATCTCATGAGGTGGCCAAAGTATTGCAGTTTCAGCTTTAGCATCAGTCCTTCCAATGAACACTCAGGATTGATCTCGTCTAGAATTGACTGGTTGGATCTCTTTGCAGTCCAAGGGACTCTCAAGAGTCTTCTCCAACACCACAGTTCAAAAGCATCAATTCTTCGGTGATCAACCTTCTTCATAGTCCAACTCTCACATCCATACACGACCACGGGAAAAACCATAGCCTTTACTAGACGGACATTGGTTGGCAAAGTAATGTCTCTACTTTTTAATATACTATCAAGGTTGGTCATAACTTTCCTTACAAGGAGTAAGCGTCTTTTAATTTCATGGCTGCAATCAGAATCCACAGTGGTTTTGGAGCCAGAAAAAAATAAAATCTGACACTGTCTACACTGTTTTTCCATCTATTTCCCATGAAGTGATGGGACCAGATGCCATGATCTTAGTTTTCTGAATGTTGAGCTTCAAGCCAACCTTTTCACTCTCCTCTTTCACCTTCATCAAGAGGCTTTTGAGTTCCTCTTCACTTTCTGCCATAAGGGTGGTGTCATCTGCATATCTGATGTTATTGATATTTCTCCCAGCAATCTTGATTCCAGCTTGTGCTTCTTCTAGCCCAGCGTTCCTCATGATGTACTCTGCATATAAGTTAAATAAGCAGGGTGACAATATACAGTCTTGACGTACCAGTCTGTTGTTCCATGTCAAGTTCTAACTGTTGCTTCCTGACCTGCATACAGGTTTCTCAAGAGGCAGGTCAGGTGGTCTGGTATTCCTATCTCTTTCAGAATGTTCCACAGTTTATTGTGATCCACACAGTCAAAGACTTTGGCATAATCAATGAAGCAGAAATAGATGGTTTTCTGGAACTCTCTTGCTTTCTCCATGATCCAGCAGATATTGGCAATTTGATCTCTGGTGCCTCTGCCTTTTCTAAAACCTGCTTGAACATCTGGGAGTTCATGGTTCACATATTGCTGAAGTGTGGCTTGGAGAATTTTGAGCATGACTTTACTAGTGTGTGAGATGAGTGCAATTGTGCGGTAGTTTGAGCATTCTTTCGCATTCCCTTCTTTGGGATTGGAATGAAGACTGACCTCTTCCAGTCCTGTGGCCACTGCTGAGTTTTCCAAATTTGCTGGCTTATTGAGTGCAGCACTTTCACAGCATCATCTTTCAAGATTTGAAATAGCTCAATTGGAATTCCATCACCTCCACTAGCTTTGTTCATAGTGATGCTTTCTAAGGCCCACTTGACTTCACATTCCAAGATGTTTGGCTCGCTGTAGCAATTTCTTAAAATAAGACAACAATGAAGTTTGCAGTGTAGATTGACTTTTCCTTTTACAAATGATTTCTCTGTAGCATGCAATGCTGTTTTATAGCATTTTATCCATAGCAGAATGTCTTTAAAGACTGGAGTCAAAATTATCAAATTCTGTCTCTGATTTATCAGTGAAGTTATAGTCTAAATCTTTTGTTGTAATATCAACAATCTTAATAGCATCTTCACGAGAAGTAGTTTCCATCTCGAGAAGCTTTCTTCATTCATAAGATACACCTCCTCATGCATTCAATATTTATCAGGATATTGAAGCAATTTAGTCATTCTTCTGGCTCCACTTCTAATTCTGTGAAAATTATCAATATGTGATACAGAGACACAAGTGAAAAATGCTGCTGGAAAAAAATATGGCAGTTATAGACTTGCTTAATATAGGGTTGCTACAAAACTTCAATCTGTAAAAATATGCAATATCTCTAAGTGCAATATTGTGGAACACAATAAAACAAGATATGCTTGTATATTTTTCAAAGCCAGAATTTTAGTTTCCTTTGCTCTTAATCTCTTGTCCTCAAGTGTCTGTGAGTCTAGAGTCTCCTTTTGGTTTTCACAAGACATTACTCTTGCTTCTGCAGATTTTACTAGCATTAAATCTGTGCCACTTCTGTCCTTTTGTGCTTCAAACCGGGCAAAACATATACCCTTATGCTGCTTGGAGACAGGTTATGAAGTTGTAAGTTTGGTCTACCCTGTTCTTTCCAGGTCACTGAATAGGACCAGGGACTGACTGGACTGCTACTTTCCCCAAACTAAGTGGGGCAACAGTAAGTTAAAACACCGTGAATCTCCTACCATTTTGTATATGGCCTTTTCTTGATTGGGTGCTTGCTTGGTTGCTGGACAACTTTAGTTTCCAGAGTGTCTCTAAAGTTATTTTAGTTAGGTTCAATTTTTTATTTAGTGTTTCTACAAGAGAATGATATTCTGAACCATCCTGGTCTACAGTCTTGTTAATGTCACCAATTTCAGAATTTTTAGAATATATAATAGAGATTTCATTTGGAATAGCCCTGGTCTGCATTATTTGGTCTCTACTAGTGTACTTACTGGAGAAGGCAATGGCAAGCCACTCCAGTACTCTTGCCTGGAAAATCCCATGGACGGAGGAGCCTGGTAGGCTGTAGTCCATGGGTTCGCTACGAGTCAGAAATGACTGAGTGACTTCACTTTCACTTTTCACTTTCACACATTGGAGAAGGAAATGGCAACCCACTCCAGTGTTCTTGCCTGGAGAATCCCAGGGAGGGGGGAGCCTGGTGGGCTGCCGTCTATGGGGTCACACAGAGTCGGACATGACTGAAGTGACTTAGCAGCAGCAGCAGTGTAGTTGCTTCCTTACAACTCAAGTTTTCTCCTCTATGGCTCATTTTCTGCATGGAATTTGATGTAGTTCATCCAGTGGGGCTTCAATATTGTTCTGTCATCTTTGATTCCTCTAAGAGAAACTTTCAGAACCATTAACTCTGGGCAGCAGTTCTCTGACCAGAAAGTGTTTTGAAGAGGCTTTATGCCAACTGAAGAGTGAAGAACCTTGTGAAGGCAGAGATAAAATCCTATTTCAGAGGATTCTTCTCATTATTTTGCTTTTGGAGGTAGGGGTTGCAAGCCCATTTCCTGCTCAGAGGCTGATGGAGTTGCAGGAATACATAAAGAAAAGGGCTTAAGTGGACTTTAGGTGAAAGTTTCAGGGATGGGGATTGGGAAGGTCAGATACAGGAGAATAGTGAGGAAAGTTATTAACATGTCCAAAATAATGTTGTATTCTCATTTCCCCTTCCCGTTCTTAATATCTCCAAGTAATGTGATCTATCAAAAATATTGTATGACAATCTGATTCATATTTGTATTCCCAGTGTCAGGATATATCATGCACTCAATTGATGTTCAATACATGTTGAACTCAAATGACAATTATCTAGTCTTAAAAATGGTTCTTATCGCTAGCCTTTAATATATATCTTTCCTACAAGACAGTTTTTATTCCCAAATAGTGTTACATAAACCAGCCCTTCCATAAAAATATGAGAAATATTTAAGTTTAAAATACATATCAAATTTTGAAAAATGCATATTACTTTTATTTCTGTGAAGTATGAAGGAGATTATGGGGATGATAAATACTAATTGTCTTTGACAAAAAATTTTCTAACTCTTAATATTATCTCTTAACAAACCAGTCAATCAATCAGTGAAATAGTGTATTCACGATGTTTTTGTACAGGGTTTTATAAGGTGCTATCAGATATATAAAAATGTTATAATTCTGGTCTTAGGAGAACAGTATATTATGGCTGTTCTTATTTCACTAGGGAATGCATTTATTTTTTCCCAAATGGGACTGTATTATCTTAAACTTATTTTAGCTTTTGGTGAGTGAAATATGAAAGAAGGTGGAAGATAATCAGACTTAATTTTCTTTTGAAAGCAATCCTTGTGTGTAGAAATGAGCCTTCTACTTGACAGAAGAAGATCTAAGTTCTACTACGATCCACTAATGTGTCATTGTTCAAGAAAATTTGACTCTCCATTTCCTTTTCAATAAAATAAGGATAGTCGCAGTTCCCTTAATACCTATCTGAGTTTTTTACAGGGTCCAAGTGAGAACATGTGTAAGAAGATACTATAAAATGTGAATTCTTGCAATGGTCTTTTCTTTGACCCTTCATTTTTGTCCTGCTGTCTCTGTTGTAAGAAACAGACACTCAGTAGATTGGGGGACAGAAAGTGTCACAATGAATGCCCAAGGTCATATCCCATGGAGAGGATGGATTGCCAACAAATATTTATGCACTGGAAACAGGAATGTTTGGAGAGCATGTGTGTGTGTGTGTTTGTGTGTGTATGTGATATTACATCATATCTTCAGCTCAGTTCAGTCGCTCAGTCGTGTCTGACTCTTTGCAACCCCATGAATCACAGCACGCAAGGCCTCCCTGTCCATCACCAACTCCCGGAGTTCACTCAAACTCATGTCCATTGAGTCGGTGATGCCATCCAACCATCTCATCCTCTGTCGTTCCCTTCTCCTCCTGCCCTCGATCTTTCCCAGCATCAGGGTCTTTTCCAACGAGTCAGCTCTTCACATCAGGTGGCCAAAGTATTGGAGTTTCAGCTGTAGCATCAGTCCTTCCAATGAACACCCAGGACTGATCTCCTTTAGAATGGACTGGTTGGATCTCCTTGCAGTCCAAGGGACTCTCGAGATTCTTCTCCAACACTACAGTTCAAAGGCATCAATTTTTCTGCGCTCAGTTTTCTTCACAGTCCAACTCTCACATCCATACATGACCACTGGAAAAAACCTAGCCTTGACTAGACGGACCTTTGTTGGCAAAGTAATGTCTCTGCTTTTGAATATGCTATCTAGGCTGGTCATAACTTTCCTTCAAAGGAGTAAGCGTCTTTAATTTCATGGCTACAATCAACATCCACAGTGATTTTGGAGCCCCCAAAAATAAAGTCTGACACTGTTTCCACTGTTTCCCCATCTATTTGCCATGAAGTGATGGGACCAGATGCCATGATCTTTGTTTTCTGAATGTTGAGCTTCAAGCCAACCTTTTCACTCTCCTCTTTCACCTTCATCAAGAGGCTTTTGAGTTCCTCTTCACTTTCTGCCATACGGGTGGTGTCATCTGCATATCTGAGGTTATTGATATTTCTCCCGGCAATCTTGATTCCAGCTTGTGCTTCTTCCAGCCCAGCATGCCTCATGATGTACTCTGCATATAAGTTAAATAAGCAGGGTGACAATATACAGTCTTGATGTTCTCCTTTTCCTATTTGGAACCAGTGTGTTGTTCCATGTCCAGTTCTAACTGTTGCTTCCTGACCTGCATACAGGTTTCTCAAGAGGCAGGTCAGGTGGTCTGGTATTCCCATCTCTTTCAGAATGTTCCACAGTTTATTGTGATCCACACAGTCAAAGGCATTGGCATAGTCAATGAAGCAGAAATAGATGTTTTTCTGGAACTCTCTTGCTTTTTCCATAATCCAGCGGATGTTGGCAATTTGAATCTGGTGCCTCTGCCTTTTCTAAAACCAGTTTGAACATCTGGAAGTTCATGGTTCACGTATTGCTGAAGCCTGGCTTGGAGAATCTTGAGCATGACTTTACTAGCGTGTGAGATGAGTGCAATGGTGCAGTAGTTTGAGCATTCTTTAGAATTGTCTTTCTTTGGGATTGGAATGAAAACTGACCTTTTCCAGTCCTGTGGCCACTGCTGAGTTTTACAAATTGCTAGCATATTGAGTGTAGCAATCTCACAGCATCATCTTTGAGGATTTGAAATAGCTCAACTGGAATTCCATCACCTTCACTAGCTTTGTTCATAGTGGTGCTTTCCAAGGCCCACTTGACCCATGTTCCAAGATGTCTGGCTCTAGGTGAGTGAACACACCCTCGTGTTTATCTTGGTCATGAAAATCTTTTTTGTACATTTTTTCTATGTATTCTTGCCACCTCTTCTTAATATCTTCTGCTTCTGTTAGGTCCATACCATATCTGTCCTTTATCGAGCCCATCTTTGCATGAAATGTTCCCTTGGTATCTCTAATTTTCTTGAAGAAGATCTCTTGTCTTTCCTATTCTGTTGTTTTCCTCTATTTCTTTGTATTGATTGCTGAGGAAGACTTTCTTATCTCTCCTTGCTGTTCTTTGGAACTCTGCATTCAGATGCTTATATCTTTCCTTTTCTCCTTTGCTTTTCACTTCTCTTCTTTTCACAGCTATTTGTAAGGCCTCCTCGGACAGCCATTTTGCTTTTTTGCATTTCTTTTCCATGGGGATGGTCTTGGTCCCTATCTCCTGTACAATGTCACGAACCTCCATCCAGAGTTCATCGGGTACTCTATCTATCAGATCTAATCCCTTAAATCTATTTCTCACTTCCACTGTATAATCATAAGGATTTGATTTAGGTGATATCTGAATGGTCTAGTGGTTTTCCCTACTTTCTTCAATTTACATCTGAATTTGGCAATAAGGAGTTCATGATCTGAGCCACAGTCAGCTCCTGGTCTTGTTTTTGCTAACTGTATAGAGCTTCTCCATCTTTGGTTTTAAAGGATGCAATTAATCTGATTTTGGTGTTGACCGTCTGGTGATGTCCATGAGTAGAGTCTTCTCTTGTGTTGTTGGAAGAGGGTGTTTGCTATGACCAGTGCGTTCTCTTGGCAAAACTCTATTAGCCTTTGCCCTGCTTCATTCTGTACTGCAAGGCCAAATTTCCTGTTACTTTACCCGGTGTTTCTTGACTTCCTACTTTTGCATTCCAGTCCCCTATAATGAAAAGGACATCTTTTGGGGTGTTAATTTTTAAGGTCTTGCAGGTCTTCATAAAACTGTTCAACTTCAGTTTCTTTAGCATACTGGTCAGGGCATAGACTTGGATTACCTTGATACTGAATGGTTTGCCTTGGAAATAAGCAGAGACCATTCAGTCATTTTTGAGATTGCATCCAAGTACTGCATTTCGTACTGCTTTGTTGACCATGATGGCTACTCCATTTCTTCTAAGGGATTCCTGCCCACAGTGGTAGATATAATGGTCATCTGAGTTAAATTTACCCATTCCAGTCCATTTGAGTTCACTGATTCCTAGAATGTCTATGTTCACTCTTGCCATCTCCTGTTTGACCACTTCCAATTTGCCTTGATTCATGGACCTAACATTCCAGGTTCCTATGCAATATTGCTCTTTTCAGCATCCAACCTTGCTTCTATCACCAGTCACATCCACAACTGGCTATTGTTTTTTCTTTGGCTTCATCCCTTCATTCTTTCTGGAGTTATTTCTCCACATCATATCTTACTCTGCTCATAATTCTCCAAGGGCTTTTCAACCTCAGTTCAGTTCAGGTCAGTCGCTCAGTCGTGTCTGACTCTTTGCGACCCCATGAGTTGTGCTGGCCAGGCGTCCCTTATTCAACACCAATTCCCAGAGCCTACCCAAACTCATGTCCATTGAGTCAGTGATGCCATCCAACCATCTCATCCTCTGTCGTCCCCTTCTCCTCCTGCCCTCAATCTTTCCCAGCATCAGGGAAAGACTCTTTTCCAATGAGTCAGCTCTTCACTTCAGGTGGCCAAAGTATTGGAGCTTCAGCTTTAGCATCAGTCCTTCCAATGAATACCCTGGGCTGATCTTTAGGATGGACTGGTTATATCTCCTTGCAGTCCAAGGGACTCTCAAGAGTCTTCTCCAACACCGCAGTTCAAAGGCATCAATTTTTCTGTGTTCAGCTTTTTTTATAGTCCAACTCTCCCGTCCATACATGACTACTGGAAAAACCATAGCCTTGACTAGATGGACCTTTGTTGACAAAGTAATATCTCTGCTTTTGAATATGCTATCTAGGTTGGTCATAACTTTCCTTCAAAGGAGTTCAGTTCAGTTCAGTTCAGTTCAGTCGCTCAGTCGTGTCCGACTCTCCGCGACCCCATGAATCAGTACGCGTCTTTTAATTTCGTGGCTGCAATCAGCATCCGCAGTGATTTTGGAGCCCCCCAAAATAAATTCTGACACTTTTCCACTGTTTCCTCATCTATTTGCCATGAAGTGATGGGACCAGATGCCATGATCTTAGTTTTCTGAATGCTGAGCTTTAAACCAACTTTTTGCACTCTCCTCTTTCACTTTCATCAAGAAGCTCTTTAGTTCTTTACTTTCTGTCTTAAGGGTGGTGTCATCTGCATATCTGAGGTTATTGTTATTTCTCCTGGCAATCTTGATTCCAGCTTGGCTTCCTCCAGCCCAGCGTTTCTCACGATGTACTCTGCATATTAGTTAAATAAGCAGGGTGACAATATACAGCCTTGACGTACTCCTTTTCCTATTTGGAACCAGTCTGTTGTTCCATGTCTAGTTCCAACTGTTTTCAATTGTTCTGTTCCGTTCCGTCTCTCAGTCGTGTCCGACTCTATGCGACCCCGTGGACTGTAGCCTACCAGGCTTCTCCGTCCATGGGATTCTCCAGGCAAGAATACTGGAGTGGGTTACCGTTTCCTTCTCCAGGGGATCTTCCCGACCCAGGGATCGAACCCGGGTCTCCCGCATTGGAGGCAGACGCTTTAACCTCTGAGCCACCAGGGAAGCCCAACTAGTTAGCATAAAACCGTTTTCAACCTAGTTAGCATAAAATCCAATGTCCTTTCTATAGCTTTCAAGACCATTTCTCTTACTTCAAACTTATTTTTCCCTCAGTACCCTCCACTCCAATATCTTTTCTGTTTCACAAACAGCACAAGCCCATTTTCCTCTCAGGGGTTGTGTATTTCTATTCTTCTTTCTGTAAGGCTCTCAATCTGAGAGTTACTTGACACAGACTTTCTTTATTTAGGTTTCTACTGAAAGGTAACTTCTTCCAAGAGGCCTTGACTGATCAAATATGTAAAATAGTATCCTCCCCTGTCTCTCAAGTCCCATGATCTCACTTTATTTCTGTTCATAGCACTTAATGCTGCCTTTCTTTTCTTTATATATACATTTTTTTTTATTGTTTATATCTCCTACAAGGAAGGAGGGGCTTCCTTCCTTACACTCTAGGAATGCAGGGGCTTGTCTCTTATTTTTCCAGATCTACATTCAATATCTAGCACATTGTAGTTGCACAATGAGTAATTATTTAATGAATAAATGATTGGCTGCCAGGAGATCAAACCAGTAAATCCTAAAGGAAATCAGTCCTGAATATACATTGGAAGGACTGATGCTGAAACTCCAATATTTTGGCTACCTGATGCAAAGAACTGACTCATTGGAAAAGACCCTAATGCTGAGAAAAGCTGAAGGCATGAGGAGAAGGGAATGGCAGAGGTTGAGATGGTTAGGTGGCATCACCAACTCGATGGACATGAGTTTGAGTAGGCTCTGGGAGTTGGTGATGGACAGGGAAGCCTGGCATGCTGCAGTCCACGGGATTGCAAAGAGTCGGACATGACTAAGTGGCTGAACTGAACTGATTTGCTGAATTTATGAACAAATATCAGTGTATATCTCATGAACTCTACATAAGATTTGTAGCAAAGTCTATATTTTTATAAATGTTATCTCGTGTTAATTAAATACCTGATCACATATAATAGAACTTAGCTTTCCTCACTTTTCAAAATAGTCCACTCTTCTGCTCTTACCTCAAAAGTCTGTTTGAATTCTTTTAAGCCATTGCTTTGAAGTCATTTGTATCTTTTTCTAAAGCCATTTAATGAGATGGAAATAACCATGCATGAAGCACTTTTAGCATAGCCTTTACAAAGTTAACATTTGCAATTTAGAATTCTTGTTAGATAGCTCACTGGAGAAAAATGTATTCATTTATATCAGGTTTTTCTATCACAGGTGATTTTTGAAGATATTTTTCAAGTAAGTTAAAATGTTAGGTTATAGCAAAGTAACAAGACACAGATCCCTGAAAGACTGAAATCCAAACTGGGCTCATATGGAACTCAGTGAACAGTTTTGCTGGCAACATCACCATGTAGGCAGTTAGAGGCAACTCTATGCATGCTGCTGCTGCTGCTGCTAAGTCATTTCAGTCGTGTCCAACTCTGTGCGACCCCTTAGACGGCAGCCCACCAGGCTCCCCCATCCCTGGGATTCTCCAGGCAGGAACACTGGAGTGGGTTGCCATTTCCTTCTCCAATGTGTGAAAGTGAAAAGTGAAAGTGAAGTTGCTCAGTTGTGTCCGACCCTTAGTGACCCTACGGACTGCAGCCGACCAGGCTCCTCCACCCATGGGATTTTCCAGGCAAGAGTACTGGAGTGGGGTGCCATTGCCTTCTCCACTCTATGCATGACAGTGGCTTAAATGCTGGCACAGCTGCCAAGGTTGAGGAAAACAAAATTAATGTAATTAAAGGAATTCTGCACGTTGGTGTCCTAAACACTTAACGAGAGTAGCTGTCCTGTGAGTTGAGGAAAAATTAGAAAAAGTGGGAAACTGTAGAGACCTTAGCCCAGTTGTGTTGACTCTAACTTGACTACCACAGTAATACTGAGTTTTGTATTACTGCAGTAATCTTTTTAGCTACAGAATATGGTGAAGTGGACTGAGATACAGGATGGAAGCCTATAATTCTCTATTACATAGAGACTTGGAGAATTTTAAGCATTACTTTACTAGTGTGTGAGATGTGTGCAATTGTGCAGTAGTCTGAGCATTCTTTGGTATTGCCTTTCTTTGGCATTGGAATGAAAAGTGACCTTTTCCAGTTCTGTGGCCACTGCTGAGTTTTCCAAATTTGCTGGCATATGGAGTGCAGCACTTTCACAGCATCATCTTTTAGGATTTGAAATAGCTCAACTGGAATTCCATCACCTCCACTAGCTTTCTGAGTGCAGAAGAATTGATGCTTTTGAACTGTGGTGTTGGAGAAGACTCTTGAGAGTCCCTTGAACTGCAAGGAGATCCAACCAGTCTGTCCTAAAGGAGATCAGTCCTGGGTGTTCATTGGAAGGACTGATGTCGAAGCTGAAACTCTAATACTTTGGCCACCTGATGTGAAGAGCTGACTCACTGGAAAAGACCCTGATGCTGGGAAAGATCGAGGGCAGGAGGAGAAGGGAACGACAAAGGATGAGATGTTTGGATGGCATCACCGATTCAATGGACATGGGTTTGGGTGGACTCCGGGAGTTGGTGATGGAGGGGGGCCTGGCATGCTGCAGTTCATGGGATCGCAAAGAGTCGGACATGACTGAGCGACTGAACTGAACATAGAGACTGAATGTTCATAAAATCTATAGCCAAACAGATGCAACTGTGTTTTTTCCTTAGTTAAAAGTGAAACTGTAGCAATGGCATCTGCAGATTTTATAAAGGGAAGAAGTCACCTTCAAAACTTATTTTAGGATTGTGTAGAATGAAAGGAGAGATATCATGCAAATATATTTATTTTTAGTCTGTTTTTCTATCTTTAAATTGAGAACAGTTTAATCCCTGATTTGACTAGGAAAGTGTTTACCCTAATTTTCTTTGTTTGATCCCTTCTTTTAAAAAAAGATAAACTACTTTGAAAGAAACATTAACCTGATATGCTAGGAATTTACTTGCTGAGCTCAGATATGACAACGAAGAACATTGCTGTGAGCCAATCAGGTGCTGCCTGTGGAGATGTTTTTGTTTGCAGCGTTTTCACACATACTTATTCAATAAAGCTTTTGTTTTACTGACATTGGAAAATAGCATACTGCAGTATGCTGTGATTTTGAAGTGACAGTGTCAGTGGGACTAGGGTAAAAAATGTGAAGTGAATTGAGGCTGAAAACAAAAGCTTTGTTTTTGCTTATTTAGAAAGGAAAGTTAAATTTTAGATTTTTTTTACACTTTGGCTCCAACCACTGGAAAACAAACAGCAAAGGCAACAACAGAATCACAGCAAAACCAAACTTGTGTCTTCCTTGCAATATTTTTAGTTAGAGAATGTCATTCCAAGCATATTTCTGTATTTCTTGGGGAAATAATAAAATTGTCAAACTTCTTTTGCCATAACTTATGACAAGCAATACATATTTAATACTCAATAAATAAAATAGCTTAATCGAGTTACAATGTGATATTCTAAAAAGTATAGTATCTGTTGAAACAGGATAAGGTGATACCTACCACTTAAAACAGTATCTGTTTTAAAAGTTATTGTGATAAATTCAAATTACAAAAAAATTTCTTATTCACAGATAATTTTATACTTAAAGCTTAGAGGGTAAGGCAACAAGGAATTATAATAAATCTCTGTGTGTATGTGTGTGTGTGTTCAGTTACAAAGATCTTGTCTTGACTGCTTTGCTACTCCATGGTCTGTAGCCCACCAGGTTCCTCCGTAGGGTTTCCCAGACAAGAATACTAGAGCAGGTTGTCATTTCCTTCTCTAGGGGATCCTCCTGATCCAGGGATCGATCCCATGTCTCCTTCATGGCAGGCAGATTCTTTACCATTGAGCCACTCGGGAAGTCCCAATAATAAACCTACAGTTGTACTAACTGGCACTTATGCTATCCCTGGTGTTCTGATTTGGTGTGCCAGGGAAACTGTGCTGGGCTTCATGGATGGTGGTGGTTTAGTCACTAAGTCCTGTATGACTCTATATGACTCACTAAGTCCTATATGACTCTTACGACAAAAGAGTCTGCCAGCCTCTTTTGTCCATGGGATTCCCCAGGCAAAAATACTGGAGTGGGTTGCCATTTCCTTCTGCAGAGTATCTTCCCCACCCAGGGACTGAACCTGTGTCTCCTGTGTTGCAGGATGTCTCTTGCATTGAAGGTGGATTCTTTATGGCTCAGCCCCCAGGAAGGGCTGGACTTCATATTCTTCATCTATAAGAACAGAATGAGGGGATGAATAGCAGAATTTCTGATGTCTTTCTGTTCTACCACTTTGTGAATCACATTGTTTCAGAAAATAGGTAGTTCAAACATCATGGTTGGTCTTTCAATAATATGTCAATAGAATTTTTGTTCTTCATGTTTGTGTGTTTGCTTGTGCATGTGTGCATAGGCAAATGAACTGTAACCTGAAAGTTATTATTCAGTAAATTTAGAGTCAAAATGATGTTGACGTTTGCATTCATGGAAAGGTAGATAAATGTAGTCTAACCATGCTCCCACAGTCATTTTTTCTTCTAGCACAGCATTCATGTTACTTGGTAATTACTTTATATGTCTTTGTTCTTCATTAAATTTTGCTGATTCCTTCCTTCACGATATGCTACAATTTCTCCTACTAAAAAACAAAATTCAACTGAGTAAATTTAAAGATCAATTAGCTTTATTCAATGATTCATGAATCAAACAGGTTCCCATCTTTAGCAAACAGAAGAGAGCTGTAAAGTGCTACAGAAAGAACAGTTTTTAAAGGCAAAAAGTAAGGGGGATAAGGAAAAGGATTACTTTAGGCAAGGTCCCCTTCCTTGGGGATGAAAAGGAGCTATCTGGCAGATTAAGTTAATTGTGCTGACCAGGAAATTTCAGACTGGTTCAGATTACATTCCTAGGGAAGGTTGAAATTGCAGTTAAGTCAGGTATTAATTCTGACAGTGGGATGCGGGGTTAGCAGAAGTGACTCCATTTTGGGCCTATTGTCTCTTTTTTAACACTGTCACATTAAAAATCAATTGACCCATGGTAATTATCATTTAGCATTCTTTCCCTTTAAGTCCAAGAGTAATATTTCATACTGTTTCATTACTTACCTTCCTTATTTTTCTAATTACTGATTGACAGTCACTAATCATTCAAAAACAAAAACAACAACAACCAAAATCCTTTCTCTGTGGAAATTATCCCTGTCAATTACACCCTACATTGTTGAACTTGGGTTTCCCTGGTGGCTAGCTGGTAAAGAATTTGCCTGCAATGCAAGAGATCTGGGTTTGATCCCTGGGTTGGGAAGATCCCCTGGAGAAGGAAATGCCAACTCACTCCAACATTCTTGCCTGGAGAACTCAATGGACATAGGGTCTACAGTCCAGAGGGTCTCAGAGAGTTGGGCGTGACTAAACGACTAAATTTTCCTTGTTTTTGTTGAACTTAGTTCCAAGCCATTCTCGATATTCTTTGCAGGCTTCTCAACTTGCACTGAACACGAGACTTTGTTGTTTTCTGGGAAATGAGTTCTTGGCCTCTCCTCTAACATTTTCTTTCAGGCTCCTAATTCATACTTGAGTTCCATAATCATTAGCTAACTTCTATGTTCCAGATTATTCTCTGTAGTAATGTCATTGATCCTAAACTCTACCTGCCTTCTGGTCAGCTCTACTCAGATACCTCACAGTCACTTGTCTCAACAGGGTAGAATAGAACCAATGGATTTTCTTCCCCAACATCTCACGTTAGATATCTGTAAGCTTCCCAGATCCTTTCCCTCATGTTCCCCTTCTAGCCTAGTCACCAGGGCCTAATCAATTCTAAATCTCAGAATCTACCCCACCGCTGACCCCAAACCCATTGGCAGTGCTTTAGTTTAGATAGTTATCACTTCACACTAGAGCTAGTGTATTGGTGTTTTGTCAGTCTTGTCTGTTCAATTTTTTTTCCCTTCCCATTCAGCTCCCTCAGTACAGTCATAGTAATTATTTAAAACTAGAGATATTATCAAGTAGTTTACCATATTTTACTTATTTAAAACCTTTCAATGTTTTTGTTGCCTTGTGGACAAGTCCAAATATCAGAACATGAAAGTCTCTTTCTTTTCCGTACATTTTCAAATTCATCTGTTGGACAGTCCCCACCTGTTCTTAGGAGCTGCTCAATACACATATATACTACTTAAAATTCTCCAAAAGGGGCATGCTGTTTTATATCTATGCCTACACTGTATTTTACCTGTAGTGCCTTTTGTGTGTGCACGCATGTGCTCAGTCGTGTCTGACTCTTTGCCATCCCATGGACTTTAGCCCACCAGGCTCCTCTGTCCATGGCATTTCCCAGCAAGAATAATGGAGTAGGTTGCCATTTCCTCCTCCAAGGAATCTTCCTGATCCAGAAATCAAGCCCACATCTCCTGCGCCTCTTACATTGGCAGGCACATTCTTTACCATTGCTCCATTTGGGAAGCCCCAGAGAGCCCTTTACCCATGATCAACTTGGTGAACTCCCGTTTATCCTACAAGACCCAATTACGTGAACCCTCTTGTGATACTCCCCATGAACAAAATTGATGGTTATCTCCTTGAGTTTCCTGTTCTGGTTCCCTCACACCTTGTCCAGGCCTCATTTATCTTCTTTCGTTAACGATTTTTGATGTATATCTGAATCCCTTGTACCTAACAGTCTTCATTAAAAATAATAATTACATATTGGGTTAAACACTGCACCAAATAAACATCCCAGCAAATGGTAGAGAGGTATGAGTAATAATGCAGCAATAAACGCTGAGGATTTTGTGGTGTTTTCTTGAGGCCCTATTCTCACCATAAATTAATGTGAATAAAGAATAAAGCAGGGGATAGTTAGTATTAAAATCTTGAGGAATAACGTGGCTGTCGGTGGGAAAAGATCAAGAGGAGGAAGCTGGAGTATTTTGGGCACTTCTGAAGGGGAGATGGAGACCATCTGTTGAGGAGGATGCTGCAGGAATGAGTGCCAGGACAGAGATAAAAGTGAATGGAAAGGAAATGGTGGCTGAACAACATCAAAGAGGCAACTCTGCTGCAGAATTGAACAAGTAACTGCATATTCTCTCTGGCAGGGATACAAGTGGGTGGCATTGGACAATGTATCCTGATGGCTATGACAAGGACTAAGAAATAGGGACATAATTTGGCTTATGACAGCTTACTTCATTGCGGCTGGGGTTATGTGCTTAGTACAAAATAATACAAAACAACAGGTTGTGTTCTGATGTTTTCAGTTTCTCTTTACACACAAGTGTATCTAAATGTGTGTTTCCTACTTTCAATAACACTAACTTAAACTTCTAATTTAAAGTAGCCCTTGTAATATGTTTAACTCTTTTTTTCCTTTTTAAAGATAATTGTCCAACTATTATAAGTATACTAAGAGTATTAAAGATGATATTTCAACTTTCTGAAAGCAATCATTTGTGTGTTCTGCTATGCATTTTTCTTAGCTGAGCTCAGGTAGACCTGTGCATGGACAGGAAATTCATTCATGACTAAAACAAGATACTTTATTTGTTTGACATAGGAGAGAAATCGTAAATGAAAACATCTTCAACCATTTGTTTACAATTATGCGCTAATGATAGAAAGCTTTGAGATCAACAGGAAGTATAAATAATATAGAAAGAAAAAAGAGAAAAGAATAGTGTTAATAATAACAGTTGCAGATGGTTAGCGTTTTCCCTGGAAAGTATTGTTTTAAATTTCTGTTAAATCTTGCCAGATTTTGGGAGATTGTTTGATCTTAAGTAGAACATGTTGCCACTACTTCAGTGATAGTAAATGCTGCTGAAACATTTGCAAAATAAAGATCAATACAATGGAAATGCATGAACTTATATGTTCAGGTGATAAATCCTTAAGTGTCATAAAGCAGTAACTTTTTGTGCCATTACATTTCCAGAAAATCATGTTGGATCCTTCAAAGTATTCACACTACATCCATGATCTGAGTTGTGACTTTTCTTGGATGGAATATGAATGACCAAAAAATACATTCAAAATTCATGTGTACAGGCATATTTTCCTTTATATACATGCAGCTAATGCCTTCCTTGTTTTTTAAACAATGAAAAAATAACCAAATAGTATGTCAGTAATTAATATTGGTGGTGATCTAGATACTGAGAGACTTTAATCAATAGTTGAAAGGAAAAATTTAAATATGTTCTGTAGATGCTTGGCTGACTGTTGTTTCACACAGTGGTGAAATGGTAGGTTTACTGTTGTTACAATCAGATATATTTGGCTTTTTATCTCAAGAATTTTAGGAAAATATGTGATCGCTCTCCATCTCCTACTTGAGGAGTTAATCATTGAGAATATGGTACCAAAAACTAATAAGTGTTCATGTGTGAACAGTAAAAAATAGCACAAATGGAAAAGGAAAACCACAGAGTTAGCAACAAGAAAACACTGCCCAGTAATGTTTTGGCTACTAGTATAATGCTTTCTATTGATAGGAGTAGAGGGTGGGTATTTTAAGTCACCTTTCACTTTAAGATCAATTCTGTTTTGATCTCTTTGCAAATCCAAATAAAAACAATAGGTAAGTACTCAGTATGATTTTGGACACTGATTTATTAGAGAGTCTAAGGAAGAATCTAAAGCAACTTTAAAATCTATTTTAGAGTAAAAAGGGTTATTCTACAGAAATTCTTTGGAAGTTGTCCCTCTTGAATTTACAGTCACAAATTTATATTCCCTTTGTGATCTAAGTGGAAATGATCCATCTTCTGTTCAAATTACTGGTCAATATGTCAGTCAGATCAAATGCCACTTCTAAAATGCTAAAAAGTGCTTCTGAGGAACGGGGGATTTCTTTAACAAGACACAAAGTGCTTTTTAATCCATTTCTTACTTGTTAAAAGCATTATGATTCTTACAGATTGTTCTATCATGATGTGGTTTTAATCCTTTATGAGAAGGGAAAACAGCATGGAATTCTGAAAGAAGTTAAGAACTGAGTCCAAGTAGCCTCCTTAATAGAAGCACTACCCCAAATCTGGGGTAATAACATAGTCCTTATGAAAATACTGTGACCAATGAAATGGGGAAGATTTTTAAGAAAGACTATAAAAATATTTGGGAATTTTTTTTTTTTTTTATGAATTAAGTTCTTAAAACTTGTTTTTGACTTCTAAAGAATTTGGTTTCTCATGTTCTGAATCAAGTCCACCAACTCCAAAATACCAAACCAATGATAGCCATGGGAACCCCATGAAAAAGCAAGATAATATTGCCTCATGGAAGAGAATGTTTTATTTTTCATGTGAAAGTTAGTTACTTCTGGGAGTAAGAATGAAATTACTAATTTTTCCATGTTTTCAGTTGCCTCTTGTATTCCAATATTTGTTTACCAGTTTTTCTTCCCATTTGTGTACAGCAACGATATCTTTGATTAAACAATTAAATTCCATTCCTAGCTAAATCTTAGAGATACTACAAAGAGCAAAGTCCTAATAGTAATGGGAAGACAGAGAGACTAGGGTTGGAGGTAATGCAAACATTATATGGATCTGCCTGCTGCCTGGGGAATGAATTGGAGAAGGGTAAGTGGATTAGACAGCATACTATTGTAGCATACTACATATGGCTTGATGATAGCTTGGATTAAGGTGGTAGTTTGTTGATGGAATTTGAATTGTAAAATATTTCATGTATAAAGTTGTAAGACATTGTGTTGAGTTGGATATGGGGGAGTAGGAGAGGGTATGATCATGAGTGGTGCTTTGTATTACTTAGTAGTTGGGAAAAATATTGAAAGTGGATCAGGCTGAGGATAGAGAAAATGGGAATGAGAATAGTAATTTACCTTGGGGCATTTGGGACATGTTAAATAAACCTTGTTTTTTAAATTTTATATTAAGATTCCATTCATATAGTCACATATCAGTAAAAGATAAATAAATCAGTCAATTAGTGAGGATATGACCCACGTTTATATGACATCATGATGGGAAAAAAACCAAAGCAACATTCTGTATTTCTCAACATGTCATCACTCCTATTTAAACTCATAGAGATATTTCATAATGGAGCTTTTCTCAATCAGAATTTATATATGATTCTCTCAACAAAGTGAAGAATCTAAATTCTCTTTGCTTTTTATCTTTTAAAAAATAGCTTGTTTACTATCATTTGACTAATGGTTCAAATATATGGATATTGGTGGTTCAGTGGTAAAGAAACCACCTGCCAATGCAGGAGACTTGTTTTGATCCCAAGTTGGGAATATCCCCTGGAGAAGGAAATGGCAACCCAAACCAGTATTCTTGCCTGAAAAATCCTATGGACAGAGGAGCCTGTAGACCGTGCGGTCACAAACAGTCAAGCACAACTGAATGTCTGAGCATGCACATACAACATATACAGAGCTTCAGATCAGATCAGATCAGATCAGTCGCTCAGTCGTGTCTGACTCTCCGTGACCCCATGAATCACAGCACGCCAGACCTCCCTGTCCATCACCAACTCCCGGAGTACACTCAAACTCATGTCCACAGAGTCGGTGATGCCATCCAGCCATCTCATTATCCGTCGTCACCTTCTCCTCCCGCCCCCAGCCCTTCCCAGCATCAGAGTCTTTTCCAGTGAGTCAGCTCGTCGCATGAGGTGGCCAAAGTATTGCAGTTTCAGCTTTAGCATCAGTCCCTCCAATGAACATCCAGGATTGATCTCCCTTAGAATGGACTGGTTGGATCTCCTTGCAGTATAAGGGACTCTCAAGAGTCTTCTCCAACACCACAGTTCAAAAGCATCGATTCTTCGGCGATCAGCCTTCTTCACAGTCCAACTCTTGGTTGGTAAAGTAATGTCTCTGCTTTTTAATATATTATCAAGGTTGGTCATAACTTTCCTTCCAAGGAGCAAGCGTCTTTTAATTTCATGGCTGCAATCAGCATCTGCAGTGATTCTGGAACCCAAAAAAATAAAGTCTGACACTGTTTCCACTGTTTTTCCATCAATTTCCAATGAAGTGATGGGACCAGATGCCATGATCTTTGTTTTCTGAATGTTGAGCTTCAAGCCAACATTTTCACTCTCCTCTTTCACTTTCATCAAGAGGCTTTTGAGTTCCTCTTCACTTTCTGCCATAAGGGTAGTGTCATCTGCATATCTGAGGTTATTGATATTTCTCCCAGCAATCTTGATTCCAGCTTGTGCTTCTTCCAGCCCAGCGTTCCTCATGATGTACTCTGCATATAAGTTAAATAAGCAAGGTGACAATATACAACCTTGACGTACACCTTTTCCTATTTGGAACCAGTCTGTTGTTCCATGTCCAGTTCTAACTGTTGCTTCCTGACCTGCATACAGGTTTCTCAAGAGGCAGGTCAGGTGGTCTGGGATTCCCATCTCTTTCAGAATGTTCCACAGTTTATTGTGATCCACACAGTCAAAGGCTTTGGCATAGTCAATGAAGCAGAAATAGATGTTTTTCTGAAACTCTCTTGCTTTCTCCATGATCCAGCGGATGTTGGCAATTTGATCTCTGGTGCCTCTGCCTTTTCTAAAACCTGCTTGAACATCTGGGAGTTCACGGTTTACATATTGCTGAAGCCTGGCTTGGAGAATTTTGAGCATGACTTTACTAGCATGTGAGATGAGTGCAATTGTGCAATAGTTTGAGCATTCTTTGGCATTGCCTTTCTTTGGGATTGGAATGAAGACTGACCTCTTCCAGTCCTGTGGCCAGCGCTGAGTTTTCCAAATCTGCTGGCTTATTGAGTGCAGCACTTTCACAGCATCATCTTTCAAGATTTGAAATAGCTCAACTGGAATTCCATCACCTCCACTAGCTTTGTTCGTAGTGATGCTTTCTAAGGCCCACTTGACTTCACATTCCAAGATGTCTGGTTCTAGGTCAGTGATCACGTTATCGTTACTATCTTGGTCGTGAAGATCTTTTTTGTACAGTTCTTCTGTGTATTCCTGCCACCTCTTCTTAATATCTTCTGCTTCTGTTAGGTCCATACCATTTCTGTCCTTTATCGAGCCCATCTTTGCATGAAATGTTCCCTTGGAATCTCTGATTTTCTTGAAGAGGTCTCTTGTTTTTCCTATTCTGTTGTTTTTCTCTATGTCTTTGCATTGATCACTGAGGAAGTCTTTCTTATCTTTCCTTGTTATTCTTTGGAACTCTGCATTCAGATGCTTATATCTTTCCTTTTCTCCTTTGCTTTTCGCCTCTCTTCTTTTCACAGCTATTTGTAAGGCCTCCTCAGACAGCCATTTCGCTCTTTTGCATTTCTTTTCCATGGGGATGGTCTTGGTCCCTGTCTCCTGTACAATGTCACGAACCTCCGTCCAGAGTTCATCAGGCACTCTATCAATCAGATCTAGTCCCTTAAATCTATTTCTCACTTCCACTGTATAATCATAAGGGATTTGATTGAGGTCATATCTGAATGGTCTAGTGGTTTTCCCTACTTTCTTCAATTGAAGTCTGAATTTCGCAATAAGGAGTTCATGATCTGAGCCACAGTCAGCTCCTGGTCTTGTTTTCGCTAACTGTATACAGCTTCTCCATCTTTGGTTGCAAAGAATATAATCAATCTGATTTCGGTGTTGACCATCTGGTGATGTCCATGTGTAGAGTCTTCTCTTGTGTTGTTGGAAGAGGGTGTTTGCTATGACCAGTGCATTCTCTTGACAAAACTCTATTAGCCTTTGCCCTGCTTCATTCCGTGCTCCAAGGCCAAATTTGCCAGTTACTCCAGGTGTTTCTTGACTTCCTACTTTTGCATTCCAGTCTCCTATAATGAAAAGGACATCTTTTTGGGGTGTTAGTTCTAAAAGGTCTTGTAGGTCTTCATAGAACTGATTAACTTCGGCTTCTTCAGCATTACTGGTTGGGGCATAGGCCTGGATTACTGTAATATTGAATGGTTTGCCTTGGAAATGAACAGAAATCATTCTTTCATTTTTAAGATTGCATCCAAGTGCTGCATTTCGGACTCTTTTGTTGACCATGATGGCTACTCCATTTCTTCTAAGGGATTCCTTTTTACAATTACTAATAGTTGACTATGCCAAAGCCTTTGACTGTGTGGATCACAATAAACTGTGGACAATTCTGAAAGAGATGGGAATACCAGACCACCTGACCTGCCTCTTGAGAAACCTGTGTGCAGGTTAGGAAGCAACAGTTAGAACTGTACATGGAACAATAGACTGGTTCCAAATAGGAAAAGGAGTAGGGCAAGGCTGTATATTGTCACCCTGCTTATTTAACTGATATGCAGAGTATATCATGAAGAACGCTGGGCTGGAAGAATCACAAGCTGGAATCAAGATTGCCGGGAGAAATATGAATAACCTCAGATATGCAGATGACACCACGCTTATGGCAGAAAGTGAAAAGGAACTCAAAAGTCTCTTGATGAAAGTGAAAGAAGAGAGTGAAAAAGTTGGCTTAAAACTCAACATTCAGAAAACTAAGATCATGGCATCTGGTCCCATCACTTCATGGGAAATAGATGGGGAAACAGTGGAAACAGTGTCAGACTTTATTGTTTTGGGCTCCAAAATCACTGCGGATGCTGATTGCAGCCATGAAATTAAAAGACGCTTGCTCCTTGGAAGGAAAGTTATGACCAGCCTAGATAGCATGTTCAAAGGAGAGACATTACTTTTCTAACAAAGGTCCGTCTAGTCAAGGCTATGGTTTTTCCCGTGGTCATGTATGGATGTGAGAGTTGGACTGTGAAGAAAGCTGATCGCCGAAGAATTGATGCTTTTGAACTGTGGTGCTGGAGAAGACTCTTGAGAGTCCCTTGGACTTCAAGGAAATCCAACCAGTCCATTCTAAAGGAGATCAATCCTGGGTGTTCATTGGAAGGACTGATGCTAAAGCTGAAGCTCCAATACTTTGGCTACCTGATGCGACGAGTTGACTCACTGGAAAAGACTCTGATGCTGGGAGGGATTGGGGGCAGGAGGAGAAGGGGATGACAGAGAATGAGATGGCTGGATGGAATCACCGACTCAATGGAGGTGAGTTTGAGTGTATTCCGGGAGTTGGTGATGGACAGGGAGGCCTGGTGTGCTGTGGTTCATGGGGTCGCAAAGAGTCGGACACGACTGAGTGACTGAACTGAATAGTCTAATAGATCATTATAAGCACATAATTTTGAGAATCTGGGTGCAGGAAGTTCCAAGCATGAGTTGAAAAACTCATATTTTTTAGAATTTCCTTTTTTCTGCCAGGGAATGTTTGGTTTTGCTTCATCAACATTATAAAAGCCCTCTCTGGTTTATCTCCAAGTAACTAATCTAAGGATCAAGAAACTTGACAGGATCCTTCCATTCCATGTCCCCACCCTCATTCATGAATTCTTTTTTTTTAAATGAATCTTAGAAACTACACCAAATATATTTGACCAAGTTTAGAAAAGAATGTTAATTCTTTGATTCTGCCCATGCTGGCAAAATGACTGAAAGTAATTATTTGAATACTACATTAAAAAGACCTGATTTGAAGATCCAGGTTGTCATTTCCTACTGAATTATGTACAAGTTCCTTGGCATTGCATTTAAAGCGTTCCACAGCATGCCACCGAGCAACTTTTCTCTCTTTATCCTTGTCTAATCCTCTCTCTGTTAAGCCCCTGCTCCAGACAAACTAGACTGCTTGTCATTCCCTGCTTTTCCTAATACTGTTCTCGAGACCTAAAATCTTTTGCTCTCTCACCAGATCACTTCCCTTCTTGTTTTTCATTTCCTGCCCATATCCTATTCAAAACTCTCAAAGTGCTGATTATTTTTTCTTTTAAGGCCTATGTCAAATACTAGCTCAAGCATAGCAGTGCTTTTAAATTTTATCTTAAATCATTTTTAGTAACTGGCAGGCTTATCTTTTATTCCAACCTTGTAAAGTGCCTACTCATCCTAGTCTTTCTTATTGTGATTATTGTAGTAACTAGTGTGCATCACGTAACCAATAAATATTTTTTTTGAATTAAGTGGAATCATCTCCACTGACAGCCCCATTTTACATTAGTTAGGCACTGGGAAATTATTCAAATCACGGAATCATCTTGTTTGCATAGACAAAGGTACTGTACCAGGCTCTCCCCATTATATTGCCTCATTAGGCCTCATTCACCAAACATGAGTTGAACACCTACTAATTGCAGTATTCTGTGTGACTCTGTCCTAGAAACAGGACCAAATATAATTACATAATCATGTGCCAGGAAAAATATATAATTACTTGCATCTTACATATTCAAAATAAATTTCTAAAATAAAATAATTAGACTAACTTGATATCAATTAAATCTTGTCCAAATAAAGACTGAATATTCAGCTTTGTTCACTCTCATGTAAATGCTGATAAAAAGAGTTAATCTTTCCACTTGAGAAAAACAATTAACACATATCTAACCCAGGAACTCATTTATTCAACAACTTTCTCAACCAAATTTATAAGTGAAGAAAAAATTTTCTACTCAGTTTCTTGTTTTTTTTTTTTCAAAGACACTTCCCATAATTTGGTTTTAGGGTCCTGATTTTAGGTATCTTTCTCAGGATTGGTTATAAACAGGGCAGAAGTACAGCTGAAGTCTGGAGGCAGCAAACAATTGTGGAAAATCTGTGAAGTAATGTTGTTCTTGCAACATTTTCCGGCCTATTTTTCAGGACCCATGGGCTGCAGATAAGCATTAGGTATGTGTCCAAAACAAACCAGTGTTTTTAAGACACTGTCCATCCTTGGTGTAACTTTCTCACAAATAACTAACTTAAAAAAATTTACTCCTTTTTCATCATTCAAAAGGTTAGGAGTAGGGGAACAACCTGGATGTGTGATGTGATAGTTTACTGTTTTAGGTTAAAATTTCCACCCAGTATTTCATTTATAAAATGACCACATGATAATATGTAAGCCAAAAAGTATTAGAAATGCATCATGGGTAAAGAGTTTATTTTTGTTATTCTTTTGAAATATTCAGCTGGTATTAAAAACAGATCTTTTGAGCTAGAACAACAGTGGTACAGGTAGACTTCTTACTTTTGGAAAAGATCTGGTCTTTAGCTTATGGGAACCAAGCCGAAGCAGATGTGAAAAGTTCAACTAAAGGAAGAACAGATTAAACTCACTTTTGTGGTTGAAAAACCAAAACAGATGTTATTATTAAGCCACAAAAACCTGAGTGCATTTAAGTAACACTAGGTGTCTGAATTTTAAATATATATATTTGAAATAATTAAGGCATTTAAAGCTACACAGACTGTTGCGTGCCATTAAACTCTTAATCTTCAAATCCAAGAGTTTGCATTTTAGGGAAAAAACTTTTCAGGAACATTGAGTCTCTGTTATTGTGCCTTTCATCTAAAAGTGATAAAGCATCTGACAATGAAAAAGCCTTTGGGTGATTTTAAAATCATTTTTTTCAAAGGATTTTGAAAACATTTATTTATAGAGTTTTTCAATACCTTTACAGAACAACTCTGAAATATCTAGATTACTGTTGTTCCAATGTAAATCTTAGAGCAATGATGTCACAGAGCAAAATTGCGATGATACCAATCTATACATTCACAGACCATTGGTCAACTAACTGAAATACTTCCCTCACACATTATGGTCTCTACCATGGGATAGAAAATGGTGTGAGAATATTTAGGTCAGAATTGTCCCACAGTGGCATGACTACACTCTGATGGCTAATTTTGGATTTCTTAATAATTTTATGTTCTGATATGCCACCTCATCCTTTTTAGCTCAAAGAGACTAAAAGTCTGAGTCAAAAGAACACAAAGACTAAGTGTTATCCTGTGAAAAATGCTCTACTAGACAAAAGCCAGCAGTGTCCATGTGTGTGTATGTGCTCAGTCGTATCTGACTCTTTGTGTCCCTTTGGACTGTGTAGCCTGCTAGGCTTTTCTGTCCATGGAATTCTCCAGGCAAGGATACTGGAGTCGGCTGCCATTTTCTCCTCCAGGGGATCTTCTCAACCCAGGGATTGAACCTGCGTCTTTTGTATCTTCTGCATTGGCAGTCGGATTCTTTACGATTGCGCTACTTGAGAAGCACATTTGATTTGATTCATAGTTTGATCATTCATAAAATTTCATAGCCTTGTTCATTAATTTAGATGTGTTTTACACATTAGGCCAAAAGGGATGTATTTAGCTAAAATGAACATTAAGGATGTAATCTTTCACCTTTGTTTGGAAAAATGAGTGTTACATGATGTGGGATGATTTAGGAATTTACAAGAATTCTTAGCTTCTATATCATGTAATCGTCAAGTGTTGGAAGTGGAAATCTCTATTAATTATCCATTCCCTTTGGAAGAATTCTCTTTTCCACTCTGGGTCTCAAGTTGGGAGAAGGAATGAGGTGACTTTTAAGTTGTCTGGGCATCTTTTCAAACCACATGTGCTGTTTTCTTTGTTTTCTCTACATGAACATTTCAAAATGTATTTGTTGTGATTCCAGTTCCCACCCCTCATTCCATCACTTTGCACCAATGACCTCACCTGCATCCTCTACCTTGACTGATTCTCTTCCCTTCTGCCACTCTAGCACCTTGAGAACCATCCATAGTTTTTAACATTCTATGTGGGAATGACCACTGCTGTAGTTGAATGCCCTAAAAGTTTCATGATATGTCCAGGTTACATCCACTGCATAGTTTGTTCAAAAATTTGTCTCATCGTATTGATTGCATATTGGGCTCATAATGTTTGTATCTATTGGATTAATTAAAATAAAATATACTATCACAGTCAATTTCCCTGTTTCTTTTCTATTTTTATATATGACTATAGGAAATTTAAATAACTTATCTGGTTTGCATTTGTGACTTAAATTTCTATTGGACAGTTCTGTTCTATCTGGTAATGAAACAGAGAGGAGGAAAAAAGAGGAAGAAATGCATGACTCCTCAGGGAAAATGATGTAATGCATTTCCTTACTTTCAGCCATACTCTGTCCTAGAAGGAATAGTTTTGACTATGTGTGAATTCCACTCAAAAACAGGTTAAGCAGTTAGCAATCAAGAAGGTAAGTGACTGGAAAAGACCCAGGAGCAATCATCTCTTGGGTGGCTGGGCCAGTAATAATGGAGAGGAGAAATGGCATTTCAGCAGGATTCATATGAGAGGATGTCCCTGTCTGGCCTGAGGACCATATGTAAGGAATAGTCAGCTCTGAAGAGTTTGACAATCTCCAGGAAGGTGTAGTCTAGGTAATATCCAGATGTACATACTATATGATGTTCTGAAAAACTGAAAAAAGATAACATGGATAAGGAAATAAGAATACATGTGAAAGTCACTCAGTCGTGTCCAACTCTTTGTAACCCCAAGGACTATATAGTCCATGGAATTTTCTAGGCCAGAATACTGGAGTGGGTAGCCTTTCCATTCTCCAGGGTATCTTCCCAACCCAGGGACTGAAACTAGGTCTCCGGCATTGCAGGCAGATTCTTACCAGCTGAGCCACAAGGGAAGCCCGAGAATACATGAGAGGGATGTAATTACCTAACAATTAGAAATAATTTATTAATTTATTATTTAATTCCATAAATATCCACTGAGCTTCTCTTGAGGTCTATTGAAGCCTTTTTCAAGACAGTGAGGAAGGAACCAAAGAGACAGCTTCTCTATATTCTTGGTGTTTGCACGTAAAGGGGGATGTTGTTCAGTTGCTCAGCCGTATCTGACTCTTTGCAACTCCATGGACTGCAGCAAACCAGGCTTTCCTGTCCTTTACTATCTCCCAGAGTTTACATTTCACTAGAGATGGATTCAACTTACATTAATTGAATTGTATTCTACATAATAGAAATAAGAATGGGGAGGATCCAGAGAGGTATATAGAGAGGCCTCTGTACATAATAGAGGTATTATGAAGAAGAAGTTCTTCCCTTCATTCTGCTCAATTTATGTATTCAAAGATTTGGGGGGATATACAATCAGTTTTGAAAACACGAGCCAAGTACTTCATTTCATGCTCAATCATATAAAAATGATTAGTTCCATAGCTGGAGGAAAAACTGGTTGTGTTTTACTAAGACACATTAAAAACTATTTCAATTTTGACTACACAATATTATTATCCTACAGATAAAATATGAAAGCTTCAACAAGATACACTCCCCTTAACTATTCCATGATTTAATTCAAAATCACCATTTTATCAATGAAGATATCACATATAAATTTTGATGGGAATAAAGATATATATTTTTTGCTTTTCTCTAATCTCCCAAACTGGAAACATTTGTGTAATATGAAATTAAGCTATTTAAATATTATATTTGTTAGCGCCTAGATTTTCTTTTCTTGGTGAATGTGAATTATTTTTTGTGTACATTTAGCTTTCAATTTTCTAGAATTTCTTTAAAACTTGGTAGTTTTTTTTTCTTCATAGATTGAAATATTCTGGCATGAGCATAAAGGGAAGTACTAGATATTTCTTAAGTGAAATTTTAGTTCTTTCGTCCTGCAAAATGCTTAGCACTAGCCTTTTCCGTGTCTGCTCATGCATGTCTTCTCCACAAGTCACAGTCTATTCTGCCATCAAGGCCCTGGGACAGATTCATCATTTTCATAAAGTTTTCTCTGACCAATAATACCCTATGCCAAAAATGTCTACTTAAATGTTTTCATCACATAAAATAATCATTCACTTAAAAATTGCCTTTTAATCATTCTTTCAATTATTATTACTATTTATAAATATGCATTGAGCTTACTTTAATTCAGGTATAATTTTAGGTACTGTGACTATAGCAGTAGCAAAATAAACTTTCTTATAGTCTTATAAAGTTATAAAGATGCTGCATTCAAAAATGTATCCACAATCAAATAGAGAAGTTTAAGGCAGAGAATTCCTAGGTGCCACAAGAACATGCAAGTGGATCTCTTCTCTGGCTGCACATTGAAATCACCCAGGGCCTTAATGAAAAAAAAAAATGCACCTATGCCTTGGTCTCATGCTCATGGTCTGATTTACTTGGTGCAGGGGTGACCTGTGAAGAAGGCAATGGAAACCCACTCCAGTGTTCTTGCCTGGAGAATCCCAGGGACGGGGGAGCCTGGTGGGCTGCCTTCTATGGGGTTGCACAGAGTCGGTCACGACTGAAGCGACACAGCAGCAGGGTTGACCTGAAGCATGAATGATTGGACAGTTCCCCAGGTGATTCTATGATTCCAATGGAAATCCAGGGTTGAGAACCATTGGTGCCTTAGCTGAATGCCTTCTGGGGGGGCCTTAGTTTATAGGGTACTGACTCATGCCCCTCTGGTCAACCATCAGTACCTCACTGGACTCTTCAACTTTTCACAAAGGATAGCAATAGTGAGGTAAATTTGAAGAAAGAATAGGTACACTTTTAGCATCCATTTTCTTGTGAGATCTTTGGTAGCAGTAAGTGATAAACCTGTGGATTCTCTGCTATGCAGCTGCCAGGAAGAGCAGCCTCTGACTTTTTTTTTTTTAAATTATCTATAATTCAATTAATAAAATGAAGACCAGGCATCAGTGATCTTCATCCTCAAAGAAACTGAATAGTATCAATATTATTTTTTTCACCTGCCCCACATAGAAATGTGATGTCCTTTAGGTTCTATCTTCAGGTTTTCTTCAATTTTTAAGATGTTTTTCTGGTCCCAGGCACTTTAATTTCTTAAAAATGAGTAAGTTCTATGTCTACTGTTTTTTAAAAAGACAACTAATTTTACTAGGCAGTCAAGTCTACACTTCCCATACAGAAAATGGAGGCATTTATTGCTTTAAGTCAGGCTAAAAATATTATTTAAGGTACACAGGTAATTGAAGAAAGCACATTTTCCCTCCACTCACCATTTTTCTGGATAATTGCCTAATTTCCCCACCCTTCATCATCCTATCCTGTTAATTTTGCTACATATACAACCAAATCTTACTTTTTGTAGCATTTGCTTTTTCCAAGTATGGAAGTAAAGTGAAAGTCACTCAGTCATGTCCGACTCTTTGCCACCCCATGGAATTCTTCCATGGACTATATAATAGGTACCCTTCAAATATTTTAAAAAAAGAGGGAGACTATACAGCTTGCATCACGACTTGAAACTATTAGAAGATAGCAATCCAGTAGTTGGGACAATACACTTCAAAACACCAAAAGACAACAGGTCTAGAGAAATTGGCATATGTTAGTGATTATGCAATCACTCATTTCCCACAGATTTCTTTTTATAGGAAACTTTGGAAAATCCCAGAAGAACTGACCGAGTCATTTAAACCACAACAGGTCTCTTTCAACATCAAAATCATGGGTAGGAGTGGGCGAGAGATAGTTTTCTTTCTTTTTTCCTAAGGCATGGACAGCCTGGTTCTGAGTGTGCGAAGCTGTGGCTTCCCCTCCTATAGATGCCTTCTGAACAGCCAATCTGACTTCCTCCCCAAACCAAGGCATCCTGAAAACATCCAAGCAGAGGAAGCATTTTTTCACCATGACATGGGAAAGGGCCACAGAGATCCAAATGGAAACGGACATTTCATGTGAGTGACTGTTTCTATCCCACCTTGGCTTCTTGCCTGATTCAACAGACACTTAGGTGGCTGAAGAAGGAAATTTTTGTTAAAGTGAATCCAGCTCTGAGTTGGACACAGAGACTTTTGACTGGCAGCCGAGTTCCTTGTGCTAGCTGGCAAAATTAGCAAATTTTTCTCTTAGATGTTGTTGTTGGGTTTTGAAAATACACTTCATTTCCTGGCAACAGTTTTCCTTCTCTAGTAGATAAAGGGAAAGATATCTTCCATCTACACTCCTATCATCTTAGAAACTATTTTCTCAACCACACAGGATCCCCTGAAGTCTTACTCTCACTCCATGGCCTCTTGACAGCTGGCTTATAACCAAGTGGTCTCAAAAGAGTCCTCCCTTCCCTGAATGCGTGTGTCAGTGGGAGTCTGTTTGCTGTCATCAGAAGGCTCATCTTACATGTATGGCCATGATAGCCTTGTGTGTGTGTGTGTTGTGTGTGTAAGAGGTAGGCACAGTGCCTAGTCTTAAGTTTTTAAGAATACTCAAAGACTATAATCAAGAAAATTAGAAATTGAGGTGGCATTTCTTCCCCTGTTGCTCTCAATGAAGCTATAAAAAACAAACAAACTCATGGTTATGGCCACATACCATATTTATGTAATACACACCACTGTGTTAATCAAAAATAGTCTTCCACACTGGTGGAAGAGTGAATTGACACAATCTTTTTGGATGGCATTTTAGTGCAAGTCAGCAGCTTTAAAAATGGCACATCCATACTTAGGAATTGATCTCACAGAAGTGTTCATAAGTGTGCAATAAGATTTATTAGCAATGAATTGTAAGATAAATGGTGAGAACAATTTAAATGTCTAACATTTGGGGAAGGTTAATCAACTATAATATGCCTGTCTAACAGAAGATTTTGTAGTTATGTTTTTAATGAATATCCACTGATATAAAGTAAGGTTTTGACATAATATAGATTAAAAGAAGAATAAGATGTTAATAGAGTTCAGTGACAACTTTATATAAGTATGTATTTATAATTGCTTAAACAACTAGCAGGAAATATACCAAATTTTAATGGTGATTTACCTTGTAGCTTGGCATTTTCTATAGAATGGTCAAATGGATGCATAGATAGATAGATACAGATGTAGATATAGATAGAGAGAAACAGCATTTTATTAGATATTAAAAATGTTTCTCAATCTGTAAATATTACAACTTATTAACATATCCATATCAAACTACATTTAGGAAAATATCATCTTTGCTTCATAAGTCTAATCACCACAGAATAAAAATAGGTTTAAAAAAGATAAGAAATTCTAGACAGAGAGTTAAGAGGCCACCTACTTCCTCTTTCTACTTTCTCAAGGAGAAAAGATAAGTACAGAGAGGTTTTTAATCAAGGTTTTTTATTCATTTTATCAAGATTGGAGTTAACTTTGTGATAGGGCCAAAATAAGTCCTAGCCCCAAACTTTTTCTGATATGCAACAAATGACATTTTATTGTTAATGTTGTTCTTTCTTTGTGTACATGTAGGTCACTGATTTTGAGTAGCATTAGAATTATTTGGTTGGCATATCTGCCTCCCAAATGGTCTTGATTGTTCTATCATGAGTGTTTGATATTCTGAATTCAAAATGGTTGTCATGATATTAACAGCAATCTTGCACATTTCATTGATGATGTCTGATAAATGTTGATATGCAGCAAGACCTTCTGTCTTAGAACCTATTGTCGTATATGTATTTGACTTTTAACATGTATGATTTTGAATTAGAGACTATCCAATGAAAAACATAAGGAAAATAAACCAAAGTTAATGATTTCCAATTCAGTAAGGGAAGGATTGGGGGCGGGAAGAGAAGGGGACAACAGAGAATGAGATGGCTGGATGGCATCACCGACTCGATGGACATGAGTTTGAGTGAACTCCGGGAGTTGGTGATGGACAGGGAGGCCTGGCGTGCTGTGATTCATGGGGTCGCAAAGAGTCAGACACGACTGAGCGACTGAACTGAACTGAACTTTGAGTAAGATATAATTTTTTTCCTGCACCAGGTACAGAACCCTCTAAGAATTCAATAAATACTCATTGATGGAATTAGTAAGTGCATGTTTTCAGAAACATTTACCTGATAGTATAGAATTATATTGACATTGTAAAGGAGACAGGGACCAAGACCATCCCCATGGAAAAGAAATGCAAAAAAGCAAAATGGCTGTCTGAGGAGGCCTTACAAATAGCTGTGAAAAGAAGAGAAGTGAAAAGCAAAGGAGAAAAGGAAAGATGTAAGCATCTGAATGCAGAGTTCCAAAGAATAGCAAGGAGAGAAAAGAAAGCCTTCCTCAGTGATCAATGCAAAGAAATAGAGGAAAACAACAGAATAGGAAAAACAAGAGATCTCTTCAAGAAAATTAGAGATATCAAGGGAACATTTCATGCAAAGATGGCCTCGATAAAGGACAGGAATGTTATGGACCTAACAGAAGCAGAAGATATTAAGAAGAGGTGGCAAGAATACACAGAAGAACTGTACAAAAAAGATCTTCACAACCAAGATAGTCACGATAACGTGATCACTGACCTAGAGCCAGACATCTTGGAATGTGAAGTCAAGTGGGCCTTAGAAAGCATCACTACGAACAAAGCTAGTGGAGGTGATGGAATTCCAGTTGAGCTATTTCAAATCTTGAAAGATGATGCTGTGAAAGTGCTGCACTCAATATGCCAGCAAATTTGGAAAACTCAGCAGTGGCCACAGGACTGGAAAAGGTCAGTCTTCATTCCAATCCCAAAGAAAGGCAATGCCAAAGAATGCTCAAACTACCGCACAATTGCACTCATCTCACACGCTAGTAAAGTCATGCTCAAAATTCTCCAAGCCAGGCTTCAGCAATATGTGAACCGTGAACTCCCAGATGTTCAAGCAGGTTTTAGAAAAGGCAGAGGCACCAGAGATCAAATTGCCAACATCTGCTGGATCATGGAGAAAGCAAGAGAGTTCCAGAAAAACATCTATTTCTGCTTCATTGACTATGCCAAAGCCTTTGACTGTGTGGATCACAGTAAACTGTGGAAAATTCTGAAAGAGATGGGAATACCAAACCACCTGACCTGCCTCTTGAGAAACCTGTGTGCAGGTCAGGAAGCAACAATCAGAACTTTACATGGAACAACAGACTGGTTCCAAATAGGAAAGGGAGTGCGTCAAGACTGTATATTGTCACCCTGCTTATTTAACTTATATGCAGAGTACATCATGAGGAACGCTGGGCTGGAAGAAGCACAAGCTGGAATCAAGATTGCTGGGAGAAATATTAATAATCTCAGATATGCAGATGACACTACCCTTATGGCAGAAAGTGAAGAGGAACTCAAAAGCCTCTTGATGAAAGTAAAAGAGGAGAGTGAAAAGGTTGGCTTGAAGCTCAACATTCAGAAAACAAAGATCATGGCATCTGGTCCCATCACTTCATTGGAAATAGATGGAAAAACAGTGGAAACAGTGTCAGACTTTGTTTTTTTTGGGCTCCAAAATCACTGCAGATGCTGATTGCAGCCATGAAATTAAAAGATGCTTACTCCTTGGAAGGAAAGTTATGATCAACCTTGATAATATATTAAAAAGCAGAGACATTACTTTACCAACCAAGGTCCGTCTAGTCAAGGCAATGGTTTTTCCCGTGGTCATGTATGGATGTGAGAGTTAGACTGTGAAGAAAGCTGATCGCCGAAGAATCGATGCTTTTGAACTGTGGTGCTGGAGAAGACTCTTGAGAGTCCCTTGTACCGCAAGGAGATCCAACCAGTCCATTCTAAGGGAGATCGATCCTGGGTGTTCATTGGAAGGACTGATGCTAAAGCTGAAACTGCAATACTTTGGCCACCTCATGCGACGAGTTGACTCACTGGAAAAGACTCTGATGCTGGGAAGGGTTGGGGGTGGGAGGAGAAGGGGACGACGGAGAATGAGATGGCTGGATGGCATCACCGACTCTGTGGACATGAGTTTGAGTGAACTCCAGGAGTTGGTGATGGACAAGGAGGTCTGGCGTGCTGTGATTCATGGGGTCGCGGAGAGTCGGACACGACTGAGCGACTGAACTGAACTGACTGAATAGAATTATACGTAGTTAGAATTGGCAGCAATATTTAAATAGTTCATGCAAGTCCTAACTTAAATGGTACGATCAAATATTTTCTGAAGCACAATAGTAGATTTATTTTGGTTTAAACTTTTCATTTTCCCAGTGTATAGCTCTTGTGTTGCAGAAATTAACTGTGAAAGTGTCATATAATACTTACCTGGTATTATAACCTTCTTAAAATTCAGTCAGTGAGTATTCATAATTTCTAAGTAGAGAATGTTTAATTAATTCTGAATAATATTTATTAACTATATTTTAATGACTCATCCTTTTATTGAAAATATTAAAATATTTTAGATTTCACTTTATAAATGTGATTTTAATTCTTTTACCATATTCATAGGCCACTGCTTTCTAAAGAAAGAAGATTAAATGATTCAGATTTGGGGGAAAAAAAATCACTGTGCTAATCTTCAGGTATTTCTTTTCCTGATATGGCCACTAATGTTTCATTGTAGAAGCACAGGCCCCATAACAGAACTATTTTCATTAGTGCACCATTGAATTATTTGTCAGGGATTGGAAATCTTGTGGAAGAAACATACCAAGTTTCAGCACTTTCCAAAATGGAGTGGCTTTTCTAAAATAGTCCTCAGCATTGGCTTCATGGAAAGAGGGAATACCATCTTACAGAAGGAATTCAAGTGTAATATAGGAGCTTCTGGAAGCATGAATAGTCTTATCTTCAGGATTCCGAGAATTAAAGATTCTGGCTTTGCTTTTACATGGAGTATTGAAAACCCCAGAACAGGATTGGTAGACATGTCCCAAGTGTGGAAGGTGTATAGTTTGACTGTAAAGTCTCTTTAACATTTTGGGAAATATTAATTAAAAGCCAGATTTTCAGCTTCCTTTGATAAACAGAATGATCTAAGATTGAGTTCTCTTCCTCTTGAGGCACTAGTTAGCTTGTCCTGGGGAGAGGCTGCCTGTTTCTATGAGAAGGATGCCCTTTACTGGCTGCATTCCACCTCTAACCTAGTCTGTTTCACTAATATTGTAATATATTTCCTGCTTGATCAGTATAGAAATTTGATTTTTTAACTCCTGTCAAAGAAATAAAGCATTAGTAGTGCTTCCTTCTGCTCCAAGTATGTTTTGTAACTTGATTCAACATTAAATCCCATATTGTGTTGAAAAGGACACTGAAATTTCAATAGGTAAATATATTTTATATCCTTTTATATAGACTGTTTTTATTCATTTTATCTCTTCTTTTTATGATGCAAGGCTTCTTTACCAGTTTTTCATGGCTACTGCAGTTTTTGCTTTTCTCCCTTTCTTTCTAACTCAAAACATTTTTTATCTCTAAGAATTTCGCTCAAAAGGTTGGCACTATTACATTACTCTAGAATTCAGTTCAATACAGTGTTAAACACTTTTTCCATGAAGGGAAAGGATAATGCCTTTTACTAACATTACACATATTAGTAACATTTTTACTATTATTACTGATGGTATATGTACTAATATTAATTTACTATTGTTCTAATATTATAGAACCTACTGTATATGCTGAGTGCATAGCAGATCTGCAAGTGTATCCATTGACTGAATCAGTATTTCCACATCTCTACTATTTAACCTAAAACATTAACTTTCTCCAGCATGAAAGTAATATATTGGACTGTAACACAGCACCCATAATACATAGCAAGTCAAATAATATCAATGCCTCTTTCATGTTCTTAGGAAGGAGTGTTTCTAACAAATACATAGTACAAAAATATAAGTTCCTGCCCTTAATTTCTATTGCCGTGTAAGTTTCTTCTTACTACTACTAAGCCAATGTTTTCCTCTTTTAATTTCTCTATTAACTTTAATTAGGCTCATGAGTTTGCTGGCCAGGTGGGTTTTCCCTAAACACTCACAACTCTGTTTTCCAGGCTAGCAGTAGAATTAAGTTAAGCTGCAGATTTGAGGCAGATTCTAACATTATAAGCTATAGAAGTTTCCAATGCCACAACTCATTTCATCCACTGAGGATTTCAGCAGGCAGCACTTTTAATAAGCCAGGCTCGACATTTTTCAAGGAATACTTTGGGATCCATTTTTGAAAGCAATATTGGTTATGATTCCACAGCTGGAAGATTTCCGAGGAAATAATGTTTGTCCTCTTGAAAACATGTTTAGTCCATACGGCATAAAGAACATCACAGTTCTGAGCCACCATTCTAAATTTTGCCATAACATATTTCTAATATGTAATTTTCCAACAGCATTGTCATGGGCCCATGACAGAATAGGAGGATTAGTTCCAATTCAGTCTTTCATTTTCTTGCATTTTACTTTGTCTTCTAGGAAAGATAAACTTGCCTACATTATTTATGTATTTTAGTGAATTAAAATAGATTTTATTTGTAATTTTCTCATGAAAAATCTTAAGAAAGGACCAGAACAGAGGAAAATCTTCCCTCGATCCTACAGGGCATTAGATCGGCTCAGGTACTGGCTGCTGGCTTAATAAAAAGATAGGATTTCCATTTACTCCAGGCAGGCTTAATGTATTGTTCTCAGAGTGAGACAGTCAGAATGAGTCAGGAGCCAAAGAATACACTTTATAGACACAAATAATCGTAAATTCAGAATGTCACCTTTAGGCAGAGGCATTTTTATTATTGTTAGTGGAGCTGCTGAGTAGGTTTGATGTTTTATTCTCTTGAGGACTCAATGTTCCTGAGTCCTGGAGCCCTGTCTTTATCAGGCTCACAAGGAGGGAGCCCAGCCAAACTTGCTTCCTATACTTCTCTGTGATTGATAGCAGATGGCATGCTTTAAAATAAACCTATCCATTAGCAGTCCTCAGTGTTTTTACTCAAGGCATTTACAACTGTCTCAAGCAGAAAACACATTCACTCCATGAGCTAGTTTCAGTCCGCAACAGCTGTACAGGTGCAAATCTCTCATTAACTCTTAAATAGTGGTGAAATAAACAATGGCTTTTTCTCTGACTTTATTTAAGGGAGGACACTTCAAAGCTGCTGTGGAATTACTCTCCTCCACAACAGAGCTTCAAAGGATAGTTTTATTAAAACTGAACAATATTATGCAATGATATGCTAGTCCAAGGAATGTACATATCATGTGGTGAATATTATAGTTTAAAAGTTTGTTTCTATGCACACAGATTTAGTGGTAAATTACCAGGCTCGAAGGAGTGTTTGTGAAGAGGGAGAAAAGAGTGAAGGTCTCATCAAGGGTCCCTGGCAGTGCTCAGGTTCTTGGTCACACGCACCTCTACTTGGGCACTAAGTGTCTATTCCCTCCCAGCCCCTTTCCATTGCAGAGGGAGGGTAGGGCTGAGCGCTCATCAGTAAACTGAGTTAATGGTTTGTTTTTAGGCAGCCATTTGAATTTCCTTGCATGTGGGTAGTTAAACAATAGCAACACCATTTAAAAAGTTATCCATATTGAACACAGGGGAGATGATTAGCCTCAGGATTTCAATTCATACTCAACAAGATAAATAAAGCTTTCTAGTTTAAAAAGTCTTGTTGTTAACATTGTCAGACACCTAATGGCACTTATCTTATGCCAAGTATGGGTTTTGAATCTTACAAAAATGAACTTCTTAAATCTTATCAACAACTTGAAAAACTACTATCACTATTCCTAATGTTACAGATAAGGAAGCCACTCTGCTCTGAGACCTTAACCAGAATATCTCCTGAAAGGTGGGCTTAAGAGAATGTGTTCTAAACCAGATTGCCTGGGTTCAAATTTTTGCTCCAGTCTTTACTCTCTGTATGACAGTGGGCATGTCATTTGATGGTTCTCTGGCTCCCTTTTCTCACTTCTTATTCTATAACCCTTTGTTGTTGAGTCGCTTTGTTGTGTCTGACTCCTTTGTGACCCCATGGACTGTAGCCCATCAGGCTCCTGTCCATGAGATTTCTCAGGCAAGAATACTGGAATGGGTTGCCATTTCCTTCTCCAGGGGATCTTCACAACCCAGGGATCAAACCTGCATCTTGGCATTGGCAGGCAGTTACTTTACTGCTGATCCACCATTCCTACTTTGGGCTAATAATTGTCTTTACCTTTAATAGTTGTTTTGATGATAGAATAATGTATGCATAATGCTTAGAACAACCCCTGACACTTAGGAAATGCCAGGTAAGTTTTAGCTATTGTGTTGTCGTTACCATCATTATTAACGCTACTAGAGTGACATTAAGCCCTTAATATAAACTCATATAAATATGAATTTTCTCTGATATCTTCTACATCTG